>NC_091052.1:13159754-13475729 GCF_963966145.1 Tenebrio molitor | reverse complement strand
TGTTGTCAAAATGAAACTAAAGCGAACTTTATAATACCAATATTTACTCTATAGCAACAATTGTTTGCTTCTATTATTCATGACATTTGTTATAGATTGGAAGTAAAGTGGAATAATTTAGCATTTACTAATAGTGAAAAAACCGATATGGTAATTTTTGCCAATTTTTGATGTATGGCTCAAAATTTTGTTTTCAAGAGCCTTTTGAGACTAGAATCTGCCACTGGTTAAGATATGTATGAAACTATATGAATCACCCTGTATATGTATTTTCACACCTAATTGTCAGGAACATTTTTAACTATTACTCACGTCATCAGAAGTGGGATATAAAGCCTTGACTAGTTACTTATGCAAGTACATTTTCACAAACAGAATTGTTTTCTTTAAATTTCCTGTAATTGTTTACTTGAAAGTTTCGCAGTGAGGACAAAGCTAATTACACTTTGATTATAATCCGATTGCGACAGTTAAACTTGTTTCAAAAAAAAAATTTTCCATCTGTTTTTGAGTGGTTGAATTTTCAAAATGGTACCTGAAGCTAAAGATCAGGGACATTTGAAATTTCTTCATCTAATAAATAGGAGGCTGTAATTTTTTTAATATGTCGTGCTTTATTTTTTAATGTCTCCCTGAATTTCCACATTTTTCAAAATTTTTATGTTGCAGTTACCATAAATAGATTTTTTTTAAATTAGCAAAAAGTTTACACTTAATCCGTGATGTCATTTTTCTAATAAAGCTACGTCCTGATAACATCATAAGTAGGATACAAAGCCTGTAATACTTATTCATTCACTTTCGGTGAAAAACATTTTTTGTTTTATCTTGATTGATTGATTCTATTTTGGTGACTATATCATATTTGCATAGAGATTGCACCTTCCAAATTATTTATATTACTCGTATATGATGTCATTTTAAACCTTGAAACTCCAATTTCTTTGTTTTGTTATTATTCATTCTCTTTGTTCACACATGATGTACGAGTATAAAGCCTAACCTAGAAATTATTAGGCACCTCAATTATGACTTGTATCGAAATTGAGCACAGTTTTGTCTTGCAATATTATTCTTCGAAAACGTTTTATTTTACGGTCAGACTAAAAGAAAATTCCATAACAGAGTTACTAAATTTTCAAAATGATCTCCATTTACTACGACCATGTTAAAGTTCTCGGTCTAATACACAAAGCTATATTTTTCTTTTTGCCAAGACATTTATTTTTCTGTCTCCGGCAACTTTAAAACATTTTATCCAACTAAATTTCTCAAAAAAAATTTTTTGTGCAACCGTACGCGAAACGAGCACTTCGCATACCTAAAACAAGCCGCGAAATCCAATTTCGCGGCCGTTGCTCTTAACAACGGCCGTTGAAGTAAACGTCATTTAATATTTTATACAAATCAGACTTTACATGTAAGACTGGCGTTTAGATTTTTTGAATATGAAATTAGAAACCGCAGAATTTATAATACGTACTTTTTAACTCTGCAGGAAAACTGAAACGTCACTTTGATTACAATTCTCTTCCGACATTTTTATATTTATTTATGTCATCTCCATAGCGAATGTAAGCCGAATTTATACAGGTGTCTTAAAATTGCCGAATTTTGAGACAGCCTGTATATATTTAGTTATTGACAGTGAAGTAAATTTTACTTGTTCATTTTATAATAATTACAAATTTTCAGTTGCACAAAAAATGTGGGGTACACTTTGACCGCGAAACCCTTAAACATCCTCGAGATTGTTTACCTCGGCCACAAGTAGCCTCGGCGACAATTTTTCTCTCGGTACGTTAATGAATGATTTCGCGGCCTTGACATCCAAATAACTACTAAACACTTACCTACTGCAATTTTTGTAATAACGCTTATGTCCTGTTAACCATCAGAAGAAGGATTTAAATTTTAAATCATTGTTGTATTATCAATCAAAAGTTCTTTTGTTACACGATTTCTTCGGAGCCTGAAAATATTTTCACCACCATTTTTTCGGTTAGCATCGCGAACTTGAATTTCTGAGTCGGCGGATTTTGAAAGTACAAAGGATTAATTTGCTTATATCGAATCCTCGAGACGGAATTCCAAAGTGATACTTTATTGGCCGTTTTGATACGGCATGCCTATCCGTTGGCACCGGATTTGCATTTTTTTCCAAGTTTTTTCTTATGATTTATCGATCATTAGCGTTGTCTGTCGGTGAGAGCGGTGAAAAATGAGTGGAATTAATTTTTTAATGACATTTTAAATCACGTTCGAGCCGAGCCATATTTTTACGATTTGTAAACGAGCCAAATAAAAAGTTCTCAAAACTAATAACCCGGTGTAGTTGGCGTGTTCGACAGGCCCAGCGTGCTGTTTGAAGAAGACCCCATGAAAATTTTAATTTCGGGACGTGCTGTTTCCAAGAGAAGACATCACACTGAGATGTTGAAACTGGCGCTCATTAATTACCTCCGAGTGTATAAATAAAACGCGACAATGTTGATGATAACATTCGTGTGATTTACATATTAATGTGGGTGAGGATGAATTAGTGCCGCGAAAGAGGCGATAAATAAATAGTGGCGCTGGGATTATCTCCGGATGCCGATATCGAGAGCAGTTTTAATTCTGATTCATCGCGGTGTACATCTTCATGAAAGAAAGCTCCAAGAAGCGTTTCTGTATCTGTTTGCCGTGGTGGATGCGTCCGTCACTGTCACAGAAAGGAAGCGGAAAAATCACTGTCGCAACCGCGACTAAAAGGGTAAAAACTACCTTAAATATTTCACAAGTTAGTTTCAGATAAATTGTCTCATGAAATATACAAGGAACGGCTTTTATGGCGCGCGAAGAAGCCACCGGACCATTTGCGAACCGACAATC
Source organism: Tenebrio molitor (assembly GCF_963966145.1). Taxonomy (NCBI): domain Eukaryota; kingdom Metazoa; phylum Arthropoda; class Insecta; order Coleoptera; family Tenebrionidae; genus Tenebrio; species Tenebrio molitor. The sequence goes on along the minus strand of NC_091052.1, from coordinate 13,472,855 downwards.
GTCATTGTCGTCTAAATCATCCCCAATTAAAATTACCCCTCACGTTATCCGCCGATACGCGAGAAAAACTTTTATTAAGTATAACAGTTTCGTTTTAATGAGCTGACAAGTCCCGACTCTAACTAGAAAGATAATTATCCTTGCGGAGCTTAATGGCGACATTTTTCTCCAGTACTCTTAATGTTTACGGAAGTTTCTAATGAGAAAATCTATCACGCTGGCGCGAATTAAGATCGAATAATATTTAAACTGGATGGAAGAAATGTGACATCCCGGAAAAATCCGGCGCGAGTGAATCCCATTAACGAGAGCCGCTGCGAGATTATTACTGGAGCTTTTTAAACGACTTCTTAATTACTAGCAACATGCACTGGAGGGGACCGACGAATCACTACACGTTTTCCTCAACGCGAAAATTGCAAATTTTCCCCCGGAATATGCAATTCTGGCTTTGACAATCACCATAATGCGAGGCTAAACAGTACGCACTAATCGGGGAAAACATCGATGAGGATGCTAGGACGGCCAGGAAGAATTACGAAGTGAGGAATTGTCGTCGGTGATTAAAACTCGCCGTCATAAATCACATCGAAGATATTTTCAAAGTTGTTCAAGAGCGGTTGAGCATTTTACAACAGCGTTTCAATTGTGTTTTAAAAATGATAAATTAACGGACGCGCCCCGATTTAAACCGTAATAAGCCGAACCGCGTAATATATTGTGATAAATGAAGTTTTGAAAGGTCGAAACCTAGAGGGATCACAAGTTACTCTCACTATTTCTCAATGGTGTAACGAGCTTGCAGGTGCACGAGGCGGTTCTCAGGTCGTGTGCGCTTATTTATCATGGGAAATTACCGAAGAGGCCAAACTAATGCCGAGACGCTCCACTTCGAATTCAATTGGATCGCTTTCTGCATCTGAATAGTGTAACGTAACCAAGTTAGGCAAGTTGGATGTAACAGCGTCGGTGAACAATCCAGTGGACAATTAGCACTTGGGAAATGGCGTCTCAATATAGGTCAAACTATAATTATTGCTAATGCCCGTCTAGCACCGCCACTCGCAACTAATAAACGAATATCGATCACTGATTGCATTTTGATCGCATCACTGCATCAGCGAAGACGTTCATGAGTCGCCTCTCTAGATGCCAATTAACTGGATACGTATTCCGATTTGATTAGGATCTCCGCGAATTATTATTTCGGCATGGATTAAGCCCGATCTGGTAAATCCCGGATGAAGAACGTGTCGATGGTCTTCTTTGTGTTCCAAGATTTTTATTATCGTCTCACCGCATCGAACAAATTGTCTACTGGACTTCTTTTATTGTGGTGACGGCTTTTCATTCCACTTGCAAACAGTTTGAAGATCCAATCAGGATACCAGTTTTGCCGCCGTTATGATGTGGGTTGTTCTCTTAAAAATCTCTAATAATACCTTTTGTTCCTGCACCACAACATATGGTGCATTGTACATCCACCGAACCAATAACTTTGTAATTATTTTTTAATCAGCCTACCGGCGACGCATTCTTACGATATTTATGCTTCTGGTCGCTGATCGCACAGATATTGAGACTTGAGTATCTTCGGTAGCAAAATCTTCTCCGGTTTCGTAGATATGCAACAGAAACAACACACGCACGAGACAGCTGTCAGTGTCTCACGATTGGTCTTACTCTCGAGGTTGTTGCTGTTCAAACACATTGGTCTAATATCCATTTCTGAGTTCGTTGCCGGTACGTTGTAAACCTGGAATCAGTAATAATCACCGCTTAATACCGGCACAAGCAACTTTCTTTTGTTACTTGCGCTCGGCTCACGTTAACAAACTGGCCATCCTTGTTCTGAAAGCTGTGTGCGGGCGTAAGAGTGAGAAAACATGATGTTTGGAGAATACCAGGTAAGGGATAGTACTTTAGAGCAGGAAAACCAAAAATATCAGGTAGTCTGAATTGCACTCTATAAGCAGCATAACGCCTTGCCGTTATGAAATGTTTCGGACTGTTTTATGGCTTAGCGGCAACGGACTCAGAAACACAGTTTAGGTTAGGTACAAATGCTGACGTTGCTTTAGCACAGCTGACACCGAATCTAATGAATGGAAGAACTAGAATTTTTTATTCGGCGTCATATTATAAGTAAAGTTTTGGAAGGTTTGCTGCTCCATCTTCATGCAAGGACACTACAGAACCAAGTGAAGAGTTCTTGGTACAGATTTAGATAGATTCTACAAGATTACAGGGCACATTTCTATTTTCGCCAAATTATCTAATGACAAGCTTTTATCACTTGCAGCCACCATCTTCTTTTTCTTTTTCTTCCTCTTCTTCTTCTTCTTCCTGTTCTTAAACAATCACGTGATCTACATTTTTTCAAGCTTAAAATTCCTCCAGAAGCTTCTCCACAAGCCAGATTGGATTGATAACATCGATCAGCATTGGTGTATTGTGCCTTGTGCCTACTTGATCATTGACATGTAAACAATAGAGGGCCCGATGTGGAGCTTTGGGGTACCCCAATTTTGCTCGATTCTTTTGTGAATGTTTCGTCGAAAATTAGTTTCCAATCGAGACGTTACGTGAATTAGAATCGAACGTCTGAGTCTCCTTTTGGTAATTAAATGCGTAATTGCGGCAGGTGGTTGACGGTGGACATCTTGAAATTGGATTTGAGACAGTGTCTGTCTAAAATTCAATTTCCACTATCTTGTAAAATTTCATGCGACGTAATTCGAGAGAGACATTTTGTTGGTGTTATCAGTCCGGGCGTCTGGATCAAGGCGAGTGTCTGGATCATGCCGAGTTTAAATTGAGATTTCATATCGACACTGTATAAACAGCTGCCGGGGGCGATATTTTACGCTCGGTATAAAGTGTTAAACACCGTGTACAGCGTAAAATTCCGCGACTATTTTTTTGTGTGTTTGTGTGGGATTTGATTTATTCGCGATTTCAGTTATCCATGCGACATCCAACTTTCCTTTCGGCGGGTAAAATTGGGGTTTGTTAGTTGTCCGGAGTTGATATTAGTCGAGTATCATGACATCGTCATTATAAATCATTGGTAGAAAGTTTGTGCGAGTTCTTTCCTGGTGCAGACTATGAATCGCAATTTACATATTCGAAACGCAATAACTCGTGCCCCTTGCTTTAAATCAATCCGCATTCGCTCCCCGCAACTTTGACGCGGGACAAAGCAAATTTACGCCAATTTACATATTTATACGCATTTTGTGTCCACGCTGTAACAATGCCGGCAGATGAGACGTCGTTTTCGTTGGCAAATCGTGTTAACTTCCACAAGTACGCTTTTTCAATCGGATTAAGCTCGATTTAAATTAAACTGGCGCGTTATTAATTGTTATGGAAATGTTCCTTTTTCATTCACTGAGAAATTGTTACGGCTCCTCTCCGATTTCTGTGACTAATTAGTCTAACCCTGGCACAATAATTTTTGTTATTGGATTCGTCAGCTTATTAAAACTTGCACAATACAAGTTGCGATAATGAGGATTACCGAGGCGGAAAGAAGACTTGGAGTCAACCCTGGAGCACACCCACCCCAAAACCGGACCTAAGAGTTACAGTGTCGGATAGAAGAAAAAACACCGCAAAGTGATCTTCTGGAGATTTGCATTCCCGAATTTACTCCGCTTTGTTGGATCGTTCTCGCAACCCCTAATGCGGATCGCTGGAGGCGAGGCCTTGTTCTCGGCTTCATTTAGCATCACCTGACACCCTCTAATTATGTATTTTGCACCACGTCACTAGACATGTTGTTCCCCTATAGAAAATTGCGCCGCCTGGGGGGTGTATAAATATGTAGAACTATATTTCAATTTTCTATCTGAATTAATTTTTCTCCGGGGAGATGCAGGGAGAGCGTCTTAACGATCGATGATAATCTCGTACCTTTTGGGTTCCCGCGGAGGCGGCGGATTCCGTCGGACGCCTCTTTTTTTCCTGGACTCCCTCCGGTCGGACTTGGTAATTTTTCCTAATTAATTTGCTCGTTCGTCGGGGTTAGTTTTTGTTCTGGTCCTGACACCGCCGCTCTGGTAAAGGAGTAACCGCTCCTCTGGCCGCTTATTTCGAACGCCGCCTTCAAAGGCGTTTTGTCGCCGTATCGACTTTATTGTGGATTCAGTGTCCCTATATGTACTCTTAATTAAGCAATTACTATACGAGCGTTTGGCTGTTCTCGCTAAAGCGTGAATTTTGTGCGGAAATTTAGCTGCTTCAAAGAATTATGGAACATTAATTAAAATCATTCGCTTGCGTTTAGCTACTTTGCCATAAGGAACAAACGACCTAATTGCTTAAATAAAATGCTCCAGTTCCACGTTCTCTACAACTGATTTGTCTAATTTGAAGCATCGTCTCCAATTCAAAGAGATCGCCGAAACACCAAAACTTCAAGAGAAATCAATTAATTTAAAATCTGAAATGATTATTAAAAAAAAAATTTACTCAAAAACGTGCCTTTCTGGTACTGCTACAAAGTTCCTGTCTTGTTTTCTCCAAAATAATAAAAGCAATAATAATAATCGGTACAGCATAGTAAAAATATAAAATCCGGTTCTGGCAAAAGAAAATAATAATAATAATGGTTAATAAGTAATAAAAAATATCATTACTTGATGATAAATAAACGCGGCCTCAATGCTGTCATTTTACGATAATATTTTGTCTTTTCTTTTTGTCTGTCAAAATGCTGCGGTTTGTATCGGGTGTTCATTTAAATTTATCAAAGCAGGCGTTGAAGAGTCGATTGTGAACGCACCACAGATACAGATCACGGATCACCTGTTTAAATCTAACCTCACTTTTGCGTTGTTTGTGTTTTTACTCTGCAAACTGACGAGTGGTACGTTCACAATCGACTCTTCAACGCCAACTTTGAGGAGAAATTTAAATGAACACCCGATATAATAATAGGTGCACCAGAGCAAAAATATAAAATCCGGTTCAACCTCGAGTTAATTCGGGCAAAGAAAATAATAATAATAATAATGATGCTTTCAAAGGACTTATCATTACTTCTTGATGGTAAATGAATCCGGCCTCGATGCCGTGGTTGTTTATTTTACGACATCATCGATCATTTTTATTAATCTTGCGAGATTTTTGCGGTGTTCGAAGTTTGCGTTAATTTTTCTGTTGTTTCTGGTGTTCCGCAGGGTGGCCGACTTCACCCGCCACCTTTTTCCCTTTTTGTGTCGATTTGTATCGGAGGTGCGTTTAATGAGGCGGCGGTCTTTATCGTTTGGTGATTATAATTACGTTTTGACAACAGCTGGCGAACGGGTCAACCGCAGTACAGACCACACGTCAAAGTCAGAGTTGGTGCGGTGCCGCCCCAGTGATATCACCTATCAACCCCATTGCGGATCGCTTACCGTCACTGTCACTTAATATTCCCTGTTCGCTTAAATTTGCATATCAATGCGGGGGTCTCTTTGATTATTTACCATATTTTATGGGTGGATCTCGGAGCAGCCGCAATTATGTATCTCTCGCATGAATAACAAATTCATTCGATTTCTTTCTTGTTCCAGGTGAGAGAGTCGCGGAGGAATCACGGGGCGATACGTGAGTGATTAAAGGTTCAAAGGTGCAATAAATGCTCATTCCGGCATGAAAAATAGAGAGCAGGGTGAAATCCTATTTGATCGTTGTGTCGTCATGCTGTCGGGGAATAATTGCATATTTATTTCTTTTTTATGCCTCTTTCGGATTAAACATGCTAAAAGGTTGTAAAGACGTTTCAGAGAAATTCAATTTTCATGCTCTAACATTTTAAACATCAAAGGTAGGAACACCCTATCACCCCTTCCACTTTTAGGCAGAAAGCATTTGCCAATGTTGCCGTGGAATTACGCTTTCAGAGAGTTTATGCATTCTCAATGTTGCCACGTACGATGATGGAATTGAATATTTTTCCCCCGACCACCTAATAACCCAAAGGGATTGCCCATCGGGTCGGTACCAGATAAATAAATTCGCTGGTAACGAAAGGGCACGTTTGGCTGCTGTTCCTCACCCGGAGCAATTTTCCTCCGGCTTTTTCTTCCACACATAAATTCGTTTTAATTAGTTGCACATTACGACGACACAAATTCGCTTCTGAAATTTTCACGGGGCCGTGTGTGGTTTAATTTAGTTTAACTCGCCCTCCATAAAATATGAGGGAAAATTCAGTTTTCTCCGCATAATGAGGCGACATTTTCTCGGCGAATTTATCGCAACATTGTTAATTAGTGCGACGTTCGATTCGTCCTGGACGAATCACGCTTGTGGTTCGCAGGATTATTGCCGTAGTAATTAACACCGGATACAAATTTAATGACTTCCTATACATAATTTAATTATAAAGGCGAACTGGCAGACCCGCGTTCTTTGCATTAACATACAGCTCTGGGATACATTTAGAATTTAGCATAAATTTCAAAGTAAAAATAAAAATCATTACATCCGTAATTTATGTAGAAAGTTTTGGTGGCGCGTTACAAGTCCGTAATAAATTACATCGTGTACATTGGTGGTGAATAAATTAATTTTTAATTAGCACGATTAAGAGAAGTTAAATTGTTCCGTGATAATAGTTCGCGCTCCACCCTGCATTCTATTAATTTTAATTCTATTTAAACAGATGGCGAATCCGCGCCAAAACTTTATTTGCTCCGAATCAATTTAAATTTTCAAGTGAGACTTGATTCAATTAAGAATTGAAATTAGACGTTAAGTTGTCGAAATGGCCGGAAGATCCTTAAAAACTCCCGGATCCCGCACAGTTTGCGAGTGTCGCAAAACAAATAAAAATTTCCCGGATTTTTACGCACACCCTCGACGCATTTTAATAAGCGCTAAATGCGAAGCTTTTGCGTATTTTCGGGAACATGACACAAGTGTAATAACATAACGGCTCCGGTTTAATAATCGGGGTTAACGTATCTGGCATTGCGTGTGGTAAATACCATCCCTTGGAATTCGCATCTTTATTCGAATTAATTAAATTCCGACAATACTGTAGCCGTTATGATTAGGTTGCGGTGCGTCGCGTTCGGGCGCAACGGTAATCACGAAATTTAAATTAGGAATAATTTAGGATCAAACCAGGGAATTTTATTTAAAAAGGGAAAACGTCGACGACTGTTATTTGATCGGAGAGTAATCAAGGGCCCGGAGGAACTCGCAAAGGCTCACTCGAAAGATGATCTTTTGTCGGAGTCATATGAAAAATAAGATAATGGAAGAACTTCAGATATTTTTTATATATAAAGTTTAGCTGTTACTAGAGGATATGAGGTGAAATGAGGTATCATTTCCTTCAAATTCTGCAAGACCCGGAACTCACACGGCGGAATTTTCTTTGATGCGATTCAGCTCCGTTTTAATGAGGAGCTTCTCGAAATTTTTTTCCGGACCGAGATACATCGAGACGTTCACATTTGGCTGTTTCCTGCAATTCCGTGAAAAATTATGGCCACACTCTGTGTCTTGTTCGACATACCCATAACTTATAAACAAACCCAACTGGTTTTACGCTCGTAATTCTTCCAGGAACGGCGTTTACGCCACCACACATTTATCTATCGCTTGGCACCGGTTCCACCTTTTAGTCTGGCCAAAAATATTTTAATTAGTTTTTATCTCGACCGCGCGACATGTCCTGTTTATCCTGCGCTCATTTCAGACAGATAACGGCTTACTTTAGCACGACGTGCGTAAACGAAAGAAAAAATTCAAGAAAATTAAACGAGCGGGACGAAAACCCTAATTACGATAGACTTTGCCCGTCTTATTTTTTCGTAGCAAACTTTCACAAAAACGAAAATCCGAATTTTGCTGTTCATGTGGTTGCCGAAGCGTTTCCATGATTTATATGTGATTAGTGATTAACAAACTTAGCCTACGGCCTCGTTGTGCAAACTTCACGGGCGTGGGGTAGTAATATCCACATCCCAATCCCACGAGTTGCGTAAATAGCTATTAAAAGATTAGATGAGTTTCATAAAAAATGGTTCTTCGGTTCTACAATACTTTATAAAAAAATTGCTAGGAGTAGAAAGGATGGAAAACTCTTTTTTGAAGATGAAAAAATCTTCAGAATTCAAAGAATCATCACTCTTTGGATTGTTGGCAGTGAGTCTTTCTGAGCTACATAAAGTTAATAGTTATTTACGTTAGACTACGGTAGGTGTATTTTCCAGCGCGAAAACTAGGTTTCAGGCTCGAGGCGAAGCCGAGGGTTTGATTAGTTTGAGCGCTGGAAAATACCTACTCTACGAGTTTTCGGCTGATGAAATGTTTTATTTCGCACTTTTGCAGATTTTTATGAAATAACAAAAATACCAAACTTTTTGACAAACAGAGCTGCCAACCCGATATGATGAAATATTTTTGCAATTTGTTGTAACGATATTTATGGCGAATTAGTATCTATAAAAATAAATCATTCATTTTTGTGTTGAAAAAATGTAAATCATCCTAAAGAGCTATTACGTCATTTTTCCTACCGAAAACATTTAAAAATATTGACATGCGAGATTTTGTTGCGCTAATTCTTCTTGTTAAAAAATGAAATATTTTTGCAAGTTGTGACATAATTTGTGAGAAGTTTTTCGCAAAAAACAAGTCTTTAGATTTTCTACTGTAAGAATTAAAATGATTTCAAGGAGCTGTCAAGTCATGTTTGTTTTTAATGTGATCGTGTCGGAGTAAATCACGCTGTTTGTAAAAGTGGGACGGTACAATCTGTCTTGTTTTATGAAATTTTTGCCAAGTCTAATTTGCGGTGTCATTGTCTAGAAGGCGCTTACACAGTCGGTGGTGGAGAATTAATAGCGCCTTTACATTCAGATCTGTGCAGGGGACTCAATAAAGATGGTTCTGGTAAAGTTCTAAAAGTTATGACCTGAATGGCAAGTGCAAATCTGCATTTTATTAAACACATTTTCTGAAAAATCCGGTATTTGTCCAATCAGACAATTCATCAGCGATGCAGATAGCGGAAAGTCTAGATAATTTTTTTATTGTTTGTTTGAATGGAAATTGTCTGGAAACGGGGAGATAATCGAAGCGATAGGACTTAGTCATTGACACGTTTGGTCACTTTGTGCCGTATTTTATTTTTACACGTTTATTTTTTTTATCTTGTAATCTTCCATTCCTCTTTGGTGTATTCGATGAATTATTGTTGTCGGCGAAATGAAACAAACCCGAACACGACATCCTGAATAACTTATTTAATAAAACATAATTTTTCACTTATTCAACTTGTCACTCGGAGGTATTGCATGATATTATCTAGATTCTAGAGGATACTTTTGTGCAATAAATAATAGAATATTATCGGATCGGTGCTTTGCTCCGGGCGTATTCACAAAAAAAAGAACAAACTTATGACCAGATTTAATTAGCACTTGCGTTATAGACTTGGTGTATAATCAGTAGTCCGTTATTACCTCTGGAAATTTAAAATCTTAATTAGGATGTCATGCTGATGCGAGGAATTTTAGATAGCTATTATATTCAATTAATCATCTCAATAAAAACACCTACAGAATGTTTATCTCATTCCCAAGCGCTTTTTATGGACGAGAAAATCAACCGAAACTCTTACATTTAAATTTCTTCTGATCTCTTGAATATTAAATTAACGTCGGAGGCTGCATCGCATTTCTGTCCTGGAATAAATCAAACTATTCGAAAAATCTATTACACCTCTGCCGTGACCCGACATGCAGCCGCCCCCGACAGATGCAGAAATCAAAACTTGGGAAAAGTTCAACCCCTAACCAGCCAATAACAATTGACAAACGTGATCGGAATCCGGAATCGATAAATCGGGGAGGAGAGGCACTTTCTCCGTCGTAAATCATCTTCACAATTAGCAAATTGAAAACGAAGTAATTTTTCAAAGTTGGGGGTAGTTTTCGGTGAGAATTGATCTTTTTGCGTAACCGCCGCAGGAATTAAATAGGGGCGGTAAATTCGTGTAACAGCCCATCGGAGCAGTCCACGGGAGTTTCTTTATTGTGAGCTGTCTTGCGATTTCTCGGGGTTGGGGCGTTTTATGCATTCTAATAACGCTCTTACCATACGAGATTTTATATTCGTTTCGTTTGTGCGTTCGTTTTTTAACGTCGTTCCTTTCGCCTAGATTTTCATACGTCCTTAGTCCTGGAAACTAACCGCATTCGCGGAGACGTCGTAGCGAATGTGTTCTCGAGGTACTTTCTTTTTACATTGTAGCCCGAATGGGAAAGGCAAGTCTTCGGTCATAAAACGAAATTGATTTAGAACTGTGGAGATCAGCAGGTAGCGTTAGTGGAGCGTAGTCGCAGAAATTCCGATTTATTTAATCAAATCGGCAAGAAGAGTTCTCGACGTCGGGGTTAAAGGTCGGTCCGGGTTTTCGGGGGAGGGGGCTCCGGTGACAACCGTAAGAAACATTTATTCATTTGTCGGGGGGAACTAATCGTCCCGAAGTCGGTAATTTAGTGTTGTCAGCGCGGTAATTAATACGTTTTCTTATAAATCCTTGTCAAAGACAAATGCGACGACGACTTTGCCCCGAGTGGGGTTTTCCAAATCAGAAAAACCGAATCTGGTCGGTGTCCGCACGACTGCTCCTCGGACGGACCCCACGAACCACTGACGCGTCTAACGAATCCCGGCCACTTCTTCGGGGGACTTTCGATTTCTGGTCTCCAAGACGACGCCCAAGTCCACAAAAACAATTTGAATTATTGCAATCGCTCCTCCACACAAGGACGAACATGGCGGAATCAAAATTAAAGATGTCGGGTCATGTTGCGACTGACAGAATTAAAATTGTTCTTATACCTCCAGCAAGGGGTGTGTGGATAATTTCTTGCGAACATTTTTGGCAGTATGCAACCAGCAAAACTGTTGCTTCGGTGAGCCGAAGGCACTGTTTGGAAACACACGGATCAGACGTGTCAGTCGAGTAGATTCTCACGTTATAACAACATCTGCTGCATTGAACAACAAGCGGGTGTTGAGTGACGTGTGTCATAGATTAGGTCCTAGTCTTGTCTAGTTCGGCTAGCCGTACTTGCCAGAAATAAGCTTATAAGAGTATGTCCATCCACGAAAAAAGAGTCTTGTTTCTAAATGACTGCCGTGGTTTCAACAATTATGTTCAAAAAAAGAAGCGAATATGTGCGCCTGTAGCGGTTAACAAAAAACAAATGAAAATTAAGTGAAGAGCATTTTGAAAATTAATTATTGAGTTTTCGTCGTCTTTCATGAGCCGTCACTTCACTCAGTGAACTAGATCTTGAGATATTATGGCAGCCATTTAAAAGCACATGATTTCGAGGAAGAATCGCATATAGGTATTAATTTTTTTTTAATTTTCTTTTAATGAAGATTTCTGTCAAACCGCTATAAATTCGTTAATTATTGGAATTTCCAGATGATGTGATTTTAAAGATACATTTTTGTAGTCCAGTTATTTAAGAAAAACCAAATACAAATGAACTGTCTAGGAAGTATTTAAAAAAAATTGGTTGGTATGCAACCAACAAAACATTTTGTATAGAATCGCCGCTGTCGTTAGTACGGCTTGCCGTTGCTTACTGTTTGGAAATGCACAGGAGTCAGACGTGTGAATCAAGAAAACTCCTAGGTCATTATCTCAACAAACGAGCATTGAGCAACCAATATCTAGTACGGCAAGCCGTACTTGCCGAGCACCGAACCTAATAGAATGTTCATTCTTGCATACAGTTGATTAAATATTATTTATCAGTTGAGTTGATAATTATATCGTATTAATAAATATCGAAGTATGTATTTTTGGTTTTTAATTTTTTATTAAATATTTTTTTAATTAAAATTTCTCTAGGATTTCGTCGGTCCTGTCTAGCAAGCCGTACTGATTTTTTTTGTCAAAATTCACTTCACGTTGATCATGACCGTACAATTTAATTTTTCGGCCTCCGTCTAGAAAATACTGATTTTCCATTCGTCTAAAGCATCTTGGCGTCCTTTGGCAAGAAAATCGAAACAGGAATTTTTAATGAAAGATTTTAGATTGGCGGCACTGGCTGTCAATGTCATGTGGAATTTTTGTACAATTTTTTAAGTGTGAAATCTTGGACAATTTTGTATCCTTTATCGCAAGCTCTACATTGTGTATAGCAGAAGTCGAATCAGTAGAGGCTGAGGGGGTTATCAGACTTACGGGCGAGCGGCAACCTTCATAGACAACTGGCGACGGGTTAGGGATAACAAAGAGGACGACGACGATTTTGAATATTTGACGAATTGATTAACTCTTGTGGTGTCACAGTCGCTTCTTGGATCTTTTATGTTGTCGGTAATTGTTCACTTTAACTACTTCTGGAATTTTCGCGTTTTTTCTGGCTAGACAGCCTCAGGACCTCCTCCTACATCGTTTCCCACCAGTCAAACCTTGTGCAAATGAAAATTTTCCTTACCCTTTATTTATACTAAGACTTGGCGCGACCTTGACGCGACCTTGAAACACAACAAGAGAAAAAAAGGCATTTGCACAAGGTTTGAATGGTGGGACATGATCTAGGAGGACTCCCTGAGGCTGTCTAGCCAGAAAAAAACGCGAAAATTCCAGAAGTAGTTAAAGTGAACAATTACCATGTTGCCAACGGAAGAAAAATAAATTCCCCATGCGGTAATATTTTAACAAAAATTCTTTTACGTGAAATAAATTATCGGCTGAAAATTTTCTATGTTTTGCAAGTGCTCGCACTTGGAAAATGACAGACAGTTTCTAGCCTTGTGATAGAAGAGAGATTAATTTTTTTAGTTAAAAATAAATTAATAAACATGAACTGAATTCTTTCTTTACTGCGTTTTCTTGTTCTGGAAAGACCTAAATTTGTGTATCTGCGAATCGCCACCTTAAACGTTTGTATTTTTTAATCCAGTGTCTCAGAAGAGAAACAAGAATATTTTCTGAGAAGCTAGATAATAATTCACGATGAGAATTTGCACCGTGTTCGAGCGTGAAATTCAAACCTGCGTCGGTTACATAATAATAATAATAGCTACGAGCATCTCGTTTGATGGTTATTTAAAACTTTTGAATAGCTGACTCCCCTTATAGTAAAATTTCAACATCAAAGACCGTTTTTAATTTATATTGTGCGCGAACGTCTGTCGCTATTGTTGCCAATCCAAAGAAGGATAATGGATGATCGCGGCGAATCGTCGACGATGACCTTCTCCGTCAGCTTTCTATTATCATAAACAAAATTAAAGTGGGTAATGACGAAGTGCGAACGAAATCTTTCTGGCGTCTCCTCGAAGTCTCGAAGTCTGAAGGGATGAAGTCGGGGCTGGCTTCCGGTGTCCATCTGAGTGGCGCTTTGTTGACTGATGCACTATTTGTCCTTTCACCCCATCTCCGCCAACCCTAATGCTTTCTGATTAATTTTTCTTGCCCGGACTTTTTGCCGGTCCACTCTCCAAACGGGCGAGCTAAAAATTACACTTTTTCTTTCCAATTAGCTAAATGGCCAGTAATTGCGAACTAATAGAATTATTTATGAGCGTGCAAATGAAATCGAAGCAATTTCGAGGATAATAATATAAATAGAGGGGTAATTAATCTTGGCACGCGATACAGCCGAAAGAAAAAAAAAATTAAATGGACGACGTGGGTTGTCGATGGGTATCGTTTTCGGTGACAACCGTACGGGGATCAAATCTACTTTACGGAATTAGTAATTGATACCGGCATAGTTTCGTATATCTGTCACGTGAAATCAAGCAAATACTAAGTAATTATTAGTAATACAGGTGCGTGACCGAACGAAAAATACAGTCGGGTTGTAGTTTTGTTATGTACTCGTGCACATTGAAAATAATTGCGAGCTTGTCTGCCCATAAGTCTGCACGCACAAGTAAACGAGAAAAATAATACCACCCTTCGACGTTTGTGCACGGGGGTCGTCCATTATTCATTAGTAGAAGAATTTTCGTGTGTTTCCCTCGTTTCGATCGATTTTTCGGAGACATTTTTCGGACGAGTCGCCCTCCGGAAGGGTTGAAGCTGGCGAGGGGACCAATCGTAAAGAGGTGATGTAAATGAACAGCGGCGTAATTTATCGGACCCCTGGTGACATTCCAATTTTCACTTGAACACGAGCATTTTAATAATGCGACCCGATCATCGCAATTTTTTCCAATCACTTCTAATTGATTGGAGGCATCAATCGCGACGTCTCCGACTGTCTAAACTCCATGTTTTCCATAAAACACGGACCGAATATGTTTTCGTCGAACATTTTCAATCATCGCAAGTTTTACGGGGCCGTACGATTTTATGTCCCACTGGAGACTTCCGCTTGATGTGGCGCGTTAGATTTGATTAAGAAAATTTTCGCAGTAAAAGAAATAGACTTGGCAGTCGGGAGTCGACTTCATAGGTGGAGTTTTAACTAGTCGGGGTGAAAAGGGGTTGATCAAGTGAATGGGAAAGTGTGACAGGACGCAGTTTTCTTTGATCGGTCTCTAAGTAATTTAGCGCTCAGAAAAGGGAGCTTTACTTTCCGGACCGCGAGCACGGATTGAAATTATTCCGCTTTTCTAAACGCCACCTTCTGTCCTCTGCAGGGGGTGATGCATCTCCATCCGGTTTTTCTCAGAGGAAAATCGCGTCTTCTGAACGATTGCTTCTAGTCCGGTCGAATCTTCGACGACGACTAATCACTTGCATTCATTCAAACAATAAAAAATATAAAGACATAATTCCTACAGATCGGTTAATCACACCTCATTATACATTTGCATCTGAGAAAATACATAAACAGTAAAAATTTGAAAATTATATTTGTGTGCAACCGTGCGCGAAATGAGTACTTCGCGTGCCTAGAGCAGGCCGCGAAATTGAATTTCGCAGCCGTTGCCTTGACGACGGCCGTAAAAGTAAAAGTCATTTCAGTATTTATTTATTATCACAATTACAACATATCTATCTCTATATTTGCGGTGTGATCTTACAAAATCTGGATTGGGTACAGTTAAAGTTTGATTTATGCCAGTTTTTGTGTCAGGAACGGCCGCTATTAGTACAGAATTTTCATCCGGTTTGAAGTTCCCGCCAATTTCAAATGGAGTGGTCGCCTGATGATTCGATGATTGACGTATTGACGAGTCGGTAAAAAAGATCGATCTAGAACAGACACGTATAAATTAGATTAATTTTCCACCGGTCAAAAATGGAAATATCTAGTAACTAGTAAGTAGTAACATATCCTGAATCCTGAATGACATCAATAGACATTTTGGTTTATTTGTCTCTTCGCACGGCATCTGATATTTCCACGATTAAAATAACCTAAAACTTATAACAGAACGTTAACGTTTACCTGCCACAATAAATAAATTCCAGTAAATAGGTAAGCCAATGCAACATTATCCGACAGGGTTTTCACATTCTTCTTGTTACATCAGTCTCAAAGTCACTGTAACATTTTTTATATTGCTGTTTCGATTTTTCAGGTTTCAAATGCGACACTGCACAATTTATAATCTTTTTTTAACTCTGGATGAGTACACGGAACAAGAGCTGCATATTTGCGGTATAATCTTACAAATTCTGGATTGGTGACAGTAAAAGTTCGTTTTATGTCAGTTTTTGTGTCAGGAATGGCCACTATTAATACAGAATGTTCATCCTTGATGTCATCGATAGACATTTTGGTTAGTTCGTCATCGTCTCTTCACATGGCTCCTAATATTCCCATGATTAAAATGACCTAAAAAAAGGGCAGACTATACAGCAAATTGATCTGGTCTCGTGTCAATACCTTACACTTTTTCACCTGATAACCAACTGACTTTTTTTCAAAAAAGGTACCAATTTCAGAAACTTCGTAACACCAATGCCATCCCGTATGTTCAGCGTGAGCTTCAACATTGAATATGTACTCCATAAAGTTGAACTTTTCACAGTTTTTGATTTTTCCATTAAATAAGCCAAAACAACATTCTCCGACACCGTTTTCACATTATTTTTATTACACCGCTCTTTAAAGTCATTGTAACACTTATTGTACTGCCGTTTGGACTTTTCTGGTATTAAATTGGACACTGCACAATCTGGGGAAGTAGACGGAACAAAAACGTAATTTTTTTGCGACATTTTTCCAATTTTTCTCAAAATGAATTGTTTTATTTATGTCGTTTCCATAGCGACATGGCGACATGTAGGCCGACTTTATTTTTATTGACAGTGAAGGAAATTTTACTTTTTCATTTTATAATTACAAATTTTCGGGTTGCACACAAAATGTTGTGTACACCTTGGCTACGAAATCCTTTGACGACCTCGAGATTGTCTTGTCTCGGCCGCAAAGCGGCCTTGACGACAATTTTTCTCGGTTCGTCAAAGTAGGATTTCGCAGCCTTGCTATACAAATAACTATTTTGTTCATAAGCGCGCTGCGAAAAATTTCGATTTCGCATGACTTGCAGCTTCGGCGGTAGGCGCTGGCTGGCTTGGTGACATTTTGAAAAAAATCACATGGTATCCACATATTTTTAATGCAAATTAGAAGTCATCTCCAGTCGTTATTATTATTTATAAAAATAACAAATCGTAACATTGTCTACTCACCAAATTTAGCCTGTGAAAAAAAAATATGCAAGGTATTTCACGAGTGATAATGAGCAAGACGGAATTGAAAATGCAACCCACGATACATTTCCAAAGTTAACGTGGATAGTTGTTTAAAAAAACATAAAACATGGTTAGCTGTGCAGTTTCGTAAATTTTAACATAAACGTCATTTGTGTGGTTAAATAAAATGGTAAAAAAACGAAGAGTTTTTGGGAAAACGTCTGTTTTCTCATCGTTCGAATACATTTTAACTTTTTCGTAAATGTCAGTTGTGACAAATAAAATTATTGGAAGCAAAGCCATCATGGATTCATAATTTCATTCAATACGATATTTAAAATAGCCACGTTAATTTTGGAAATGTATTGTGGGTTGCATTTTCAGTTCCGCAGGGTTCATTATCTCTCGTGAAATACCATGTATATGAATTTCATTAATGAGGGGCGTGAAACAAGGAGTCGCTAATTTTTGAAAAGTGTTTTTTTATTTGTTGCTAAAGATTTTTATTAATAATCTGTTATACAGGGTGATTTTCAAAGTTGTGCAGATATTTTAATCACGAGCTACTGGCTTCATGTAGAATTCGGAAAAAATATTTAAAAAATTCTATGTCAAAAAATAAAATGACATTTATTTTTTTTGAGCTACAATTTTTTTTAATTGCTTTTAGTTTTCTACGTTGTCCTACAACCTATTGGAAATATGCTTTAAAACAAGGAAACCGCATTGGTGTACATTTTATAAAATATGATATACAGGGTGTATTTTTAAAATGTGCCGAAATTTTACCTACGAGGTTGTTTGACAACGTAGAAGACTAAAAGCAATTAAAAAAAATTGTAGCTCAAAAAATAAATGTCATTTTATTTTTTGACAGAGTTTTTTTTAACATTTTTTCCGAGTTCTACATGAAGCCAGTAACTCCTGATTAAAATATCTGCACAACTTTCAAAATCACCCTGTAGACAATTTCATAATAAATATTTTTCTATTTTGCACCTCTAACACAGTCAGTATAACACTCAAACGGGTTTCGAAAAGGAGTTCTTTTCGATACTGGTTTTAGGAATATTTACTTAAATTTTTAATGTTGGCAGTGACTCACAGTGAGTAGTTGCTAGGTGATCACTGCACTTCCCGACACTTTAATGCAAAACTTACAATTGTTCGTCCAGTTACCAGTGTTACCAACCCTTTATATCTGCCAAATTAATTTTCCTACCATTATGTTTTGAACTTTTTTTTAATTTAAAATTTAAAATAGGGGCAAAATAGAAAAAATATTGTATTACACTCGTTTTATAAGCCGTTTTGTCGCACTTGTTTGCTTTATAGTATTCTTCGCTGCGCTCGTTGTGCTGTAAAAAACGTGTGTGACAAAATGGTGTCTTATAAAACTCGTATAATAAATTACTATTGTAGCACATAATATTCTCTAGATTGTTTCACACATTTAGTTTTTTCCCAAGATTTATCTTTATTATTGAAATTTCAGTAATTTATTAATTTTTTTTTTTCATTACATCCAATCAAATTATTTTCCGATTTTTCACTTTTCTCTTGTCGGTCTTTTAAATTTAAAAAAGTACTTTTTTGTACTGTTTGAATTTTAATTTGACAGGACTCTTATAGTGTTGCATAAAACTGTGTCGTTATCACCGGAACACTGTTTTCGACACTGTTTATTGTTCTTGTTGTCACCCGGAGCATATTTTTTTTATACGGCGTAATAACCGGAAGACATAGGGATGAAGGAGCAGTCTCCTTTTACGGTCATTTTTATTATATTTGGCTGTCTCCACCAAGTCGCCACTTGCCGGAAGATAAAAACTATAAACCGGACAAAAATGCAAGGGGTGCAGTCAAAATGCCTCGTATTTTGGGGCGACTCCGGGATGAGTCAATTAATAATTTCCCGGAGTTGTGTAGTCCTCGCGATATGAATATCCTAGTCGCTTTGAGCCCACTACAAATGTCCTTTTGTTAGGAAACATCGATTTTCTTTCATATTATCAAGTTTCTTCGTCATATTGAATTTAAGATTCGAGAGTTTCTTTATTTATTCTAGTGACGTGTAAAGACACCGCCATCGCTTTTATTAGTTTTATTAGAGCTCATGGACCGGAGCGTCTTCTTTATCAGACACGAACGATCTCCTCCTAATAATTCTTCTTCGTTCATACCGCAAGACAATTCCTTGTAGAGTTACAAGTATTTATTCGTAGATTCCCGAACGGGGGGTAGACGTTAACATTTGTAAGCTCAACGGTGTGTAATCTTTACTCTTTGTGGAGGTAAAAGTTCCGTGCGGAATAAAAATAGGAACTGTCGGAACGTCTTGTTTGAATAGAAACTTTCGGTTCACGTAGTAACGCGCAAATCTGGCGCCCCATTGGACGAGAGATTAACTTTCCAAATTATACACTTCTCGATTTTAACTTAAACTAAACTCCAAATGAGAAAATTTCAAAGTTCCACGACAAAAACCAACTTCCAGAACGAAAGAAAAGGGGTTTCAGGTAGCGACATTCCGCGGTAGGCGCTAGGCGCGTCTTAGATCGGTTCAGTCGACCGATGACAGTTGTCAAAAGATGTACAAAGACAAGGACGCGACGTCTTTGCTTGATTCACAAGGAGATGCAGAGAACAGAAAGTTGTGTTGTTGTTGTCCGTGATGTTTGCTTGATTCGGTCAAAGAAACGTCAAAACTGACAGTTATCGTGCTCAGCCGGTAAAAAAGACAACGGCGGCGAAACATTCTCCGTTTGACAGGGCAGAGCACAGCCTGCTGCGACATGCACGCGCAACGTTTCATAGCGCGGATTGAATCGTCGACGATGCCCGAACGAGCCGATTGCTTTCCCGACCGCTCGGCTATGAGGACGGCCATTTACTCGTGCTCCACTCTCGACGGCTCAGTTTGACTCGCGACGTTGTGATGAGAGGTGTGCTCGTCGAACAGCACCGACCGATTTACGTAAACAATGTCGTCCGACACCGCTTTCCACCATTTCCATGAGTAAGACGCGGTACGGCCGGCCGCACGACGCATGAACGCACCCGAAGTGTTCCCAAAGAGTACTGTTTGGTCGTGGTTTTCCCAGCACCACCGGCCGCAACGAACAAACATCGCCGATGGAACAGAGTTCGACACGACCGGATCTAGCTCTTCGATGAAACCAGAACAGGGCAGGAGTTGAGTTTGTGATATATTTTTTTCCGTTTCGATTTTGCCGGACCACGTGCCGAGATGGAGCGCGCCAGGTTCTCCTTCTTCAAGTTGTTTGTATTTGTGACTGTGGTGGTCGGAAGGGAGTTCGGAGTCGGGGCAGACTTCGAGAACAGCTGGACCATGTACATGGAGCAACCCTGTTGTTCGGGCAGAGGAAATCACCATGTCAGACATCACAGAGGTACGTCGAGGATTGAGTGTTGGTTGCACTGCCGGCGTGCTTGTTTTCCAACGAGTAAATATCGCGTCCAGCACCTGATAAAGAAACACTTGACGTTTTATTAAAATTTTAACATCGGACCGGATCTGTCTATTTTCTAGGGTTGGTACGGTGCCGGTTTTATTTATTAAAATTGTTTTTGCAACGACCTCGAATCGTCTTGTTTTTCTTACTCGTAATTACGTCCAATTGATTCGTTTTCATATTGACTTCCACTGTTTTGCATCAAGTTTTAATGAGATCTCTCGTCCGTCCGTTTATTTTTAAAACTCAGTCTACAAAATGAAAAAATATTTGCACTTAATTAATATCATCTATGTATTCGATTGGCTAAACGGTGTCAATTCAGATAAAATGCCTAAAAAGTACAATGAACCTGGAAATGCCCTAAAAATTTTCCAATCGTAATCACTTAACGAGCGTTTTTATTTTTTCGTTTGTGGAAAAATGTGAAATTACTGTTGGACAGCACTGAAATTGATTAAATTTGTTATTACGTTTTTGTTTAATTAAGGACAATATTTTTCGACGTTATTATCTGACATCAGTCTTGATTATTTGACTAAACACTTTTTCTCAGCTAGAAACTAATTACAAACAAATTAAAATTCTTCTTGCATTTATTCAGAAAGATAGTTTCAGTAGAGAAATAATTACAAAAAATTTCTTATATCATGAACAAGGGTATATGTTGTACGAGGGTCATGTGAAAACTTTGCAACCTCATCATAAACTCCATACTTCAAGAATTGTTGGAAGGCAGATATCAATTTTTATATTTTTTATAAGTTTATAAATATGTAATGGAATTGATAGTATAGAGTGTTGGCAATTTTTTTTTTCATATTGTATGTCAAAATAATAGAAAATGTTCTAAATCATTCACCAGTTTTGAAAACATCAACATTTTACGACACCCTGAAATGATAACGCTATTTTTCATTTGAAATTAAATTAATTGATTAATTAAAAGATCTATTATCGCAATACATATTTAGTCACAACTTGCAGGGATTAATCGTTTGTATTCTTTTTATTTAATTCTTTCTTTTCATTTAATTGCTTCTTTATCTTGTTCTATATTGCTCTGTAATTGGTTCTCTGTAGAACTGTGGCGTAATAAATGTTTGTATTAACATTATGAGCTGCATTTTTCTTTTTCCAAATTACTTTTATTTTTCAATTTCCCAGAACTTACACTTTGCTAAAACGATCCAAACACTATCGAGAAATTTATTTTCGAAAGCGTCTGTGATCTGTTGCTAACAACCTTGACAGCCATTTTGCGCATAGCTTTCTCATACTTGAGATGGTCACAGCGTTAGCAACTTGGAAAGCTTAATCGACAATCCTTCGCAACAAAATCCTTCACTTTGTAAATAATTTCCACTATTGTAGCGCTTTTTTAACAACTAACAAGCCCAGAAGTATCCGCAATGATAAGTAAATCCGGCCTCGATGCCGTGCCCCCCTTTTGCAATGCCTTTGTTCAAAAGAAAACGGTTTTATCCTGTTCAAAAAATATGTTACCGATGACTTCCTTTACAAACTGTGCGCTTGACAGGTTCCCTTGATACTTCACATCTGTTCGTGTGACAGCTGTGGTGTTACAATAAAAATTTCACGTACATTTCGTACATTCGTATTCGTAAAAAGTAAAAAAATCTCAAAAGTAGAAAAAAGCAAAAACTAATTAAAGTCGAGTCCGAAAAATTTAGTCATGGCAAACAGTGAGGTAATAATGATAAAAATTTTATGTGTTTGCCCTTTTTCGTTCCTAATAGCCATAAAAACACCTCAATCCATTGAAGTAATTTGAAACTGCCGGAAACGCTCAGTCTAATAAAATATTGAAACGTGCTGGATTCACGAGACCTTTGTTTTAATTTGTTTTGTGATAATTTCTTTTTTATCGTTCAAGTCTCAAAAAGTGGAGTTTCCCATGGAGATACTCAGACAATGAGTGTTTGCAAACACAGTGTGTGATTTTTTTCGTTATCCGGTTTATCTCGCGGCTCCGTTATTGTTTCACAGTTTCTCTACGTGTTTCTGCGGCCGAGTCGCCTCCTCAGTACCCCCGGAAAAAATAAATCTCGGCGCCGCGTGTATTTCTATTTGTGACAGCAAATAAAGAGCGAGTCGTCGGTATTTTCGTTTTCTTCGACTATCCCCGAACGATAAAGTTAAATTAAACATTAATTCTGTTGTTTACATTACAATTTGCCCAAACGATAACGTATTTGGTTTGATTCGTGACTATTTTCGTCGGCTAAATAATTGAAAATTGATCGATCCGATCCATCGAAGGACGACTCGTTTTACATCTTCCGACGCGGGTCCGGAGTGTCCCGGAAGTGGCGCATCCGAATGTCCTAATTATTTCATGGACGCCGCAAAGAGTCGGACTTTTAACCGGAGCCGGCTCGTTTAAATATTTATTTATACATGGAAACGTCTAAATCTGCATCAAGATGGAGCCGAGTGCTCCGGTTTTTCGTGGTGCCAGGTGATGTTCGAGTCGAAAGTTTTGTTGCATATTGATTACTCACCTGATATAAATTTAGTTTATGAAAATTTGATAACGGCGACGTAGTTCAATTTCCCGTTTAAGTGCCAGCAAGGAAAATGAATTTATTGTGTAACGCTATATATCGCATTATTGTAATGCATGGTCGGATATGTTTATCGAAAATATCCATTATGCACACAGTTCATGTTATTCAAATTCTAAGCGATTTTTAGCATCCAAACATTTTTTTTTTTTTCATGAAAATACAAAAACAACTTCGTGGGGAGAATGTAATAGTTTTCAATAAATTACGAGGCCCTCAATAATTCACGTCCGGAATAGCCGCCCTTTCACGCGAATTTTCATTAAAACTCGAAATATTTTTAACAATTTCCATTGTGCAAGTGGCAAATCAATTATTTCCGTTTGAAAATTTGTCAAAACTGTCACTCGAAAATTTTATTAATTATTCGTGGTCCGGTACGCAACGGTTGAATTTCCGCTTCTGTTTGCGTCAATTTGCACGGCTCCCAAAGAAAAATAAAACAAATTCAGCCGACGCATTTTTCAGGATTAATGAAGGTCGTGTACTTACACTTTTAAGCCGTCCTCGCACTAATTTTGAAATATCGAACCACCTCCTTGCAACTTCCAAACATAAATTCCGACGGGTTGAAACCGCACCGCGTCCTATTTGTAATTCCGGGCGTTGCGATCGTTCTTTTTGCTTTCATTAGGGCACGCTTACCTAACCCGTCTTATCTCGACGATATTATTTAATGGCCGTTTAGTCGTATTGTGGTGTTTCGTTGTCCGTCCGACCGACCGAAATGGACGTTCTCAAAGTCGTACGAATAAGTGCAGGTCTCCCCTATTCATCACTGCTTCCACGAACAATGATATATATCTTGGTCGTTTTTGTTGGTACGCGAATCGGAATGGTATGCTCCTCGGATAGACTCCACGTTTTTTGTCCGCCATTCAAGAATAGTTCTGTTGACGGCCAATGCCCAAAAGCTATCATAAATTACAATTAATGCTGGGACGAGTCGGCTGGGTAATAGTTGGATTTAGTTCGACCGTAGGAAATTGCAGAATTCGTGTTAGGTACGCCGATCTCATCGCGGTACTATCAAAAAAATATCATGAGGAACACTATGCGCTGGTTAATGATCGATTGTTTCATTTAAATGTCAAATTGACCATAAATCTGACGATCGCGAGTAGTACCGACCGGTACTGGAACATCTGAAGTACCACAAACTCACCATTTTTCTTCTATATTTGGCCAATTGCGGTTAGAAAACATTTTACCACTGTGTCTGGATGTTTAGATCTGTAAAATGCCTGCAGAACTACATAGATATTCGTATTTATGAACAAAAAAGTACTAAACTGGTGATTAGTCGAACTCATCAAGTTCCTACATAGACGGAAGAACCGGATATTGGATATTTCCTACACGCTTGGGTTCTCTTCAGGATTCAGGTACTCCGAAGGTACCGCATTCTTACTTAAAAGAGACATATCTCATGACACTGGAGAAGTTAAATGGTTTGTCTTGTTGTTGCACGGAACATTAAGATTTGCTAACGGCTTCTTTGTTTTTTCTTGACTTGAAGGGTACCATCCACTGAAATATCTGACACGATCCTTATCTGATCTGAGAAGATCCTTATAGGTTTTGATTCCTTCTCTCGAGAGTTATCGTAAGATTCCTAAGACTCTGATAGAAGTAGGTGAAAGATCCACCCTTGATCTTCTCGAGAAGCTTCCGGACATGATCTCTATGTGATCTTTTTTAAATATCTGTTCACTTTATGAGTGATGTTCTTGTTGACACTTCGATATCATGACCTGAACTGCAGAAGCAAAAAACTTGATGCTTTGGTCTTCAAATAACAAGAAATTGTCTCTTGACTAACTCCCATTATCCACAGACTTTCTGCCATAGATGATGGAGTATTTTTGTACTGTTTCATTAATCTTCTGTTTGTCGCGTCAGTGGGGAACCACTGGTTTGTCTCTACATATCTGTAAACAAATTTCGAGTTATGAAGCAAGGAAAACTACGTCAAAGTTGCTTAAGGAAGAGTAAATCCATTCCTACGGCTGTTCTTCCTTTATCCACATCTTCTAAGGTTTATGGAGTCATTCTTCTGTGTACATATTACATATATGGAATGATTCCTGCCCGTTTATAAGAACTTTGAGAGAATTGCGAAGAAAAATTCTTCTACTTTATCACCAAATGCATAATAGATCTGTTCTCAGAGCTCCTCTTTTTTTGACCATTGATCTGTTGCAAATTTTGTGTTTGGATTTTTTTTTATGTGACTTGTATAAACTTGAAGAATCTAGAAGAACGTTCTTCAACTTCATCTTCAATTGCATTGATTGCAATTTTTTTCTTCTTTTCCTCCTAGAGTTCTTTGCTAATCTGGTCTGTCAGCCTTTCCTCTTCATGTAAAAGTAATTCCTGATGTGGTACTGGAAACTCTTGATCCACAACGTGCACAATGCCGTATTCTGTCTCATCTAACAAATATAAAAAGAAATCACTTATCTGTGTTGTTATTTGCTTTTATAAATTCGTAAGTCCCTTTTGGCACGTTCAAAAATTATAACAATCCCCGCCTAGATTTTATTAATCAACCAATCACAGGATCGCGCGGATGTATGTCGTACACAGCGATTCTGCCACTGCATGTAGAAACTGACCAATCGGAACGAAGCAGAGATGGCGCTGGTGCGGCAACTCTCCAATTTAAATTATGGCGGTTTGTCTGATTAATAGGTTAGGGGTCTGGCAAGCTAGGTTTGTTTACTAATGGTCCGGCTCCCTTCGGTTTTCACCCTAACTGTCCACGGTTTGCTCATATGTCCAGACAAATCAAAATCAATCCCGTTTCATGATTTAGATCCCGCTGAAAAGAAACAACACGGAGTATACTTGTAATTGTTTACTTTGTGATGTAGGAATTTTCTGAAGATAAAAATCGACGTACTCTTCTCCCCTTCGCATCTTATCTCGTGACTCCACTTGCATTTTAGGTAATGGGATTAACTCATCGTCAATTTAGGGCCCCGGAAATCTAGATACAAAACGCCAACGTTTTTAACCCCAATTTATGATTAGCTTGATAGTACCGAAAAAGAAAATTCACTTTGTCTCGGCTTTGGGGTGTTTTAAATGTGCTCATTGGACAAGTATTTATTATTTGTCTGGTCGACTTCTTGTAGATGTTATAATCGGGGGAAAAATTTCACAATTAAGGCAGGGTAAAGACTATCCCAAGACGTGCTTATTTTGTACTTCCTTTTCAGATAGCAAGATAGTATTTCTTGTGAGAAACCTGCTTATCATTTCTAAATATAGCGCGGCGATAATGCACTTATTCCGGTTAATCAATCGGTCGATCTTATCGTGAAACGCTCAGATATCAAATTTCCGGAAATTCGAAGGCAATTAAAAACTCGTAGAATTTTATCTAGTCGAGTCGGAAGAATTCTTCTTGTTCCGGACAATAGTAAAGCGGCAAGTTGTTGTTCTCACGCGAACAAATATTTAATTGTGTCGATTAAGACGGAAAAAAGAGGGTGGCATGTGTCCGAATAATGGCGAAATCGCATTATGAAGTTAATTCAAATTCGGCAAAGGGAGAGAAAAACCCAATCTGTTCCGGTCCGCGGAGGCCCTCGTACTACACATGTTACGCCTTGCTCTTGCCCCCCTTTCCAGGAGGATCGAATTTAAAAATACCGTAACGCAATTTCGTGTTGTGTCGCATAATAATTGACGCATCGGGGCAAGTTATTTCGAAAATTAGTTGTTGGCAAACGTTGCCCCGTCACTTCGGTGATTAATGAATTTGTTGGGAAATTTTATTTTAAAGAGTCGCCAGTCACCCCCCTTATTAAAATATGCCAAAGTTGAGAGAGGTAATTGTGGCCGTGCGATAATTAACATTTGATTAATGGACGGACGTGTTCATGACAATATTTTATAATTGTTGAGTCGAGGATGGCGGCGATGATGGTCGCCCCGTCAAATTATTTTTGTAGCTGGTGCATTGTCGCGTGATTTATTGCACTATTTGTGCGATTTGTCCGTTATCTGCACTTTGACATTTAACTGTACGTCGAATATAATTTTTTGTATTTTTATTTATTAATTCGTGGGTATTGTATTACACCTATAAAGTTGCGGCCCCGAATATTTGCATCTCGTTATGCGAAGAAACATGGCCGGTTTATCGCTGCAGGTATCCTCGATGTGTTTTCGTATCGTGGGGGCCCCCCAAAAAGTCGATAGTTTTTCAGAATTGACGTCTTAATTAAGGACCACCGGCACTCCCGTGGCCGTTTTAATTAGGGTCCCGGGTCCGCGGCGGCCTTACAAGACATACAAAAGTGCACCAATAACAATAAAGAATTTCATTTTATCCACATTCTTCATCCTTGTGTGGTTCCAATTTTAGATCGGCTGATTCAAACCATAAAGCTTTGGCCTTTGAACACTTTTTATCCTCATAAAAGCGAACTGCACAGAAAGCCGATCCGTGTTTCGGGATTGACAATAATCGAACTTCTTTCGGTTCGACGGGCCGAGTTTCTTTGTTTTAAAACGTCTCCGTCGGATCTGGATGTTAATTCGGCGACGGTGTTTGTTCTCCGGTGCGGCGTAATAATTCCGCCACTTGTAAACACTCGAGACTACATCTGTTTTAACAGGCAACAACGGACGTTAAGTCGAGGGTCTGTTAAAAATAAACTTAATTTTTTAATCGTCAAGAGATCAAAGAGCCACCAGGTTTACGGATCATTTAACACTCGGATCGGTTTAGGAAAATGTTTGTTTGCCTCGTGTCAAGACGGTCTGTACACATTGACTCATCTGAAAATTATCTCTTATCGGAAGTTCAGTGCATCGGTGCACTTTACTTTTCTGTCATAACTCGTTGTGTACACAGGTCGTAGATAAAGCAGACCTGGGTGAGATATTTCACATATTCCTTCCCGGTACTTAACACCTGCTGTATGTCGAACGGAAACAGAGCGTTACGCGTATGAAATACTAGAGGAACACGTAATCCTTCATAATGCCTGTGCACTTCCTACAATAAAGCTTAAAGGGTAACCGCTCGAACTTTGAATTGAATTTTGAGCAAGCTCCAGATCGGTTGGAGATTCGACAAAAATTCGGCGGGATTTTATGGGAGTGGGTACGTTGTTTCTGGTGGTGTTAATGCTGACTCACTGCGGGTTGTGTACGCAGAGAACACCCCTTCCCCCATTAACTTTTGAACGTCTGTCAACACCTTGGAATTAGGTACAGTTGAGGGTGCGTCTGTTTTAGACGTTCATGAATTTCACATGAAGTTGTTTTTTGAATGTTTGAATGTTTCGAGGATGTTCGATCCGGTGCGATTTAATTCTGTTGCAATCGATAAATCTAATGCGGTTTCTTCACTTTTCGAAGAATATTCAGATTCTTTCATGTATTGTTTTCATTTCATTTGGTGTCTAACAATATTTCTTTCGACATTATTTTTTTCTCTTCTCCTGTTTATACTCGTAACTGTCTTGTTGTGGCTGATTGATTTGTTTTGCCCCAACAAACATTATCGTTTTCTTTCCTTTTTGGGATAAATTCATATCGTCTTTATTTGATTTTTCCTTTGTTCCCTTTTCCACTTATCTTTCTATTTTGGATTTTTTTTTTTAATTTCTCTTTTTTAAGTTCTTTTCTTTCGTGTCTAATTTTCACAGTTTGAGAAAATTCTGCCGCTTTACTATAGTCGTTTTCAATGACATCCGTGCTGTCAGTATGACAGTATGTTGGCATCACTTACTGTTTCAGTTTAGTAATTTTGAATTTCCTGATTTGGTAATTTACCTTCACGCGGCAAATTCAAATTATTATCTATGATTTCCGACAAAGCTAAGCAAATATGTAGTCTGATTCAGATTCCGAGGATGACTTAGTTTAACCATGTTTTACACCATGTTGAAGATTGAGTTTTATTCTTTGTTGTTGATGTTTCACGAAATAAAAATATTCTTTTACCATAACCTCAATTTCTTGTTTGACATTTTTTTAACTAGGATTTTCTTATACTCTGAATACTGGTTATGAATGTGTATGTACAATCTGCAACAACATATTAAAAATGACACTGACAGCACGGATGTCATTGAAAACGACTATACTTTATTTAACAAATAACTTAATTTTCTTCACAGAAGATCTGTCTTGCTTTTAACCTCCTAGGTATCGGCCGTTCATTTAAATTTCTCCTCAAAGTTAGCGTTGAAGAGTCCATTGTGAACGCACCAGGGATTACAGATCACGGATCAGCTGTTTAAATCTAACCTCACTTTTTGAGGAAAAATTTGGTAATTGTTTACTTTAACTACTTCTGGAATTTTCGCGTTTTTTCTGGCTAGACAGCCCCAGGGCGTCCTCCTAGATCGTTTCTCACCATTCATACCTTGTGCAAATGCCTTTTTTTCTCTTGTTGTGTTTGAAAGTCGCGTCAAGGTCGCGCCAATGTCTTAGTATAACTAAAGGGTAAGGAAAATTCATTTGCACAAGGTTTGAATGGTGGGAAACGATCTAGGAGGACGCCCTGAGGCTGTCTAGCCAGAAAAAACGCGAAAATTCCAGAAGTAGTTAAAGTGAACAATTACGAAAAATTTAAATGAACACGATACAATCTGAATGTAGACCTCCTGTAGTGGTTACAAATCCTGCAGTTTCTTCACCTTTACTTCTTTTCATATGGCTTGTTTCTGCTTCTTCTTTCTAACTTCCTTCTCTACCATTTTATTCATTAATACAGTAGAAGCTCGATTATCCGGAACCCGGTAATCCGGAACTCCGCATTATCCGCAACAAAAGTGTTTTTCAATTTCACCGTTTTATCCGGAATTGTTGGCTCTTGGCCTCCGTTTTATCCGGAAAGTTCTAATGAGATAGAAATCTGATTCTCTGAAACAATAAAATAATTGTTTTGACTAGAAATCTGATTCCCGCTATTTATTTTGTCTGGAACTGACACCTTATTGTGGCAAAATTCATTAGTTCACTTTTTTTGTGTTGGAGAGTGTTGGCTTTTGTAAATAGTTAATTTTAGTTCTTTTCATTTTTGTTTGGTTTTGTTCGTTTAGTTTTAGCGCCTAGTTTAATTTAGTTTTAAAAATACAATTCGAAAATAGTTGCACCCTCTGTCACTGGTTATTGCGCGTTAACCGATTCACAATTTCGTGCAAAATCGGGGTTGACGAAACCTCCCCTACCGGTGATGGACATTTTTGGGAAGAAAGAGACTTCGAATTTGACCGTCTGAGTGAACACACCTAGTTTTCGGACTCATCGTCTCGTGTCGTGAAACCCACTTAATTGAAGTGGCACCGAAGTCCAAAATTATCGTCGAATTCCACCCATGCCAATCGGTCCATGGTCTCTTCGCGGTCCGCAAAAAAGGTAAGTCAATTTTGATTTAACGAATTGTGGATCACGGAGAAAATCGAACAAAGCTCTTCGCTTAGGTAGGCTTAAGTCAACAAAAACTGACTTAAGTGCCCTGGAGACACACATTTTTTGGTCCTTCGAGCCGGATTAGTCATAATTGGTCGTTTAATTGTGGCTTTTCATTGTTAAAATTGTCAATCAAAATTTTCAAAATTCGTTTCATTGTCTCCAGCGCAGTGCAACTATTTTCTTTTCTCCTTGTTTGTTTAGTCATATCGTCGTCATCTAGTTAACAAATTTATCGTCAATTGTTTTAATCAATTTAAAAACAAAACCAAACAAAACAAAATTATTCGTTTCGAAAGCGTTGCGTTAAAATTCGACATTTTTCTGGGAAACTACCTGGTTTTTCCAAACATCTGTTCGACAACTTGGGGTTTGGCCGGAAAAGGTCCGTCTCACTGGCGTCGATTTTATTACGGTTCAATTCTAAGTACCTGTTTTCTTTTGTTCGTTCGCAAACACCGCATTCTATCGCAAAAACTCACAATTTTGGTATTGAATTGACCAGCAAAAATGGCTGCAAAGGCAAAAGAGAATCGCGCCCAACGGGATTGTTTGAAGACGCAAATGTTTGAAATTTGGGAGGTTGCGAAATCTTCGCAGGAACAACCTTCTTTACGTGCGTTATTAAAAAGACGGTTCGCTCGCGCCCAATCGATTTTTGAGAAATTTGAACCTGTGCACTCGGCAATTCTTGCACACACCGCGGCCCAATCTGAACCGGATTTCGCCGCGGAAGAACAAATACGCAGGGAATTTTTTGAAGCGTTCGATGAAATCGAAGCCATTTATGTCAATTATTTTCCCGAAATCGATCGTCCAGCGTCAACAGAAACAAATCGAAGCACTTCGTCATCGTCAAACTTGCGCCTGCCGAAATTGTCGTTACGCAATTTTAATGGCAACTTCAGTGAGTGGAGTTCCTTTATCCAGTTCTTTAATAACGCGGTTCACTCTCGGGCAGACGTGGCACAAATTGAAAAATTTCAATATCTACTTAGTTGTTTGTCGGGGGAACCCTTGAACTTAGTGAAGGCTTTAACGTTGTCAGAAGAAAACTATCCGATAGCGTATAAGGCTCTTGTCGACCGATATGAGAACAAACGAAGGTTGTCATATCATTATTGGAACAACATTCAGGCATTGCCCAAGTTGAAATCAGAATCGTCACAGGGACTACGTGAAACAATCGACAAATTCACGGAAAATCGTTCAGCCTTGCTGGCCCTAAATTTATCGCATTCGTTAGAGGATTTCATGTGGCTACAACTTTTACTCGAAAAACTCGATCCCGAAACGCGGAAACAGTTTGAGGCCGAAATTCGCTCGTTAGGACCAGCCGAGGTCCCGAAATATACTCAGCTGGCCGAATTCGTCGAAAGCCAGTGCCGAGTACTTGATTCGTTAGGAAATTGCAATTCAAAATCGTCGTCAACTATCGCGTCGTCAAATCCCAACTCCAAATCAAAAACAAAATCGGTTTTGCTCGTCGACTCGTCGTCGCCGTCGACAAATTGCTCCATTTGTGCGGGAGACCACCACATATACAAATGTCCGGACTTTGTGTCAAAAACACCTCGCCAACGGTTCGAAGTGGTAAAGTCACGGCGCCTTTGTATCAATTGTCTTCGTTCGTCCCACCAATCAAAATCTTGTCCGTCGAAATCGTCGTGTCGCTCTTGCATGGAAAAGCATCACACTATGCTTCATTTCAACAAAAATTCGACTCAAAATTCGTCAACAACTTCGCAGTCCTCCAGTTCAAATTCGATCGAAACAAATTCGTCAGCGCCGAACGTACCCAACTCACAATTAACCACCTTGACCAGTTCAATCAGTAACAAAATTGTGCTACTAGCAACCGCGGTCATCGAGGTAAAAGATATGCACGGCAATTTTCATCGCGTCCGTGTCATCTTAGATAATTGTAGTCAGGGTAGTTTCATAACGCAGAAATGTCTTCGTCGTTTAGGGTTGCGGTTCACACCTTCGAAGATGCACGTGAAGGGAATTAATCCAGGCGCGGAATCCATTTCTCCTGGATACTCAGAGTGTTTAATTCCTCAATCGAGCAGCAAAAAATCATTGCGCATGTGTTGCCCAACATTACCGGCGATCAGCCGTCCAATCCCGTGGACATTAGTCGTTGGAAACACATTTCGAATTTGAACCTCGCGGACCCTGACTTTAATAGTCCACATCGTATTGAAATGCTTCTCGGTGGTGACGTTTATGCCACGCTTCTTCGACCTGGGGTTTTGTTGGGTACAAACCCAGGTGCAGCTTTCGTGCGAACTACATGGTTTTTGCGACGCTTCGGAAATAGGGTTTGCGGCAGCGGTATATTTGCGTGTTACCACAGCGGACAATGAGGTGACTGTCAATCTCGTGATGGCCAAAACAAAGGTTGCACCTTTGAAACGTAGATCGTTACCCCAGTTGGAATTGTGCGGTGCTCAACTCCTTTCAAAATTAATCAAGTATGTGCGCTCCATCTATGAAAGCGTTTGTAGTTTTGCTTCCGTGACCGCCTGGACCGATTCGATGATCGTCTTAGGTTGGCTCCGTTCATCCCCTCATAGATGGAAAACATTCGTGAGTAACCGCGTAGCGTACATCCAAGAAAAAATCTCTCCCGCGTCCTGGCGTTATATCCGGTCAAGTGACAACCCCGCGGATTGTGCTTCTCGCGGGTTGCTTCCGGCAGAATTGCAAAATCATCCGCTGTGGTGGAATGGTCCCACATGGTTGTGTCAACATCCGGACAACTGGCCAATCGAACCTTCTACGGCGTCTCCTACCGATGACACCATAATTAACAGTGAAACGCGCCGCGCTGCATTGTTAATTAGCACTGAAGATGCTGTCGATCTAGATCGGGTGATAAACAATTTTTCGTCTGGAGACACACAGAGAGACTATGCATCAAGGAAACGTATGACAGGGCATAAATAGCCTTCAATTTCATCATATTTCCAATAATATAATTTTTCTCATTTTGTAATTAATTTGTATTTTGAATAAAATACATGATCATTGCAACCAGGAATTATTTGAATTCTCCGTATTATCCGGAATTTCGATCATCCGGAATGGGTCTACCCCCCATTGTTCCGGATAATCGAGCTTCTACTGTATTTTATTTTATCTTGCTTTCTGATACTGTGACAAAAACTAAATGACAGCGTTGAATGTTGAATTCCAAACTTGGCATGATTTGATTCACTTTCTAGACTTCTTTAGTTTTTGATACATCCTGCTTTTGATTTTGGACTTTCTTTAGTGGAATTTTTAACAGCAGACGTATAGCACTCCTGTTGCTTCTTCAAGAATTTCTGTGTTGACTTAACTTGATGTTCGTAATTTTTTTGGTTATCTTTTCTCTCCTTTGGACTTGGAAACACTCTTTGATTTATAATTAGATAATTTTCTCTTTTGATTCTTCTAGTAAGAGCAATAATACGAACTTGTTATACAACTTTGTGTGTATGTATTTCTTTGCTATCAAAGGTTTAATATACCGTGAGATCGAAAAAAAGAAAATTAGGGTAGGCGCTGACCAAAAATTTCAGTTGGCAATTCGTTAAGATTTCAATTATCAGATGTCAGTCTTAAAAGTTAGGTTAGTGATTTTGAGAACGTTGAAATCTGGATTATCATAAAGGTGTGAATCATGTGTGACCTGTCGGTTGTAAAATAATTTCCTCAGTTTGTGCAATGAAACAATGAGATTTAAAACTCCCGCACCTTTATTCAACGTCAACGGTGAGCACGCGCACGCCGCTTGTTTATAAATCGATCCAACGATCATCGGGCCTCAATCAATATTATCCAGAGAGGTTGTTGTGGGAGCTTTTATTGTCAAGGGGTAATTTCATGCACAACAGATACACGATAGGGAAAAAAATGCAAATCTTTTTTAAGGATAAGCTGAACTGTACCAAATGATAGGTTAGTTTCTTGGGTTAATCTATGCAATTCTTTGTTCAACCTCTTCAATATTTTCAGCTGATCTTTTTGTCGGTCGTCTACTGCCTTTTTTGCGCAGAACAGTACCTGTTTCCAAAAACATGTTTACCTTCTGGGCAAGTTGTTGGTAAGTGCCTTGAAAGTCCGGAAACTTTTGTTGAAATTGCACAATGAAAATTTGTTGCTCTAAAATGAACATACATACTCGTACATATTGTATTGTAATAGCAAATTTTAATATTCAATACATAATTAATAATGACAATTACCATTGTAATGACTTTTGAATTAAATTTTTACTTGTTGCCAACTGAAGCGTATTCATCAGGGCCTTCTCGGCTTTTTTTTATTTTTGATCGCACGGTATTAATTCATTCATTTTATACTTTTTTAGAGGTGTTTGTAAACTTTTTTCTTCTTTCCCTTTCCTTCCGCGTTCCAGCTGCTTTAGGTCTACATAATTTGGCGAGAGTTACCTAATAAATTCTTCAAGATTTTTGTAATAAATATTTTATTTTATGATGCTTCTATTAAAAAAAAGAATGCTATTTTATAAAGCTCTGTTGCTTCCTTTTCTTCCCTCTTAAAAGATTTAATACACTCATTCTTCAATGCATGATTCTTTCTCAATCATCTTCTTTATTTAGTTTTATTTGCTTCTATACTCAAGTTTTTTTTTCTTTGTCTGCTTTTTCTGCAGCCCTGGATGTCTGTAGATTCAAAACATTTTCTTAATTCTATTTCACACTGCTCTTGTAAAGAAAGACGAGAAATGGACTCTATATGCTCTGTGAATTGTTTTTTCCCTTCTATGTTTGGTGTAGATATTATGTTACCCTTTCATCTGTCAACCCATATTATCTAAATTTCATTTTCATATCTATTTTAGGTTTTTCTTCTCACCTTTGACTTTTCCTTGCTCTGGAAAGTTTTGACACATACTTTTGATTGCTTTCTCAACTTTTCTCACCTCTCCAAATTTATACATGCTTATTTTTTCTTTTGTAATTTTTTTACTGGAACTTGTAACTGAAGTCCTTATAGTTACTTTCATATTATCTTCATTTATTTTTTTCTCCTCCGTTTTAAATTCCTTTTGGTCTCCATTGGCTTCTGAACAAATTTTGATTTCCTCATTTCTCTTTTAATTTTATTTCCTTTCAACAAAAATAACGTGTCTTCTTCCTTAATTTGTGTAGCCAGACACCTTGTACTCATTTTCATTCTATTTTTTGCCTCCTTTTCGTCAGCTCCTTTCCTTTTCCTTAACTTCCAACCCGCCGGAACTCTTTTTCGTCGCCCACCACTCGAACCCAAAGACGGGCCTCAATTTGCAGATTGCACCTCTACGCTGCACCGCCGGCTCGAATCTAATGAACACGTTCGACAAAGTGCATGCTAATATCGTTGCATGTCTGGAAACTTATTCAACTATTTTCGTTTTATGTACTCGCCTGTTTAATACAAGTCGTAACAACCCCAACTGATAAAGCAAATATTTAAAGAAACTTATCGCCCTTAGTATCACACAATAAGCAACAAACGGCGTTTTGTGCACGATATTCCTCATAACCGAGCACCGAATTAGCCGGGATCGGAACGTTCGTTCCTGCTTCCCGCTGGAACAGACAAAAACGAATGCCAGAACAGACGAAAATAGCTCGGAGCACTCGATGTTTGCTCAGCACACTTCTTGTGATACCAGCAACACGCGACGTTTACCGACCGTTTATTTCCTCCCTCGCTGCCAAAGCGATTTTCTCCATCTACTCTTCGCCCAACAGGGCGGCAGGAAAAATGCCGATAAGTCGCCGACCCGCGCCGATTGACACTTGTTTTTCACTTCGTGCGGCCTGGATGCCGCGCCGCTGATCGATACCGCTCCCGTTCCTGATATCGCCCAACATCGAGCATCGAGACATTGCATCGGATTCTATTTACCCATCGTTCCGAGCCATAAAGTTGATTACTTATGCACGGCAATTTAGATGGTATCTAAAACAAAGAGGTGCAGCATAAAAGCCGTATTAATTACAATGAGTTGGCATTTTATCTTGTACAGTTTGGCTCAGATTCGGACGAGGCGTCTCGTCTGTCTTTTCCGAAAGTAACATTTACATTTCGTTCAAGTGAACCGCCACTTACGTGATTCTCAAGAATTAAGAGTGTTTAGTTTCGAGAGATGCCTTGCCAGATTTATTTTTATTACTGTATAAATTAGATCGGTATCGGTCTTCCTCTGCGAAGCAATTTTTTCCACGAGGTCTCCATCAGTTTTTCGTATTTTGCCCTGTAGGGTCTCCACAAAGGAACGGAGTTAGTCACAACTGATTCATTTCTCCACCACACGATTCTCTGCCCTCACTGGTCGACTTTGTCCACGGGGTTGATCAAATTCGATCACGGAATGGAAGACATTCGGAATCGGGTACCGGTCGTACCAAGTTATCGTGTTGTGAGGTGGACGCCCTCGCCATCACACTAATGGAATGAGTCATCGTCCGAAACGTCGGTGTAGTTTTTAGGTGAATTTTTTGGCGGCGTCACACCTGAGGAAGTCTTCTTCGGGAGTAGAATCGCGGGGCAATTCTGGTCGAACAATATGCAATCAGTGCGATGTTATAAATAACGTTAATGCGTTAAATTAGACTGTGCCATTTATGGAATCGAAATGAACGTGTCAAGTATGAAAAGGACGTTAATGACTCCATTGTCAATATTGATATTAAATCAACGAACTGGTGTGTTGGGATGACTGTGTGATTGCGTTCCGTTTGACAAAGAAAATAATTCTGTTTCGTTTTAATACGTCCGTCTTTGTTTCAGGTGAGTGGAGGGAAAAGTCGCCGCCCCCGTAAGTACGTCTGCACAATGCCGGTTCCGGGGCGCACATCAAATTCACCAATTACCCCTTTTCTGTGCGATAACCGCGCGGAGATAGCGTGAAGGGTTCTTGTGAACTGTCGGTGCCGACTCAACCCGCCGGCCTAAGGGGCTTAGTTTCGATAAACTCATTGTTGGCTCCATAACCCAAACAAAACTTGCCACTTAATGATTGATGATTTACTACTACTCCACTTGATAGCGTCTAATCTTCCGCCAACAATGGATTTGTCTCGACGTAATTGCCAACATCTAGTACCACTTTTTCAAGTTTTTTTGAATAATAGGACGGCCACTGGAAACGTGGGTAGTAATTAGGTATTCCTCGGGGACCCTGCTACAAACACGCCACCAACACGCACGTCTCAATAATGGATGCACGTAAATTATGATAATAATTGTTTACAATGGAACTGGTCTATCATGCGACCGTTGAGGAACGTCCGTGGAGGATTTCGTCGATTTGAAATTAAGATTTTCACATCGGAGGGTCTTTCCTCGTTGCACCTGCTCGCCATTGCCCATTGTGCCGAGTCACACCACCTGGCGTTTCTCCTCAACCCCTCGCCTCCTCCCGATCGTTTCTTTTGGTGGAATTTCTTTGTCGTAGGTGGGTACTGTTACGAGGCCGGTGATGAGACGTGCCGAGATGCATCTCGCGATGGTAGGTCGTAAGTCGTGACCACCCACGGGAAACCTCTCGTTCGTGTTGCATCACGTGGAGGTGGCGCACGTTGCCCCATACGTGCAGAATTCGGATGAGCTCTCGCGGTCTGCTGTAATTGCCGCAGTTTTTTCTTCGGACTGATTGAACCAATTATGTACAGTGTCTAACGTCATTAATGATAATTGAAATCGATCAAGTATTAAATTCTTAACGGCGTAATTACGGCCGTTGTTAACCGATTCAGATATTAATGAGCCCGCCTTAATTGTGAAGGAATCGGGAAAAAAAATATTCGGGGAGTTTTTATTGTGTTGTTCTACCCCAGTTTCTGGTGCTATAAAGTGCGCCATTATGGCAGTGTGTCCACACGATCGCTGCTGTATACGCAACATAAATTGATTTGTTTGGGTGTTTATATAGTGGGAGATTGTAGTAAACTGACCTTTATTCATTTCAGTTTGCTTAATATGTCCGTGGATAGCAGCTGTTCTTGTTTATAGTTGGGCCGTAATTTGTTACGACTGCTCATAAACTGCAACGAATATGCAACTAATTATAACGTCATTAATATATTGTCTCCGGTACAGATATTTCACCCTCCAGTCTGTTGCACTCTCATTAACTATTGGATGCGCTGGGACCTGACGATTTTTTTTTAAATTTTGCAAACAAGCTCCAAAAACACTACAAGTAAAAATGCGAAAGGGACTAAAAGTCAAAACATTTTTGCGAATTCGTACTGAAAATTGAACGTCAAGAATTCTTGTACAGAACTTGAAAAGTTGCAGATTTTATCTACAAGAGAAAAGCAGAATGTACTGTGGCTTGACAGATTTTTCGAATTTTCTAAAAGTGTAAGAGCCGGAATATTTTGTAAATTTTTTTAAAAGTAGATCAAGGATTTTGCACGCAGGTCTTGGCAGAGTTTTGGATTTTTTAAATTTACAAAAGTACATCTCGTGGAAAAATTACGATACACTAATTTTTTTTTCAAATGTATTCGGACTAAACCACCAAGACTTTATTCAGAACCTGAAAAGTCGGAAAAAATCAAAAGGGGTCACTCTACAAGGTTATTTGTATTTATGTACTACACAATGCACAACGAGACTAGGTACAAGTTTTGATTTCTTCTTAAATTTTCAAAAATACAACTCAAAAAAAATTTTCAAAAAAGTAGGAGACAAAAAGTTGAAAATGTTTTCGAATGTTCTGTTCGAAATAAACGTTTAAGGATTCCTATTCAAAATTTGAAAAGTCAGAGATTTATTGAATCTTCCAGTTTGTTCTAGTTCCCAATAGAAGTACATGATGCCCCCGGGTTTGACAGTTTATTTCAATTTTTTTTTTTTGGAAAAGTATATCTCAAAGGAACATCAAAGAATGGAAAAGAGAAAATAGTTTTGTAATGATTAATTCCCACATACAACAAACGTGCGTATTCAGCCAATCAGAGCGTTTGCCTTTATCCAATCAAAAATGTTTATCGCGGATAAATCGTCTTCCTAGTCTGTCTTCTGTCAAAAGCGGAAAAATTGCATGTTACTTCTGTCAGATTCTCAAATTGTTTTTAATAATTGTGTTTTTAATAACTGTAAGTATTATAAATAAATAATTAACGTTAAACTTTGTATTCTGGAATTAATCTTGCCAAAAATAACGCGACCTAATTATAACGTCATTAATATATTGTCTCCGATGCAGATATTTCACCCTCCAGTCTGTTGCACTCTCATTAACTATAGGATGCGCTGCGACCCGACGATTTTTTTTAATTCTGCAAAAAAGCTCCAAAAAACACTACAAGTAAAAATAGGAAAGGGACTAAAAGTAAAAAGATTTTTGCGAATTCTTATTGAAAATTGTACGTCAAGAATTCTTGCCAAAAATAACGCAACCTAATTTTTTAAATCTGATAAATTTCCCAATTTTCACTCAAACATTTTTACTTTAGACAATTTTACTCGTTGAATTTGGGCATTTTTATTCAAAGGTTAAATCCTCGAGCTAAAACTCTCGGGTCTAACCAAATTGTCGAAGCAAAAAGTTTTCGTAAAATTGAAAAATTTATCCGATAAAAAAATTATTGTTATTTTACCTTCGATAAATAAATACATAAAGTCCATTCAAAAATCAAAAAAACACAACCTGTTGCTTTAGGTTGGTAAAATTGAAAAAACCCTAGATAGATATTTTTTCATACTTTGTTGGTAATTATAAATTATGACATTTATTTGATTCAAAATAAAATTCAATTGCATTGAATTCCGTTCATATTGTTTTATTAGCAGCACGTTTCATTTATTTATTCATTCTTATTATTTTTACCTAAACATGCCCAGAAAAACAAGACATTTGATAACCACTTAACCTCAAAATTACAATTCCACCAAATTTTACACTAAACAGCGTTGCCGATAGTAATTATCGAGGAAAATGCGACGTTGGTGGTTTTTTGATTTTTGAATGGACTTTATGTAATAAATAATAAATAGATACAGGGTGTGCCAAAATTGGCGTACAAACTACTTACTACCTTATCGAGGATGTTTAAATGTACATGAAAAAAATATGGAAAAAATGTTTCCGACAAAAAAATTAATTACATATTTTTATTATCATTATTAACGGTAATACAATGTAAACAAAGATATATTCGTACATCATTACGTCGCAATGTTACCGTAGTGGATTTAAAATAATTTTTTCAATTTCCAAAGCTTCTAAATTCTCTATTATGCAGAACACCCTGTATGTACATACATAATAAATAATAATTTCTCATTAATAATAGATCATTAAGGAGTTTTAGTCAAAAACAGACAAATTTAGAGAATTTTTGATTTTTTAAATTTTCAAAAATACAGCACCAACAAAAATTAGGAAAGAAACTAAATTAAGAATTTTGTATTGAAAATAGACACGAAGGATACCGCAGAAGAAGTACATGATGTAATGGGGCATGACAATTTTATTTTTTTTATAAAAAAAATAAAAAAGCCAGAACATTTTGTGTTGAAATTAATCATGAAGAATTTTTATTCAAAAAACAAAATCGCACTAAATGCACCGAAGTGCTGTGATTTATCGCGTTAATTGGGACCCAAATGCCAAACACATAAATATGGCTTTATCCGTTTATGTTGATAATTTGTCTTAATAAGTGATAATATATGCGTTATTAATTTATTAGTTGACACTGTGACGCCATTGTTTGTTTCGAATTGCCGAAAGAATTCCGTGTTATCGGCGTTCGAGTCCATCGACTCCTTCCAAGAGTCAATGTAGACATCAACGTCCTCCTAACGCATTATCTCCAACCCTGCAATTAACCGATTTAATTAACTGCTGCCACCTCCACGACTCCGCTAATGATTACAGTTTGGATTTTTGACCGTCCCAACAAAATTCTTCCCGTCCATCTGAGCACTCAATTAAAAACCGGTAATTATTATCGAAAGCAACCAATTATTTATCTTAATTACAGTGCGGCGTGTAAACTTAATTTTTCATCGCGAAACCCGTTCGGCTCCACCGGGTACGAGGAGAACAATTGAATTTATTTTTTTCTTCGGATCAACCAGTTTCTTCACGGTCAGGAGGTCCCAAAGAATCTGATGTTGGTTTCGTCGCAAGCAAACACTTCCGGTCGATCATCTCTCACCGATCGAAAGAGGATTTTCGTAGGAGGGAGTTTACAATGATGGTAACTTTAATTGAGGCGGTTTTACAGCCTCGTCGTAAACTTCTTTGATAAATCCAATTTATACGTGTTCCACCATCAGGTCTGGCCGAAATGCACAAAAATACACAGCAGTAAAGGTTTTATTCTTGTTTGTTTGATCGACGAGTCCTGAGTTGATTAGCGTCGTCGCAGGAAGAAGTAATTCAGTCTTCTGGGAAGCCATGGTTGATAGACTCTCACAAAAACTACTCTAATAACCCATGCCCAAGGACGCGGTGAATTGGAGCTGCTATCACGCAATCTGATCAAGATAAAGTTATTTATGTTTGTCCACCGTCCGCCGCCATGCATATTTATAATAGTTCCCGGAGCGGCGCTTTTTCACGCGTGTCACTCCGGATGATCGGCGAAAAAGTCCAGCTCCGGGTGTTCATTACCTGGTGTTCGCCGCGACAGCGATTCGTGTTCCGGATCCGGAGTTGGTTTGAATTCCCGGAGTGGAAACTTCGGCGGAGTCGTTAACGGCCGACATCCATCAGCTGCGAATATCTCGGACCTCCCGTGAGTCGCCGCCAGCGACCGCACAATGAAGATATCTCAAGCGACCACTCCCAGCCGCGGCGTGAGATCATTGTAATTTGGTTCGGAGAATCGCTCATTATTACAAGTTTTCATGATCATCGCCGAAATGTACACGAAAGCTCGCCGTTACTTTTATTACTTCATCATTTTTCTCTCGGTCGGACA
Source organism: Tenebrio molitor (assembly GCF_963966145.1). Lineage (NCBI taxonomy): Eukaryota > Metazoa > Arthropoda > Insecta > Coleoptera > Tenebrionidae > Tenebrio > Tenebrio molitor. Next base: position 13,430,758 of record NC_091052.1, on the reverse strand, counting down.
TTAATTGTTTGATAATATCTGGGGCCGGTGGCAGGACTGCCTGGCTAATTAATACGTTGCAAGACCGACAGGTAACTGTCGCGGATCAAAAACTGATCGCTGAACCTGTTTCGGCAACTCAACAATCAAACGGAAGAACGAAATGGTTGATCAAGACAGGGTGGAGAAGACGACTCCTCCGTCAGATCGGCACTCGAGCCGGATCAGAACAGGTTTTGCTTCCGACTACCAAATTTTCTCTTCGATTCTGCCAGATTCTTGGCATTATGAATCATTCTCATCTCGGAGAAAAATTGTTTATTTTTGAACAAGTTCATTTAGTCAGCTGGCAACGATTTTTACGTCGCTGTCATTCTGGTAAGATGCCTGTTTTTAATTCTTGGTAAACAGAGCCAAGTTTATTTGCTACCATTAGTGTGTTTGTCTTTGCATAATGATGTACACGAAGCGTTGAACTTTTCTCTTCATTAAAACAACTAAATTCATCAGTACTGACGACACGTCAGGACATATCGTACAAACACCGGCAGAAAATTTGCATTTACCTATTGTTCTACTCCATTGACAGAGTTTACGTAGTGCACATTCAAAAGAGTACACATCACGTGGTTTCCATCCTAATTGGTTACCACGTAAATGATGGGACCGCCCATGTACTTCTCGACTTGACCGTATTCTACTACTTATGTTATATTTATGTTGTATTTTCTCCGGCTCAAAAGAATGTTGATTGACATCCGTTATCAGCCCCTGTTGTGTCAGTTGCATTTTCACGAAATCGTAAAATTTTGTTTCTTTGTCTGAAGCTTTAGGATTTTCTTTGCCAAACCAACCAAGATTGTTAACTCCAGAAACTTTCCAGGACCTGTGCTTTTTAAAGAAACCCTTCTGTGACACTTTTTCGCATCCCCAGGAACGTATATCGGGACAACCTTTTGTGTTTTTCTGACGAAAGAGTTGAAAATTATTTTTTTGGCCTCCTCAACTCTAAACGACATGTTTACACATTTTGAACAGCTAGGGTATCTTGATTTTTACACACTAATCAAACTACATATCTGTCATTTTACCGCACGGAGTGTGTAAAATAACAAGAAAATTTTAAGTTTTCTGGAACCTCCAAAAAAACGTTTAGCGTATCACAAGTTAAAGTCCATTTATACTAAGACGAGATACCGCTACCATTAATCCGCTCAGTTTTCAAAAATGAACAGAAATTAATTGTTTTCTTCTAAAGTCTGATGGCGCTATCTTGTGGTGTAAATCGTAAGCCATTTCTGCCATTTCATTAATTAAATGTCAGGTTTTGCAAAATTATTGGTTACAACAAATTTCAAATTTGAGAAAACATGTGTACTTAATGGGTCGTCGGCCAAAAAGATTAATACATTACTAATGCGGTAGGTATTTTACATCGCTCGGTTTTTGTTAAAACACTCCCGTTGCGCGGTCGTGTTTCAATCTAAAAACCTCGCGCTGTAAAATGTAGCCCACCGCATATGTAATGTAAATAACTATTACACCAACAGCGCTGCTTATTTACTCCTGTTGGATTATTTTTCTCCGTTTAATGACGCTCAGGAAACGATCAACAGAACTAAGCTCATTAAACTAACTGTAATTATTGATACAAACACCTTTGTGCAGGAATAGTGTACGTTATAGGATTTTTAATGTCGATCACGTGACTACCAACACGCCTTATTTGTGATTATTAAATGATCTCTTGGGAGGTTTTCTTTTATTTTTCTACAAAATGGTGGTGTTCTTAGTGGTGGCGAGGCTTATTATAAATCTTGATTAACAATGAGGCAATTTGTAGAAATTGTGTCGCCATTATGTTGTTAAATGATCCAATCAAGCTTCTGTCCAAGACTGGTGAACCAGTAACGAAGCTTCACTTCACAAGCTTTCAATGTCGTTTTGACCATTATTAATTCTGCTCGATAATGGTGCAGTTGCAAGAATTTTGATCGTCTCGGAATTTTGAATGTCCCATTATGTTATTAAATGGTCCTTATCCAATCAAAATTAAGTCCAGCTGCACTACTGGACTTGTAACAAAACTCTACCTCTGAAGCTTGCAATGTCGCTTTGACCATTTTAGCTCTTTTCAAATTGTCTTTGTGTTCTTTTTATTACGAACCATTTCAAAAGTCTAGAGCGTTACGTCATCTCTTAGAGTTCTTATCCAATGAAAGTTGAGTCCAGTTGTGCTGGGCTCTTTTTGTGGAACTTTCATTGTCGTTTGCTTTTTGCAGTTGTCTTTGTATTACAAAATATATCACGAATCTTTAAATGATTTCTTAGCAGGTTTTGTCTCTACCAAAATTAAATTGTCTTCATCCAATCAAAACTGAATATAGCTCTACCAGACTTGTAACAAAGCTTTGCTTTTGAAGCTTGTGAATCTTACTTTGATTCCAAGATGTTCCCTTTGTTCGCTTCTTTTTCTTACGAATCATTTTCACGTGTCTACAGCCTTAAACGATCTCTTCGGGAGGTTTTGTTTTATTTTTGTAGCAAGATGATGAAGTCTTGGTTATTAATTCTGGCCAATAATGGTGCAAGGAACTGGCAAAGCTTTACTTATGAAGCTTTTACTGTTGCCTTAACCATTTAAAATTGTGCAAGCTTGTTGTTGCGAATCATTTTCGCAAGTGTGGAGCGTTAAACGATCTCTTGAAAGATTTCGTTTTATTACACTCCAGTTCTTATTAGCGACTGCGTTAGATTTTTGTTTTTTCTATTCAATGGCGCACAGGAAACGTTGAAGAGAGCTCTTTTAATTAAACTAACTGTAATAATTAATAGTAAAAATTGTGCGCGGAAATGGTGCACCTTGCAGGATTTGCAATGGCGATAACAGTATTAGTAATCGTCTTTCCCAGTTAACATTCCGTGCTGGTGCATTTTGCAGCGATTCGAGTTCATGTCGTTCGTACAGCTGAATGGTCTGCATTAAAATCGCTACACAGTGCCGTACCAGAGCAAAAGGACCAAAGACGGGCGGCATACGATTCCGAATTCCTGCTCGGTCCCCGCTTGCATATCTTTTGATGTAAATGAAGATAGATTACAAACAATTACAAAGTGAACACCAACTCGCAAATTCATTAGCGAACACTTAACTCGGTTTAGTGGCTGTGTACTTAATTATTTTACGTCGTTAATAATCGTTAGAATTTATCTCGTCGGAGTAGTCGTCGTCGACTGTCGTGGGTGTTTTTTTTTTCGCCCTGTCGAATTGCATCCACGAACAAGTCCATTATGGCGGTGTGAATGCGCCGCGCCTAAATTACATCTCTTCGGAGCCTTGTAAATCCCCAGGTACGGGACTTAAAATGATCTAGTGCGCGTAGGAAGGTGGCCACTCGATTTTCTTTTGTTGGAACAGGTATACGTGGTACAGCCATAAATACCGACGAGATGGTACGAGATGGACATCATAAATGGGATTAAAAGCGATGTTGTGTTCAATTTATGGCTCGTCTGGACTTTGCAGCTTCCGGAGATTTTCTAAATGTAACACTGTGTAGATTCGCACCGGTTATTAATGGTGCACATCTGCACCGGATGGACTGCATTCATTCCGGTCATGTGGAAAAGCAGCGGCGGTTCTTTGTGCGTGCCATTACAGGGTCGCCGATAAAAATCACGTTACATGTTGAAAAAGAGGAATTACGCCTAACAGGGTAGCTTTTTCGTCTGTATAAACGAGCGTAATGTGTGTTTAGGGATGGGAGCTTTATCCGTCATAAAAAATACAGAGAATTTTTCAGTGGACGTGCCGACTTTGTCCGCCACATCAATTATTCATTTTAATTGTCCGAATTAAATATCCCACAGGATAACACGGGACAGGGTCAGATTGTCAAGTCGGACTCTTTGTCTCGCCCAATTGAAATATTTTCTACAAATTGACAAACGTCATTAAGAAGAACAAACATTTCGGCCCCATCGTTTAATAAACGTTCTCGCTCTGTAAATATTTAACGTATTAACATATCGGCTTTTCGTTTTGTCGATGTGCTCTTCGCATCCGACGCCTTCCCCATTAAAGCAACGGACATGTGAATTTACAACGTTCGAAATTCAACTCGTACGTATGATCTTGTGCAATCGCGTTTGCGGAAGAGGACGGGACGTAATTGCGCTAATAATGTGTTTTCGTTTCTGCACAAATTATGTTAGGATGAAGGCGGAAAAATGTGTTCGTTGGGACGGGGCAGGATAATTGTACATTTTTGTGGCGGTGCAGTGTCGTACTCGGCGAAGCCTCGTTGCGCAAACTTCACACGCGTGGTCCTTTCCGTTGTGCAGTGGCTTTTGGAAATAGGTGGAGAATCTCGAAAAGTACACTGACCGGCACAAAAAACGACTCACCTCGCGACTCACTTTGAATTTTAAGTAATTCATTGTCTTAGAATTTTTTTTTTGGTATCATGTTGTATTGGTAGGTGCTATTTAAGTTATTCTTTGCCAAAGAATATCCGACAAACAAAACATTAAACACAGGAAATAAGATTTTAATGAAAAATGATAAAAGTTATTTTTTAGAAAAAAATTTTATGTTATAAAAAATTGTCAAAATTTGAACAGTATTTTGAATTAGTATCTGGTATTGTCAAATTAAAAATTTTAACACCTAAAACAACCGACAAAAACAACATGGAAGTAGCGCAAACTTTTCAATAATTTATTTAAACAAAACAATTCGGTTGCCATGGTGACCATAGCACTCCCGATCTTTGGAAATATCTCAATTTAACTACATATTATAAAAAAAAATAAGCACAAATATAATTTCAAGATTATTTATTAAAGAAATCATAATGAGTCGCTTTTTGTGCCGGTGAGTGTATTTTTGAAGATGGAAAGATCTTCACAGTAGAAATAAAAACAGGTTTTAAAAACGAAAAATGGTTCGACTTTTTAAGTTGGTTCAAGAATCGTAATTTCTTCGGTCTGATGGGTCGATGGGATGTTAATTGTGATGAAGTCTTCCCAAAAAACGCGAAAAAAAATCATTAACATTTAGGTACCAAAAACAAAACCAGTTTTGGATATTCTAATACAAATGATGGGCTCAAATTAGATCCTTGGGGCGCACCGAAAATTTGAACAGTGCAGAAAGCATCTTGGATATTTAACACATTTCCCATTAAAAATAAAACGAATAATTTTTGAAAAACTGGTGTCGACAGCATTAATTAGTTAGTTCCCTTTCGTGCTTTTTTTGTTCGGAGTCTAAGTTCTTTTTATCTTGAATCTCTCGTTCTATTCTCGTCCCTGTCTGAAATAGGATACCCTAGGCCAAGTTATTTCACTTTTCCTGTATCATTTATCGCTTTGTAAAAATTCCAACAAAACGCTTCCACGTGAATGTTTTTTATTCAAATCGCGATAAAAATCCAACACACAGTTTTATTCGGTTTCGACCGATTCGCACCATCTCGAATTTAATCAAAATTCCGAGACAGTGAAACTTTATAGGAATGACCCACCAGGCATTCCTCTCGAACAGTCTTCCGCGGCCGCAATTTACGACCGGTGGTTATTAACAACGTCAAATTCGATGTTCCTCCGCTTGTTTATTTACAGATCGCGTCAGTTTTCTGGAAATTTTCACCGAAACGTTTCGCTTGATTTATCGAAACAAAAATCCGACGTTAGTTGTTGGTAAAGAGGGAAAAGCTCCATTGTGTCGTGTCGAATCGATATTTTTATCAGGAACGAGCACATGTCAGTGAAACAAACACGAAAGCCGTCGTTCCTGATGAATTTTTTCTCGTCCCTGAGACGTTTTAATTAGAACAGAAATTGATTAAAGCGGATATTTGTGTACAGGACTGTAAATAAGAGAGCAGCCGGTCGGTATCGGAGAGAATGAAATTTTAATATTTGGCAAGTGGTGTTTACCGAACGTAATAATGGAATAAATTTCATTTTCTGAATTTGCATGGACATGCGTGAGGGAATTTGCATATCAGCTCTGTGGACATAGATGCGGCCCAATACGTTGTTGATAAAAATTCAGCCTGGGGGCGGCGACACACACCGAAATGGACGGCTGTGTATTTACATTAGTCGGTTTTAATTGCGTCAAGCCATGAGATTTCTTTTATCATAATTCACGTGTAAACCAGAAAACTAAATGTAAAACAATGGTAGCGTTTAATTTGCCGACGTTAATATGTATGCCTCGTATCGCGCCGGAATTCCACCGGAAAAATCCGGAAAACTTGCCGATCTACTGGAGACGAAACGAATTGAAGTCGGCAAATGATTTGATTTAATTACGTGTCGATTAAAAAATTACGTTTCGATTGAAACGTCGAAATCCGGTGCAGCCAACTCCATCAAAGCAATTTCCCCGATACACGGCTTTAATTTATTCGATCCGGACGAGATTCTTTCAGAGGTAAAAACAATCATGGCCGTGTTACGCCGCCAATAAATTATGTTCGAGATTATTTCCGCGGCCAGAGGACCTTTATCGCAAACATAAATTGTAGATCCTGTTGCCGATACGATATCGCCAACAACAAGGCCCATTATGAATTCGCGTGCGAATATTCGGCTCTACGAAAGTAAACAATCTCGGACACAATATATTTTTTTTAATTTATGCCGTCCAGGCGAGTTGTTTTTCCGAGCGGCGAAATGAAAACGTCACCGGAACTTGAGCTCGGCGATTCGGGGAAGTCCCCCGCACGAAGTCCACCTCGAAGATTATTTACATTGTGCAGGTGTATCGTTTGATAAACGTGTAAAGTGAGCTTTCTCCATCACGTTTATGAGTTTATAAAACAACATAAATTATTATCGCCCCATTCGTGCTAACACGTAGTTTATGAATTCTACCGAAAATATCAAGGAAATTTTGTAATTTCGCTCGGTGTTTACGCATGTGTGGAGCACGCCATCAAACCATTTCGACTATCATGGGCTATCACCACGCACTCAATCATAAAATAACAGAGTCGGGCCCGGAATAAGACACGCGAATCGTGGAATGTTTTATAGAACAATAAAAGCTCTGTACAGATAAGCAAATTGCGAATAAAAATTCAACGTTCAGCGCAACCGATAAATTCACGTGGTCGTCCGTCGATAACGCAACGTTCAATTAATATTCTTGAGATTATGTGAATTTATTAGGCGGGGACAAATTAATTTCGGAATTTATCGCGCCCGCACTTGTTCTCTTATATTTCTCTTAATTAATCGGCGAGGAATTTTCGAAAGGGGACCGGAAACGGTGCCACAACGTCACGACGTGCCACAATACGACTTTTTGTACTGGTGCGTGGAAGGGTCGGGGGACATAACTTGTCATTCAGAAACGAGCTGACGTCATTTCCAATCAATTTGAAACTATATTGTGCCGAAGTCATTAACTGACTCAAGAATGGAGTTCCATCTGTCGCAGCGTCATTACCATTTGAACTGTGAACCTCCGATTATCGGCGCATCAATTTTACATAAAACGGTCGATCGGAAAAATGATTGTAAATTCAATAGGCGCAGTAATAAAGTGTGTTTTGAAAGTTCTGGTTCGTTCGGGGTGGACTGTGGGGTGGTTTTTGTCGCGGTGAAAAAATTTTGTTTTTAGCTGTTTCAGATGGGCGATGGATCAAGCGTGAATTTTCGCGGGGTTACTAAGTGGAAAAGGTGAAAATTCCGTAATTTTCAGTTAAAAGGGTTTTGAATAATAAGAAGGTGCGAAGCAAAAAAGAGGAAAATTCAAAGGATTTTTTTAAACAATCGCTCAAGGCACGAGGCTCTTTGAAAAAATGTCTGGCTATAAGGTGGTTGCTACGATAAAAACAAAATTTGGTAATTGTTCACTTTAACTACTTCTGGAATTTTCGCGTTTTTTCTGGCCAGACAGCCTCAGGGCAAATTGAGCATTCCAAAAAATTGGAATAACCTTTTCTCCTAACTGGAGCGTTTTGACGCTGGATCAAAGCGAGTTTCACCACCACAAAAAAATCATTCAGGAAACCGATCAGGATTTTGATTCACGACAGCAATTTTGTTTCAAGTATCATTTATCCATAGTCTATAGCACTTCTGATGGTGTTAACATTTTTGTTTTGCATCAGGCAGACATCTTTTTGTTAATTTCAATTTATTGTGCAAAATTTTTACACTACCCACAAAGAAACTCAAATTCATATCGTGGGTCTAATCATGTTTTTTGAAGTAAAAACTGACATTATTCCCTGGCAGTGAATTAGTTTCACTTTTACCATGTATGTGTAGATATTTATGTAACAAGTGAGTAAAGTAATGCTTTTTTTACGAAAAGGAAAATTTGCCGCACGAGCAAAGCGAGTGCGCAAATCCACCGAGTAAAAGAAAGATAACTTTACTAACAAGTTGCTTAGAAACATTTTTTGGCGCCCGTTATTAAATGCATAGGTTTTTTCATTCATTTTCGTTCATAAAAAAACGCTTCTGGACCGATTAAAAAATCACCTATTTCATGAACGCAAATGAATGAAAAGTGATTTCACCCGATGCATCATTCTCTCAAATTTAAAATATCTGGACCAGTTTTATAATTTGATATGATCCATTCAAATTCGCTTTTCACACTTTTCACTCTCTGTAAATAACAATTCTTCGGCGAACACCCCGGCATTATTCAAATGGAACAGTCGACCCCGCTCGATCGCGTTCGTAAAAAATTCCTGCGAATTAAAATTGAATTAATCCGGGTCAGTTACGCAGCGTTTCCACTTTCCGAACGAAACCACCGGCTCACGTAAATTTCCAGTGTCTGCAGAAATTGCTAAACCGTGAGAGTACTCTGAATCTGACTGCATGTCAAAAATTAGTCCGACCTAGCAAACTTTGCAATGAAGACACTTCTTTTAATCAAGTTGCTATTGTGACACATGTCGGCCGCCCTTAATACACCCCTGTGCGGCACTCGGTTTGTTTAACTTTTGAAACTAAATTAAATTGCGGCCAGTACACAAAGTAATTTGTAAACAAACATGTAGTATAATATTCGGGCCGTACAGTTAATTCTGCATTTCGTAATTGACTGTTGTGTTCGCAGAACGGGGGTGGCTCCGTTTTTAATTAATACACTTTAGTTTCTTAATTAATTTTTTTTTTGTCAAGTATGACTAGTCGATTTTTTCCACCCCTCCTCGTACACGATAGGGTCGAAACTGACACACGATCGTCTTCATTATTTATTCAAGTTATTTGGTTCATTATGTTCCTTGCTGCATTTTAATGTCGGGGGAATAGGGATCATAAAACAAAAACAACGTTTTTATAGAGTGTAATAACAGTGTGCTTCTTTACCGAATTGTGAGTGTTGTGCAGATATGAGCAGGTGATTTATGAGCAGATCGTGCCACTTGGAAGCGTTCTTTTAATAAAAAACCGCCGTAATTAATCGGCTGCATAAATTCCGAGTGGTTTGTCACCACCCGATGAATCTCTCGACGCAACATTTGCCGCTCCTCCTACAATTAAAGCGCATCAGCTTACAGATGATGGCGGCCAATTAAGAAGACATTTAACAACGCATCCATTACGCCAGCGTCGCGCGGACGCATTTATTCCCGAAAAACTCCCAATACTCTGCAGCTCTGCCCAACAAACCGATAACCCCACCATTGTTGGGGAGAAATCGAGTCGTAAACATCGCCGTAGTGGACACCGAAACTTCCGAAACATCGCAATCTCTCATGAAATTGTATTAGAAGTTGCCTCCACTAAATCTCAAGTTTGGGACACTGATGGGTAACCTACGTCTTCCCGGATTATTTCTCGTTTCGCCTCCGGAGTCGATTTCACGATCTCGGGTTCCAGTACATTTATAAAAGTTACTTTCCCACAATCGTTTGTTTTTCCGGACGAATCTAATGGGCGATGAAGAATTCAAACACCACCAGGAGCGCCAGATTTTAAAGCAGTCGAATTCAAACTTTTTTTTAAAGAACAGTTATTTATTTGTGGATTTTCCTGTGGTTCGAATGTTACGTACGAGCTTTAGTTGCGACATCTGTTGAGACCAGCAATAGTTTTCACAAACATTAGCAAATGATACACTAGCGCCCCACACCGAATAAAAAAATAATAGTTATTTGTGTATCAAAGCCAAAAAGTGCATCTTCTTTGTCCGAGTCTGAGTTTTCTGGCCGAGGCTTGAAAACACGCGAGGACAAAAGGCATTTTTTGGCAGAGGTGCACAATCAATTTTTTAGACGACCGCACGAACTACAAAGCAAAAGACATCTTTGGAAAAATTACAAATTTATTTTGTATCTATCTACCTTTTTCAAATATGTTTATTTTTCACTTTAGTATAATTATTGCATGATAACTCCTAGGATACGAAATACGTAAACATGTCCATAACAACCGGGGAATAATAACAGGGCGTAATAAGAATAAACGGGCGTAATGAATTCATAACGCCCTCATCAATTCACAATTGCAAAGATGCCAATTTTTTTTTTTTTAAAGAACACGTTTAGTGAAAAATAAAATCTTGTATGCACCACGGCGTCACCGAATGATTACGCCCATCGAACGATATCCATCTCTCGGGCTAAAGCCCTCGAGCTGGATTCATCGTTTTCCGGGCGTAATCATCGTTGTAACGCCCTTGGTGCATAAATAGCTAATGTGGATAAATTAATTAATACATGTTAACTTTTTTTATAGAATTTGTTATCAGCTTGCCAAGAAAACTAGAAATTTGTCGGTTTCGTTGCTAATTTACTAAACAGACCAACAGATCGCGCCACGGTCAGCGTCCGAAAAAGAGTTACTTTTCGTCCGCTTGTGAGTACGTATAATTACCGTTTTGATTACTATATTTATGAATTCATTAACGAACTAGATCTTTTGTATTTAATAAAGAACATTAACGGCAATGATTTCTTGTGAAGTTTGTGGATTAATGGTCGTTTGGAGTGGAGACATCAGGTAGTGACGGCGCTTTTAATGAGTAAATCTGTATGGTGCAGGATGTTTATGGAGCCTCGCACCGCGTCCTGGACATATTTAACGAGCGGGGTTGCGGCGTGAAGAGCGACTGCGGGGGCCATCTGTCACAGAGTGCGGTGGTGCTTGATGTATGCACGTGTTGGCGGCTGGTATAGTCGGGAATGCACCGGAGTGTCACGCTCCCACCGGGACGACTGTACCTTGATGAATCGGCATCGATACGTGAGCGGCGCTAATGTCCGGGGGTGGCACAGTCGAAGGGTTGACTCGTCATAACGAAAGATTTATTACAGTTGCGATTGTTGCGCAAATAGAGCGGACGGGTCCTTGGAGGCGGAAGATGCAGTGCGATGAAATTAAGCCGGGGGCGGTTGCCCGACCGCCGTAATGACGCCGGCGGTCAGCGGATCGACCCTTGCAAATGCTCGGTCTCGATCCTTCCGATCTTTGCACCAGCACCAGACAACCTCCCAGAAAAGGGGAAACGGATGTGGTGTTCGTGTAGTCCTTTAATTCGGTACTCTTGTCCTGTTGTAATGAACACCTGTCCGTACGACCTCCGTCCGTGGAATTACAAGACAAGACGACCTCCAGCAGGAACTCGCTCCACGCCAAAATTAATTTAATATTTGCTCTGGATCCGGATGGATTTCCAATTCTTTCTGGACCGTTCCGTGCCAATTACAAATCCAATTTTCCTCGTGTACACAGAAAAAGCGGAAAGGAAAGCGGAAAACTGTGACGGTACACTAAAACTGCAACAGCTGTGTGATTTTAAGCGGACCACCGAATTATCATAAAACATGTGCGGGAGGGAAAAATCCGTCAATCATGGGTCCGGTCGTGCTCAACGACTGTCTGTTTCCAGCCAGACGAGCATTGAAATGCAAAATTGTTCCGTTCCAGTAAGTTAGAACAACTTAACAATCGCGAGCTTTGACAGGACAACGCGGAGGAGAGACTTGATTGAACGGTCTGGGTCTCGCACGTCACTCAGGACCATTGTGCGCACATCCAGGTCCGGGACCAACAAATCATCCGGTGATCGGCGGCGGATCCGGTCTTGGGAGCAAGTGTTTATGAAAATAAATAGGTGGAGATGTCGAGTGCAGATAGCGAGTGCACACAAATCCAGTGGAATGGAGACGGATGGCGGCGGTAAGTCGGCATGATGCAGCAGCGTGCAACTGTGTTACGCAGATAAGGTGAAGATGGATTTGTCTCCGGCAAATACGGAAAATGCGGAAACGTACCGGTCCAGATTTTAAAATGCAAAAGTGCTCTAATCGCCGTCTGCTTTTTGCGGCGATTTCGAAAGCCCCCGGTAACTTTTAGAGTGTCAGATAAGTAAAAAATGGCTGCGCGTCTGTTTTATTGAAAAGTTGGGAATGTAAATTATTAAGACTTTTATAAATTTCCAGCCGGTAATGCGTCGTCTTTACGTCCGGACCATTTCGTTCCGCCGATTGCTCAAACAATGCCGGCGCTGTTCGTTCGACTCGAACCCGGATTGCTACTTTTGTATGAGCCATAAACCATGCAGAATGAATCGAATTTGGCAAAAGAGTTCGCTTGTCTTCCATCTTTAATGGAGACTTTAAAGAGTCTTGAGAGTCGCCGCCGCCGCCGATCCAGACCTCTCCTCCCGGAAGCTCTCCGAGTGCCAAAGTTCACATGAATTTCGCAGACAACAATAGATTATTTTTTGTCTCTCTATTTAAAGTCCTGATGAAGCCACTTTTGCTCCGGCATTACAGGCTGTAAATTTTCACCGCGTTTCGTCCATTGTTCGCGACTATTGTCTCTCGGATGCATAAGGAACGAATTTATTTGCAAGCATGTCTTCTTTCGCCCAAAACTTGCCCTTATGCCTCCACCAATCATGGGAATAAAGCGCCAACAACACAATCAACCAAACTAGATCTGGAAATTTGAATAACCTAATAAGGCGTATGGTTGTCGCAGGACGACTTGCTTCGCGAGATAACTTTTCTATCGAGTTAGCGGCGTCAGATTGTTTTTTTCTTCCTCGGTACGACAACATTCCGTGATTATTTTATTATCAGATTACGGAATCGCTCAAGAAGGGTGCACGACGGCTTTCTTGTTGCAACTTATAACTATTCTGCACTTACGAGAACTTTGTCCGGTCTCCTATAGATTTATTTCAAGTCAGGCGAAATTGAAACATCTCGCGGCGCACTTTCGAACGTCGCTCACGGGTGCATAATCATCCCGCAGGACTGTCTCGCCGCGCAATCAATCATACTGCATCATCCTCCAGGAGATTTTATTCGGATGTTATAAATTCCACCCCAGTTACGACTACATTATTTAAAATCCGCCGCATCTGTCGCTATAATTATGTGCCCCTTGATGATACCAGATGCTTTGCATGATGTACATCCAGGATGTTCGTCCCTGCCCGCAACACAAAACTGAATCGAACCGTTGAAAAGGACAAAAATCGTCGCCGGTGGAAAATTTACGCGGGCCTTATGAGTTTTTATTGAATTCCGTCGGTGAATATTTCGGCGGCTGTCGTTCCATCAGCGCACCTGAAAATCCATTCTATTACGGGCAGCGTTTTTAATAATTATAAAACCGATAATGACATTTTAAATTGGAAATATGTCGCTGCCGACACAGGAAATTATCAATATAATGTGATAATTTCTAAATCGGGCTCGGATCCAACGTCAACCCCTCGTTCCACGTAGATGACTCTGCATGTGATGGCCATTCAAATTTGAATTATTGAGAGGTGACACTGTGTTGTTATTGACATGTGCAAATCACTCGATCTTATCAATCATTCCAAATGGTTTTTGAATTAGTCTAATCTCCACCACAATGCGCTCAATTATGATTTTTTGTCCACCCTCCGCGCTCGGATCACTCTCACGAAACAGCCTACGCGATGCCGACGACATTTCAGTAGTTTTTATAGTCTCTGTCTGTCTGGTTCTCCGTTTGCATCCCTTCATCTAAAAAACTGTTGGATCGATTTTTTTCAAATAAAATTTGTTGCAAAGAGAAAATTCATGATTGTGTTCTGCACTTTGTCTCATCGCGATATGACATCAGGGAGTTGCGCAGTGACGATAAATCTGCGGCGGGTCTGTAACGAGTTCGCCTCGCTTATTTCGTGTCACCTGACGTCTTACGTGCTCCCCAATGTGAGAAGGTGGTTTCTCATTTAATTTTTGCTTTAACTTTAATACGATGGATCTGCGAGGGCGCCCCCGTGGGGCTTGAAGAGAGTTCACGAAGACTTGAAGAAATGCTAAGAGCTTTTGGAATCTCAGTAGTTGGTGGGGAACAGTAGAAGAAGCAGAGAGTAAGATAGGAAGGGATATGTTGTCGCGTCTCGAAGACTAGTGGCTCATCGTTGAGGGAGCTGTGTAAGGTGTGTGGCGGAAAATTGGAGGAGGAAAATAGTAATAGGGAAGGTAAAAGTAATTTCTTATGGAGGAGTGGTTGAAAAATCGTGGACCGAGGGGCGAAGAATGAGCGACGTTGGCCATTAGCCATCAATTATTCGGGCTTAATGGCGGGGCAACAGTTCCCATATTGGATTTCGTCAGCGAACAACCTTAATTTTGGGCAAGTGCACGCATGGGGACGGTCACATCCGATGCAATAATTATGAGCGGGTTCCTCCGACCGTTCTGGTTATCTGGTCTACCAAACTACCGTAAAATCAAGACCGGGCTATAATTCGATGCCGTCAGGTAAACACGGCAGCGTTCGGCCCTTCCAAGACGTTGCCTTAATTATCTACCCTCCCTCGGAAGAATTGAATCCGAAAGGTGAACGCAAGTCGTAACGGCCCCGAGACAAAGGCCACTTCCGGATTAGACGATCCGATCTGGGTGTTTTTATTGTGGCGTCGAGGCCTCGGAGGATACGACGATTGGGTCGTCGCAGATGGCGCCGACCGAACGGACCGTTGATCGAGGAGTTCCGGCAGCAATCAAGAGTCGAAGGATTAGAAAACAGGAGTGGGCAATAATTTAGGCGAGAAACATGCGTCCCCGGGCGTGGAATTTACGGCGAAAGAAATCGAAGGGCGCGTGTCGACGGCGGTCCTCGAGGCGTAAATTGCGCACCCCATCCCGTCCGACGAACCGCGTAACGAAATCAAAAACGTACGAAGCGAACTCCAAGTTCGGAATTGAATTTGGGAGCGGGACACAGGTCAGCCAGTTTCCGCAAGACAATTTTGACGTTAAACTTGAAGAATGATCGCAGAAGGAGAATTTTATTTGTTCGCCTCCCATCCGCACCGCTGCCAACTTTAAATTTAAGGTGCGGAAAAATCGGAAACGTCGGAATTTTCCAAAGCGAATAAATTCCGGCTACCGGGAGGGAATCGATAGTTTATTTCATGGTTAATGAGCAAATGTTAAGGCGACACTGCTGTCAAGGGGGTGGACACGCCGAAACTGAGTCGATAAGACGGCTGCAAAGGTCGCCCCCGTCTGATTGATATGCCCAAATCGACTGAGGAAAATTAGCATATTATTGAAGAGCCAGATGTAGAAGTAAATATCGGATCTCGGGATCGGCTAAATTTGGAGGATTTTTCGTGGCGGCCCACGAAAATTTCTTGATTGAATTTCACCGGCAAAATTATGATATCCCGACGGGGTGGAATTTTTTCTTCGATTCGATTTGTTTATGAGAGACTTGGGGGTGTCGACGACTGAAATGTGTCGGTCGCTTCTCGAGGGATGGCTCTCTAAATCGTTAAATTCGTACTTCATAAATTGACGATTATTTTTTATTTTTTTTTTCCAAACGAAAATTTGAAAAATAGCTATTTATGTAACCAGTTAGGAAATGCGTTATTTTGTGTAACGAGTGGAATATTTGCGGGACGAGCGCAGCGAGATCCCGCAAAATCACACGAGTTACACAAAATTGCATTTCCTAATGTGTTACATACAAGATTTTTTCTAATTTTGACAAAAAAAAGTTTCTTCAAACGTTAAACGAAGTAATGAATTTCATTAATAATAAATTATTATTGTGTTAAAATATCAAGTAGGTAAGTAGGCACGGTTATTTTGCTTAAAAACAAAAAATATGACAGTGTCAAATTGATGATACAATAAATTTTTCCTAACCAGTTAGGAAAGATTTTACTTTTCGTAACCAGTTACGAAAAGTGTGACGTTTCCCAACGTCAGTTAATTTTGAAAAGTGTCACTTTATATGTCAAAATTAGAAAAACATAATTTTTCTTTATTTGTCGTTTAGTCCAATATTTTATTTGTTTTTTTAATGAAGAATATCAACAAAAAACTGTACCGGATGAGTTAAGTTTTACCGCCCGAGCGAAAACACCCACTTCTAATCAATTTAAAATTCTCAAAAAATTCAGGAATGATTGTGTATTACTGTAGAACAGTCTGTAGAAATTTTAAACATTTTAATGCAACACGTATCTAACCGTTACATTAATTTCCTTTCCTTTCAAACATTTAGGAAAAATTTGGTGTCATTGAAATCATGAAAACATCACCGGTTTTTGAAATACATAAATGGATTTGATATTAAAGTGCAAAATTTAGCTATGAATCTATGATTTATTATTAAATTGGGCGGTCGGTTCCACAAAAGAAGTTGACGTAGGTTGTTTATGGTACTCTTTAGCGATTTAAGAATTACTAGAAAAGTGGCCAACAGATGTTTCCCAACAATGAGATATTTATTTATGACACTGCAGTTGTAAATCTTGGTCATTTTTCGCTCTTAATCTTAAAATTGGAATAATTCAAAAACGAATAATTTTCTTTTGATGCGAATTTCATAAATGTGCTCTTTGAAAGTCTTTTATCAAGGGAATGTAACCCTAAAGTTTCGTAATTTTTACTAATTTTTTAATAGGCTTAATCCTGGGGGCGGTAAAACTTAACTCACTCGGTATACATAGCATCTTATAGAGGACAGAAAAATGTGCAATTTAAGAGAAGAATCATAATTCTGGATAAATACTACAACTCGAAGGAGCATTTGAAAGTTTAAGAAAAAATGAAAATTGAAATTTTATGGATTTACGTGATTTTTTGAGAAAAATTTTTTTTTTTTTTTCAAACAATACATGCAGATAGTCACGCGAAATTGTATAATTTAGCGGCGCGCTTCTGAACGTCTCTCACGTCTAAACTACATTAGCCACAATACTTGGACATTTTATGCTTTAGACAAAGTAGTTTTCGTTACGGAAGACATTAATGCAAAGAAATTTATATAAATTGTTTAAACAATATCCGAAAAATTTCCTCCGGTATGTGTAATAATAGTGTTCAACGAACCGATTTGCACCTATCATGTGATCAAATAAATTTCATATCAAGAGTGCTTCGGAATGTCATTTGCTCCATTTAAGTACATGTGTCGAATGACAGTCCAAAGCACTCTTGATCTGAAATTTATTTGATCATACGATACATGCAGATGTAGCAGAGTTAAAATATCGCATCTCGGGATCGGCAAAATTTGAGGAGGCCTCTGTTGAATTTCGTGGGTAAAATGAGTCGTTTGAAAATGTTCTTCGATTCGATTTGTTGATGAGAGAGCGGAGGGTGTCGATGAGCAAAATGTGTCGGGCGCGAGTCTTGAGGGATGAGCCTCTAAATCGTCAAACACTTCATACTTCATAAACAGGCAATTATTTTCTGTCACGTGCAGACAATAGCAACCATTACGAGCTCAAGTAATTTAATAAGAATAGCAATTACACAATGGGAAGTCAGTAATGGGTGCAGAAGTTGCAGCGACACGTCAAGCAAACTCGACTGGATCTTGAACAACAAAGTTGGTTTTGTGGGGAACCTAATTACCATCCTGGAATAGAATTCGAGACGGCGGCAATTCGGGGATTAAATGGCTTTACCATGAACTCCAAGACAGATCGTCGGTTCTGATCGAGTTTCGGCCGTCGGCTCTGACACGATGACGAAATAAAAGTGGCCGATTAAATTGTCGCCGCCGTTCGGTCCCCGTATGCAAACGGCCCCCGCCCCCGTCGATGAACGCCGCCGTTTCCGTTTCATCAAGAGCGGAAAGTCAACAGACGGCAATCAAGTCGGAGGGACCCGTCCGAAGGACTCGATTTCGAGCCGGAGGTGCAAGTACATGTATAATTACGGCCGACTCTAAAACAATGATGGTTTTGGGACTTAATTAAACTCTGTCTTGTCATGTTTACCCAGGCCTGTGCGGTTGCAGACGACATTGGCGGTTTATAACTTGTCATTACCATGCTCACCGAGATTTCTGAGTCGCTTGTGAGCTACGGAATTAATTTACGACATGCTCCAAGAGTTCCTCCCTTCTCGCGTACCGTTTCAATTAGTTCACTTCGTGCTCATTCAATTTGCCCAACTAAACCGCGTTCCTCCGAAAAATGGCCCGACCCATTTTTACAGCGCCCGCGCTATACCACCCGGACGAACTAAATTCATTTCGATTTTTTTTTAAAAAGGCAATCACAATGCAAACGACCCTTGAAATATACACAAAAACATGAAGGGTGCACTCGACCGTTGACGCTCTACATTTTTGTGTGTAAGCAATACGGGAATCCTAATGACGGTTATCCTTAAATGGGATTACTTCCTTCGCTTTGACCTTATTGATATCCTTTATAAGGAGGAGGCGCAGATGTCGTCCGGGCTTTTATCGGAGCCGTGAAGTTTAATTAATTTCAGATAGTGCATCTCAGAAAAAGCAATATGGTGAAGTCGTTGCAGTAAAAAACGCGACCTGGTGCCGTGAAACAGGATTTATCGGCTTTAACCAGGCCGTAGCTCGAGCACGTCGTACAGCAAATTGGTTCCAATATCTATCTGGTCTCTGTGACCGAGTCGCACCAGACTTATCACCTTCGCTGTTCGTTTCTTGGAAAGGCGGGGGTGGACCCCCCGGACGCACACCCAACAATTCCATTTGTCCGGACCGTCCATTAAAATAAACATTAGCGTTTTAGCTAGATTATTTTGGTCGAGGTATTGTACTTTGTTCTGGAATTTGTATAGATTACCGAATTTCGTAGCGGTTTCCGGTAAATCCCTAGAACTAACCTAAACACCACGGTCCAGTTAACATTTGGAGATAACTTGATTTTGATTTAAGGGTATCTCCCTTTTAGATCACGCTCTGTTTGCGTTCGCAGTTGATTGTTACGTTTGTCCGAAAGCGAGGACGTCGGTGGCGAGTTGTGGGGGAGGGTGGGAATTATGGAAAGTAACGCGATCGGGGTGGATTCTTAAAAGCAAGCGGCGTAACCTGAGAACTTAATAGTTTATTTTTTTAATTGGATCTTGCGACGAGGGTCTCGAGGGAAGAAGCATCGGTTTGCCCGCTGTCATACGACTCGCATCCATTTAGAGTCCATTAGGAAGATTCAGGATGATGGAGAAAATATTAGGGATTTGGTGGGGTGGGTTCCGAGGGAGGCAAATGGAATCCTGATAGAGTGGCGCGACTCGTGACGTTTGGCTAGGGGCACGGATTCTGAAGATCCGAAGATGTGCGCTGCATACGGTGAGGAGCGCGCCTCCCGGACCCGAATTAATCCAGGTTTGTTTGTTTGATTGGCGACATCTCGAGTCGATCCATGATCAATGGATGTTTTCTTTTACTTTTATCTCCGGATCGGGCGGGACGCCAGTGTTTCCTTTCTCTTTGGCAGATCCTCTCGCGCTTCCAATTCTAACCTAATCTTTCTATTACGGAGGCATCACAATGAATTCTCGCAGTTCCTTATCTCCGACGGCGGCGCCTCCACGGCCTATTGGCTTTTTCAAATCTGCGAAAGCGACTGCGTGATTTCCACCGCGCGACCTCTTAAATTCACCGAAATCGATTCGCGAACTTTAACACTTGTGAGTATTGAGCTATTATTCAAGTGAAATCAGACGTAAACTTTCTGCTTGATTGAGTGCGTGAGTGAGTATATTGGAAGCAGGACCTCCTAAGCCCACCCTGCGCAACGCTATTTGTATCTAAAACATACGGCTCGATCTTCCTCCCGTGAAATATATTTTATTACCGATCTCGACGAATTTACACTTCAACAGATTTTCTCATATATTTTTCGCTTTTTTCCGGTTGCCAACCGAAAAATCTCCAACGGATAAATAATACGATTCTCTTCGGTTCGAAACTTTGCAAATTATTGTACCATCGAGTAGCCGCCGCGCACCGCCGCTGACAACTTACGCAGACTGTCACTTGTCAAGTCCGGGTTGTGATAGCTCCCGGAATCGGGCGGCGGTAGCACTTAGCGGCCGTCAGGTCTCATTCTTAATTTACAACGCCATTACTCATTCCTCCGGTGCGACGTGCTAATCACGCTCCTCCACCAGCTATTTCCAAAAAGTGCATCCCATAAAATGGTGCACAAATCGATTCGTTAAACGTTATTAATTGTAAGTATATTAAATACTGATTTATAATAACACGAGTAGTCCAAATTATGTCGATTATTTTTCAAACTGGTCACGAATGATCAATTGTGCTTGGGAATGAATCCACGAGTGCGTCAGCACGAGTGAGATTCGCAAGCACAATTGAATGAGTGAAACCAGTTTGAAAAATAGTCTACATAATGTGGACTAGGAGTTGTATTCGGAGGACTATTTCATGAACCAACTTTGGTAATTTGGCAGCAAATCGGAAGAAGAAATTAACGCAGAAATCGAAGAAAATGTTTCCAACAACACAAAAAAGACACGTGAGTCCATTTGGAAGCAATACCGATACAATTTCCCCGAGTGGGAATATTCGGTCCAATTTTTTGAAACCATGGTAACAAATGTGTAAAATTGTGTTTTTATTGGTCCATTTTTAACAAATGACAGGAGAATGGAATAGTCAAGAAAATATTTTTAAAATCCATTTTTGCACCCCGACTGACCGTCACCACCTCGGCAAAAACTGTAGCGAAATTGTACCCGGAGTCGTATTTTTCCGGTACATATTAATTCTGCCGTAAGACTGCGACATTTATTCTCTCTTCATTACAGTTTTCAATTAGATCCGGGAGTAATTTTAGCAGGCAAGAACTTTTGGCCGAGTTGTATTCGAGGAAGCCTAATTACGAGGACGTCCTGAATGGGTTCTTATTAGGGCTTTAATTATGATTTTTTTTGCCCCATCCGTCATGAATCGCACGAATTAATCGTCGCCGGAATGTTTGAATACTGTTCGTCTCGCTAAAATTTAAACTTTAAACGTCATAATTAGTTTCATTTGAGAACGACGTGGCGTGTTAAGAGCCCATTACGGTCTTGCACTGCACCATGTCTTTATTTTAATACACAGCTTGCAAAAGCGATGCGGATTCCACGGGGATTTCGGTGGTGGTTTGTTTCGTCGAAAAACGAGGTGGTCGCTTTGCCGAACTCCGAATTGGGGTAGTTGCATGACAGTTGATAAGACCGTTGTGTTTTTACACACAAATTAATTTCGCCACGATAAACGAACGCGTTCGTGAGCCAACTGAAAATACATTATGTATCACAATTTTATATTTCTGTTCGTTATTTTTGACCTCCGCACGAAATCACATTTCTGTTTACACGGTATTACACTTTTAACGCGATGCAGATTTTTGGAATTTCATTCTTTATCGTCTTATCGTGTAAGTAACGGCTCGGCGACTGGTTATTTTTTTTCCTCCAATTTAATTGGGGGGTTGATAGAATCTCGGTGTATTTTCCGAGACAAGATAGAATCGTCGGGGTGAATATATGGGTGCACCCTCGAACGGTGCGCTCGTTTTCTTTGTCACAACAAGTGTCCACCCATCTAGTCGGGGGATGATTTATCGATAGATTTTCTCTTCGTCCAATATATTTCAATAACAGGGTCCGGGTTAGAGGGGAGTCTGAATAAGAAACGCGTGTCACGACGTTTCCCAACTGGGAACGCATTCAAGTTCCTTCACGATTCCGAAAAGAAAGAATTTCGAAATTACCACCTTTCAGACTGATACATCCAGTTTCGTGCGATCAGGGGCGGCGGTGGGACGTGTGTGACGGACACGGTGGTTTTTCTCCCGAAAAAATTAATTACCACTGTTGAAATTTAATTATCTCGGGCATCATAAAAGTTTTTACGATGTTATTTTTGGTGGCCGAGTTGTTCTTTAAGTAAGCCGCAGGATAATATTTTATTTTAATTTCGCCACAATTATCTCTTTGGGTCGTCCCTTTTCAGGGACAATACGGCCCAGGAGCGGCGTTACGTGTTCGGAATCTCTACTCAAAACACGCAGCTTATGTCCACATGCGCATGTAAAATATCGTAGAATATCATCTTTCTGTTTTTACAAGTTGAGCTTCACTTTAATTTCCGTCCGGGATAATTGCCCAGATTAGAAGACCTTTGTAATGGATGCCGGGTCTAGATCTAATCGAGAGTCTAGCTTTGGCCGTCTATAATTCGGAGATTTTTATGTCCACAAAAACCAACCGACTGGTTTTTGTGAAGGGAGATTATCTCTTGTGGTTCGATCTTGAATAACTCTCCACTATCTCGGTGACAGAAGCGGAGGTAAAAAAACACCTCAAAGGACTCGACCTGTTTTTCTTACAAAAATCCCAAAGCGAAGTGATTTTGAGATTTAAAATTAGGACAAAAAAGAACTACGAGTACCCTGACCATCACAAACTGAACAATTTTCTTCTGTGGTGTTAAAACAACAACGGTTTGGTATGCGGACCATGTGATGTCAGTCAACTCTCTTAATTAAAATGCGAGAAGTGGAATCTGAAGGTGAGATGAGGAGACACGAATTTCCAGGACCAAGAACATGGTGAGAGTAGAACTGGAATCCCAACAATGTATTTGGTGATGAAATAGAAGAATCAGAAGAAAGTGTTAATTCTCTTAATGTCCTAAAAAAACTACCACCGTAATAGTTCCAAATACACAGAAGAAGAGAACGACGAAGCTGACTGATGAAGAAAGTCAGAACAGAGAACAGGCATAGGAAGAGATACTTTGGCATATTTTCCATGACACGGTGGATGGATGGGTATGACAGGTATATGGTATATGTCAGGTAGCATTAGAAGAGATGAATGAAACGCTAGGGAGTACTTTTGGAAAAGTACAACACACATTTTATAAATCTAAACAACTAGATAGAGAAGCAGAATTATTCTAAACTCAATTCTTCAGTCTTGTTTTGATGGCATAGAAGAAAAATGAGGAGATTGTGGTGATTTGGGGTACTTTGGATATTCTAGTACTACTAGGTACGGATTTAGAATGATAAAAGGAAGGAAAATATTCTAGAATCGCATATTTTCTTTATCAAGTCACTGCTACATTGTCACACCCGTATTTACTGGATGGTACTCAACGATATTGAAAAAGTACCATCCTTTTGGTATAGATGTGGTGAACGCATCATCAGTTAGATCTTTGTGTCTATATCCAGAACTGGTCTGCAGTATTTTTTGCTACGTAAATTGTAATATGAAAAACGTCTAAGAATATTTTCTATTTCCGTTTCTGGTACCCATTTAGTGGTCAGTTTTAGTGGGCCTCTCTCCGCTCTAATGAAACCATTAAAGACAAGTCTACTGATCCACAATGTTATCACAAGACCTGCAGTAAAGTTTCCGTTCGAATTTCAATATGTATAAGGTGAACCTAATGTAGTTTAAATATTTGTTTTTCGGTGCGATAGGAAGCATTGTTTATTGTAAGAACCGGTCGGATTACACGTGCATAATGTTTAAATTTAAATAGAAATTACCGTTTAGCTCGAAAAGCGACAACATTCGAAGTGTCTTTAGATGTTTGTCGCATCTTATCCGACTTTTATCAAGTCATTTCATTAAGCACGTCTCTCAGATCGAATAAAACATGCCCACTTGATCGATAAATAAAAATGTGCGTCGTGTTCGTTCGGTCTTTATCGCGTCCGTGAAATCGTTTTATATGCCTCTTATCTGGCAGGTGAAGAACCTTGCAACATTTTGATTTTTGCCCACGCGTCCCTCTATTGATGTTTTCGTTTGCGTATTCCCCGGCGCCCTTGAAAGGTAAACGTTCCTTTCATATTCAGAATGGAAGAATCGAATTGCCGAGAGCGATGACCCGACCATATGACGGGGCATGCTGCGTATTCTGATTCGACATGCAGCAAAGTAATTACCCAACGTGTGGTCTTGTGTGATTATGAGCGACTAGTTAGCCTTCGACGTGTAATATTTATGGTGCAGTCGACTTAATCGTGTCGATTATTATCATCACGGCCTGAGAAGTCGACGATTTTTAGACCACCCACGCCACCAAAGAACATCTCTCGCATCAGAAGCAGAAATTAGAAGTGTTGCTTGGTAGAGTTGAGCGCGGAACGAGAACTTCTCCTGACGGGTTAGTTATCGGTAGGGATCAGCGCGAGTAATTTTTGACTGAGTTATCGCATCAGCAGTTCTGATCCTCGGATTTAAAATCCATCGAAGTTTGAGGATGCAGCAGAGCAACAAGCCGGAGGAGCAGTCGGCATCCATTTTGCGGAGCCGTTAACATATTAGCGGGAGGATTCGAATTTAAATCCCCCGAGTAATTTCCCTTGGGTGGTATGATTAGATGATTTTTGTTTCCCGTGTGCGGTAATTTTCTATAAGCTAAACCTTTGGTGCGGGTCGGACCGCCGCCGCCGCACGCACTTGCGATAAATAATCTGTTGTTTCACGTGGGCTTCGGAGGATTTTAGAGGGGTAGTCCGGTACAGAATGTTATGTCAGGGGCTCGTCATATATTAACGTTTATTCGGGGATGAAAATTGCCAATATGGCGGTGCGTTACATCAAAGCGGACGATCCACCCCCCGCCGTTTCGATTTTTTATCAGGACGGTTTGTCTCAGGAGTGGCGTGTTTACTTCGAGGTATCCTCTCACGTTTCTCTGATCTATTCGACCTTGTTAGTAGGGACTAGTCTTCTGTCGGCGGGTCGGCATCAAGATCATGTCGGATTTCCAACCCTCTTTCATTTCCTAGGCCGGCGGCGTGCGATAAGCGAGGGCGGACATCTGAATAAAGCTGGACATGAATTTGCACCCTTCACTCGTCCACTCTTCCGCTCTGCGCGTTTATTGACACCGAAGCAAATTTCGAGACAACAAGAGAATGAAAAAAATTATGTGGACGCGGCCGATGGAAATTAGGACACGCAAAGCGGCTTAAAAATTCACTTTACAACCTCATCCAAGTTTCCACACTTAAAAGTACGACCTAACCCGTCGTACTTCTTGTTAATTTCCTCCCGCAAAACAGGAGGGGTGGAGCAAAGCTCCTGGCGGGTTGGTTGCACATGCACTCGAGAGGGCTGTCTGGTAATTAGCAGGAAGCGGCGCAGGATTTGCAGTTTTTTCCGTTTGATCGCTTATTCATAACCGATATGCTCCCGACTGGGTAATCCAGTGGAACTGGAGAGAATAAAACCGAGTCGAAGTTTTAACGTAAACTGCTTACCTGAACAGCTTCCGGAGATAAATTTCCGTCCATTTATGCAACGAAACAGGCTATTTTGGTGTACCGCATTAGTTTATGCGTGAACCGAGACTTCCGTAATTCGAGCGCTTAATACTTGACACATAAATCACGAATTTTTCATGTAAAAGCTATTACAGTAACGAGTAGGTCCTACGAGGGTCATTCTATTAATAACAATATAATGGCAGTTTATCCTGCCGCTTTCGCCGGAAGTAAACAAGTCGCCCCGAAAATAATCAACAAACAGTTCACCCCCATCCCCACAACATCTCCCCGTTTAATGATTTCCCAGTTTGCAAGTGCATCCGCGACGACGAAATATTAACACGCACCTTACTCGTTACCGCAATTACGCAAATAATTGGAAATTATCACGGAAATTGTGACAACTCGAAATGACAAACTACCCACCGAAAAAAATTAATAATTCTATCCATTTCAACAGGGCTAATTGCGGAAATTTATTATGGAGATACATGAAATGTGAACATTTAAAACGCGACGTGTGTGGTGTAAGCTTGATATATTGCATCGGTTTGAATTTAATTTTCTTCGGGTAGAAAAACACGAGCGAGACAATCTAGACTTGATAATTTAAGACACTCGTGATGATAGTACGTTACTCGACGAGCGTGTAGCGATTGCTACTACTCGCGAGTGGTATAATCATCCGACTGAGTAGCGGCCGTTACAAGCGAGTAGGATACAATACTTTTACTACGACGTACAAATTTCATCATTTTCACTGCACGCATTTTTATTACTTCTTTTTAATCTGAAAACGTATTCAGACTATGTAGCGAAAAAATACAAGACACACAAACAAGTACATATTTTACGAAAAAACTTGATTGGGAAGCTTTTGGTATCAATTCCTCCTAGGTAGATTATTTTTGTCTGCAACCAAAGCCGCGGAGATTTTTTTCAACTGCCAAAAAATTCATTGAAGGTCACACGTGTATTTCTTTAAAATATCCCCACTAAAAAATTGGAAATAAATATTTTACGCAAAAACATAACTGGGACAGCTTTTCTTTCCTTTGGAAATTTTTTACTAAAACCTTGAAACTTTTTGAGCCGAAAATGCAAGACACCGGGTGTCAAAAAAAAAATCATAACGTTCACCGGTGCTTGAAAATCTGCTAAGACAAAAATACAGTTTCCAGAAAATTGCAAACAAGTCTTTTATGAGAAAACTTGATTAGAAAAGCCTCGGTTTCATTCCTGACAAATTAAATTTAGCAATTACACGCGAGTAAAAAAACATTGTTTCTACGATGTAAAAATGTCGTTATTTTCAGAACTAGAACTCTCTTTTTGATAAAAAAAAAAAGTACACAGAGCTCGGATTATGATACTTCAAAATAATTATGATATATGAATATGGCTGTGCAGTATCATAAACAGCATGATAATCTGCACGATGATTTGCAAATGTAATTTTGCAGATGGTTACAACCCGTGAAGTAATGAGTCATTACCCGTGGCCGTGAGTAATCAACGGCATTATGTATTTAGCAGTAGACGCGTCTGCTAAGTGTAATGAATGTATTATTTAATAGGAGTAGAAAAATACATTTTTAACAAGGAAAAGCTCCAGCGGACGTGTGTCGAATGCGAAGGAGATTTGGATCCTTTGTAAGGAATAAAGTCGATCTTGGGGTTGTCCACACCGTTCCGTAATTATGTGAGGGTTAAGCCGCGACTTAATCTCGGGGCAAAATTTTTGCGAGTGGATAGAAGAGAATCCAGCCCTGACAGGATTGTTTTTATTAGACACCTGTACATGTAAATAGTTAGAGCATCGATTAATTGTAGTGTAACAAAACCGTGAAGGTAATAAAAAATTCACTAGAGTGGGATTTTGCCCTGTGTAACTGTCAATGTGCAGCCACAGTGGCGTTAGTTTTGTCAGTCCCATGAGAAATACAATGGCAATGCCCTCGTGCTCCCGCCAGCGATTTATCCCCTATAAAATATTTACAGCGCGACCATCGATGGCTGCGTTGGGTTTGGAGAAACCGATAAATCTGTAATTGAAAGTGACAAGAAATGATAATTTGGAAGAACCTGGTAGTCAAGAAAACGCTCCAATACATTATCTCCGGGATGTCGGAGAGAAGTGAAGAAGAGACTCCCCTAATCCGAAACTGGAGGGAAAGAATTCTAATTTATTATTACCGCGAGTAGTGAAATATTTATCGCAACAACCCGTGCGAGTAGTGTGAGACGTGGCGGTCCAGCGTAGCACAGCATCCCCTTTGAATTCCACCCCGTGCGATATTTATTTGGTCTGTAGGGTGAAAATACGATGCAGCGCTCGTTCTAATTCAAAATCTGATACATATTTTCCAATCACGCTCAGACCGACTCCTCTCCACCGGCGGAATTTAATTTTGGCGGATGCGTGACGTTTGAAAAGTGCGGTTTATTAAGCAGAAAAAAAGTAACTAGTAGTGTTATTAAATGCGCCGATATTAAAAGTACGACTAGATGGGGCGAAGCGAGCAGTTCCA
The DNA here is from genome assembly GCF_963966145.1 of Tenebrio molitor. NCBI lineage: Eukaryota > Metazoa > Arthropoda > Insecta > Coleoptera > Tenebrionidae > Tenebrio > Tenebrio molitor. Next base: position 13,402,726 of record NC_091052.1, on the reverse strand, counting down.
AATATAGAATTTAATTATGTTGCAAAATATTTAATTTCCTTCCATTGGAAACCGAACTAAATGTGCAGATCTCGAGATGAATTTATGAAATTTCCCTCAACCCACCGCGACCACAATAGACCACTCGAAGCAGATACGATTATAATACAGACTCAGTCTCAATATGATGGTTTGAATATTTTATTCGTCTTACCGCATAACAAGGGAATATTAACATTCCCTAATCTCACAGCGGAATTAATTCTCTTTGTGAATGCATGTCTTGTACATTTCGGGTAATTCCGCGAGACGGAATACCGAACGACGCGCGATCTAAGACACACGTTCGGTTTGTCACGCGCGTTTGATTTTCGGACGTGTTAATAAGTTGTTTATTGGTTCGGCATAAAAGAAAGCATCGAGCAAATGTCGTACAATTTACAACTCGGAAACTCTCCTTCAGCCGAGTAAACCAACATCGACACGACATATCGCATGTCACGTTGATCCCTCCACACTATATTTAGGAATAGTTACCGAAGTTTCCCATTCTTACCAATCGTCAATATTTTAATGGGGCCGAACCCCATTTGTCCCACTCACGAAACTTTTGATTAACAATAGATAATTCGGCGGTTATTACAAATCGATCGATGCAACTCGGACACGCTCTCAATTAATCGTTCATTTTAATGCAAGATTATCCCCGTTGACAAAAAAATGCAAATACGAAAAGCTTGATTGGAGAAGCTTTTGGTTTCGTTCCATTTTGATAAATTTTTTCGGCAACTCTACAATCGTAGGAAAATCTTGAAATTTATTTGAACTGAAAATCCAAGACACAAAGTACAAAAAAGATTAATTGACGTCAACGGTGCACCTGGAGAAAATTATCGCTGTTCGATACCTCCCTAGAAAGTGAGTTACCAGTGGGTGAAGGTTTCTCTTTCGTTCACTTCACTTTCGCTCACTGTCATTCTTTGCCTCTTCCAGGACGTCATCAGGAACATATAACTTTTGGTCATCCATTTTCACGATTTCCACAATGTGCACACAACCACTTTATTGACGTTACAGAATTTTGTTTATTTTGTATTTTATTTTTTTCCATAGCAACAGATCCGTCCAAAAATGTGATTTATTCTACTACTTTCTAAGGAAGTATCGAACAAAACCAAATACAGCAGTCGAGAGAAAGGCCGTTTTCGTTCACTCACACAAATCGCGTGAATGAAAGCTTTGCCTTCCTCACTCTTACTGTAAATAACTATTTTTATCAATCAGGTGTCACAAATATAAAAATAAAAATCTGTTTGTGGAACTCGAGTCTCTTGACTGTTTGTTATAGATTTTAACGTGAGGAATTGTATAAAAAATATTGCAAATCTCTATCTCTTCTAACAACCAAGAAAATTGAGCTAAGCAGCTGAAAAACCTTGGCTGCTTTATAATGAAGCTTGATTCGGCAAGCTTTTGGTTTCATTCCTCGTCGGCAAATTAATTTTTTTGACCAACACTAACTTAGGAAAACCTTGAAAACGTTTTAAATAGAAGGTACAATGCCAAAAAAAAATGTATTGACGTCCATCCTTGCTTTTCTTCATAATCACAGGAAGGAAAATATATTTTTCAGAAATAAACAAACAAGTGTTTTATGAGAACTCCATTTTATTCCACTTTGGTGATTTTTTTTTAATTAAAATTCGAGATAAAAGGTGCCAAAAAAATCGTGGTCATCTCCCAACAAAAATAACAATTTGCAAAAAAATTGTGTTTAAATAAATTAACTTGCTTGGGAAAGCTTTGGTTTCATTCCACTTTGGCAATTTTTTTTCGGCAAGCTGTAACTGAGGAAAATCTTGAAATTTTTTTTAAATTGAAAATGCAAGAAACAAACCGGCGAAAAAATTCATTCAAGTCCACCGGTTTCCCGTTTTCTCCAATCGTCGATAGTTTAATGTCCCACTCCGCAAACTTTTGATTAACAATAGATAATTCGTCGGTTATTACAAAGTGATCGATGCGACGCGGACACACTTCCAATTAATTATAAATTTGGATTTAATTTAAGATTATCCCGGTTTCTAGATGAGAAATGAACATATTTAACTGGCAAAATCCATTAAAGAGTCCCAACTTTGTGGTTATCTAGAACTCGAGCTGAGGCCGGTCTGGATTCTTCCACCCCATAAGACAGGAACACCCTCCGCGAATTTCTGTACCAAAACAATGCACCCAATTTATTGTTGGGCGCGCATGCACCGGAACCCGGATTTATCCCGGCTGTAGGAACCAGATATTGCAACTTAATTCAATATAATTTGTGTGGAACATGTTGAAAACATGCTCGATTAGTTCAGCATAATTACGCAACGCGAATGATTAATTAGTCCATCACGTCGCGCTTAATTAAAAGATAATGGCAGCACTACATGTAAATCGGGTCCGGACTCCTCCGGTTTTTCCGGGCGCAAGGTGACAACACCGGACGGGAATATCGGTAAATTTTGCAATAACGTGTGTCGGTAATGGCATTCGATTTACATTTAAATGAAAACATTAATATCTGCGGGCTAATTCATGTTCAATTGCGATTTATGCTCCGGATCGCGATAATTTTTCGAATCCGGACCAGATCCCGTTCTTCTTACGCACAATTTACGTTTTTATTTATCTTGCCGGGAAGGTAAATGCTTCACTTGCTTTTTATTAAAACATGTTACTCCCGAATGGAAGCAAGTTTTGTCGGGAGCACGCCAGTGGAGTTGTGTTCAACTCCGCTCGCACTATCGAATTTTTTTCCGGGACGATTTACGTACAAGGGTGCACGAGTATTTTCTATATTTATAGCAGTCCTTAAGACAACGGCCTCGTGATATACGAGTCGAAACATCTGGCCCTTTAGTACTACGTTAGGAAATACACGTGCGGTGCAGGATGCAGGACGACTTAATTCCGTTTTATTGGCCGAAGAGTCGGAGGACTCGGAATTATTGTTTTAATAAGATATAAAGTTAGTTTTTGGGAGATGCGACATGAAACCACCCTAATCGGGTAAATTGCGAGGACGACAGTTTCAAGCGGCGGACAAATTGGATTATGCGGTTTGCCTTTGTAGCAAAAGGCGAATACCTCAAGAGGCGCATAATAACCACATTTTTAAATAACGAGCACATATCCATCGATCCGACTCTAAAGAGACGATTTAATTCGATTCTTCTCAAAGCGTCGCTCTTTGACATTCAAAAAGCCTCTTGAATATTTTCATATGGAGGAGTTCGCTGCCGCGATCGATAATTCGATCTGGAAGTTAATTGTTTGGACCTTTTGCATTGGGGTTTACCATCTCGCGTGCACCGATCTGATTGTGTTCCTTCTTGCACCGTGACTCACTCGACGATGTAATTGTGATTTACGATAGAAAACAAGGAATTGTACGTCGATTATTAATGAAGGTGCTTCGGTGGCGCGGTTTCGAGTTGGGCTAACGGAACAATGGATCGTCGAAAGGGTGGACGGAACAATTATAAAGTAAGGAAAATTCGTATTGAAACTGAAAATAAACATTCGAGCTAAACACGAACAAACCCTGAAGTTTCACAACTCCGCCAACAAAGGCGACATGTATAACTGGATGTATCCGGAGAGATCCGAACGGTTGAGCCCTAATTCAGAAGAGCGTAAGACTTTGGATTCAATTCATGAATAGAAATAAAAACCAATGGTTTGGATACTTTCCTTTTTCTTGGCGGAGGTCTCCTATTGTTTTTTTCTATGACGCCGCCAAGAACGGACTCTTAACTTTGCGGATCACTCGAATGGATCCAATCTATTCGCCGCCCCCATAAAGCAAAATTATGGACCGTCTTAATATATTAGACGGGATTACTTTAGGATTTTATAGTTTATACGGACGGTTCGCCTCGCCTTTTATTAACAGATCTCGCACTTCCACACGAAAACAGAAGAGTTAAACGTGGAACGGAAACTTGGCGGGATTTTTAACTCGGGATAACTTTTCCATCAGGATAAATCGCAAACCGACCAATAAAAGTCCAAATAATTTTACTGGATTCGTCCCGGCCCAAAATAAAAACCCCCAGCTTTGCAAAATAAACGGTTTTAATAAAGAATGATTTAAGCGGCGGAGCGTATGAGAATGTCTTGTGGAAATATGAACTTGTAATATTAGCTTTCCTGGCTGCGGATGACGCAGGACATGGAAACATGACGTTTCGACGGTGATTTCCTTCGACAAAAAAATACAGTTTGTAAAAAATTGTACGCGAGTGGTTGGTAAATAAACTTGATTGGAAAAGCTTCGGTTTCATTCCGCGTTGGGAAAGCTAATTTTTCGGCGACCAGTCACGCAGAAAGCACATAAACGTTTTTTTAGACTGAAAAAGTACAACACAAAATACGAAAAAAAAACGTGCTTTTTCGAGCTCTCCCAAAAAAAATGCGAACAAGTGTTTTGTGCAGAAACTGTTTGGGAAAGCTTTCGGTTTCATGCCAAGGATAGTAAGCTGCAAATTCAAAATACATAGTGTCAAAAAAATTCATTGAAATCCAAAAATTTCTAAAGAAAAAAATTACAAACAAGTCCTTTATGAAAAAAAAACTGTTTGGAAAAGCTTTTAGTTTCATGAACTTGGCTTAACTTTGATGGAAGGCAAAATGTTCAAAAATGTATTCAAGTCCACCTGTGCGTTTCTTCAAAAAAAGAAATATTTTATGAAAAGCTCGCTTGGAAAAGCTTTTGGAATTTTTGGAAATCCAGTTGCGTGGGAAAAAAACTTCGATTTTTTTTTCAATTGAAAGTACAAGACCCAAAGTTCCGAAAGACTTCTTTTTCTTCAAAATATCCTAACAAAAAAAACGTGTTTTATAATAGAACTGTATCGGGAAACCTTTTGGCTTCATCTCAAATGCCCAAATTGATTTTTTTGACACCCAGTAACGTCGGAAAATTTTGTTTTTGTTTTTAATTGAAAATGCGAGACAGATCGAAAAAAGTGGCAAAAGCCAGCAAAAACAATTAGTTTCTAAGAAGGTTTTTAGGTCTCGTATAAATTGGTTTATGGCGATGATTTTGAGGGAAAACATAATGCTCAAAAAACTCATTCAAGTCCACCCGTACGTTTGAAAAAATCAAATATTTTATGAAAAGCTCGGTTGGAAAATCTTTTGGAATTTTTTTAAATCCAGTTGCGTTGAAAGAAAAACTTTGATTTTTTACTCAATTGAAAATACAAGACAAAGTTCCGAAATATGTAGTACTATTGTACAACTAGTTATGAAAGTCATACTTTTTTTCACAATATTTTTTTGCATATCGATATAAGTTGAGAGATTTGGTCTTAAAGGATTTATGAAAAATTACAAAAAACAGATAGGTATGTTTTGACAATCATCTCCAAGGATATGGAATAAAATGATGCAAAAAAGTATGTACTACTTTCACTACGATTTTTCGTGTAAAAAAGTGCTACTTTCACTACGATTTTGCGGGTAAAAAAGTCATCACGATATGCAAAAAAATAGTATATTATATACCAAGGTGGAGAAGTTCATGATTATAGCCAGAGCGCCAAGATTAGAGCCCGAGGCGCGCCGAGGGTTATAAGGCGCGAAGGCTATAAGGGACTTCTCCACCGTGGTTTATATACAATTTTTTCCACTACTAGATACGTTAAAACCCTTTCTGATAATAATTATTAATCAAATTATTTTGTCGGATGCGACGGGTCCGAGTTGTCATTTCTTGACAATTGGTATGAAAATCGTCTACGTTAACCAATGAAATAGACGACAATCTTTCGTTGCTAGGTGACGGTTGTTCCATTATTCACCACCGGTTAATAATGAAAAATTATTTACCTGTCACTGGGCCAACGTAGAAAAACGAAACTTCTCAGTGTTCTATGACAACCGATAACGCTAGATTTTATTACTAGTAGTGAAAAAAAATCTTTTTCTTAAAAATATCCTAATAAAAAAAAAACAAGTATTTTATAAAAAAAACTCAATCGGGAAATCTTTTGGTTTCGTGCCAGTTGACCAAAATTTTTTTTTTGACAACCAATAACGTCGGAAAACTTTGAATTTTTTTTATTGAAAGTGCGAGACAGGGCGAAAAAAATGGCAAAAGCCAACAATTTTTTTCCATTGTGTCGGGAGACTCCTCGTGATTTATGACGTTTTGAGAGTAGCAGATTAACGTCATTGCCAACGAGTAAATTGTACTGAAAGCGTCCCGGTACGAGACATAAATTTGGTTTTTTTTCCAGGTACGTCGAATTTAATAAAAGTTGAAACGTCGAACAAAATTGAAAAGTGAATCGAGCGAAACTCATTTTCGGGATTCAAATGAACATTTACGGACAAGCTCGTGATGAAGGATCCGCAGGACGACAATCGAACCGTGACAATAATGGAATCACCGTAAAAAAACACCACAACTGGCTTTATGACGTTATAACTCGTAACGTTCGCTTGTGAAAGGTCCAAATCTCGAAACAAGACTCGGTTTACGATCCACAATTATTGTCTCACTAATCGACGTCATTTTTGCTGAACTCTTGATGGCTTAAGCCATTCCGTTTCGTTCCAATCTCCGCGAGTGCACCGTAGATTATGACTTAGTCACATTTACAAGGTAACAGAAGGAGTATAAAGGCTTTGTGTGTGGGACACAGGTGCTCTGATTTTGCCGTAATGCTTCTTTATGCCGAGACTAAATACATTATTTGTGAGTTTATTGCCCAGATGCGACATCTCCTTATTCATTCAGCATACAAATTATGACATTAAGATAATTCGAGCGGAAGTTTTTCGTGAGAGGTCGCCCGATCGCACAACTCCCAATCGATCGACCAATTCCGACGTCAGAAATTATCAAATTCCACTTGGGGCGCGTCCCGCAGAATCAGGAAGCGCACTTTTTCTCTTCGCTACTTCGGCGAAGTTCGAGTCAACAAGCAACTTGGAAAGTTTTTGCAGACAGATTGTGTAAGTTTGCATGATGGTATTGTTCTTTGAAAACAATGTACATTACTGGAGTTATTGTCTGGCAAATTTTTATTGGCGCTCCGGCGGCGGAAACTCTTTCGACACGGAATCCCACTCCGGTCCGGGCGGCCGGCGTGCCGTACCCCACATGCTAATGTGGCGCGCTGCACCAATCACGTATGGACTTTGCCGCAGAGAGTGTGGCGTGCCGCATGAAAACCCTACAGATAGTGAGTGGTGCAAGTGGTGAGGTTTTTCCACATGCTCCGGCTCGCATGACCAGACCCATTCTCCCCAACCGCGTGTAAAGCATATTGAAGTCACGACTTACGATACGGCTTGCTTTTGATAAGTCCAATTATTCCGGTTTGCTATGGAGACGTATGGTAGGGTTGACATTATCTTCTGTCGCGTGTGTTTACACCATACTACCCGATACTGTTAAATTCGATGGTTTTTGTGGCGTGTTTTCGATTTTGCTCTTATCACAATCAACACAAAACGCCAATTATCCTCAATTAGCGCATCCAGTCGGTTCATTTTTTTCACCGAGATCTGCAGACTTATTTGTTTAATGAAAAGCCAAGAGGGGTCATTACCACCCCCCAAATTACACGTTTTTTAATGGCCCCATTATACCAATCCCGTACAAAGCAGCCATTTACCGCAACTATTTACACGATAACGTTTCTTAACTAGCTTCCCGCTTTCGATTAAAACAGTAACGTGTACTTTGGGCTAAGTATACGTTCGTAATTCCACCGAAAGGGCCACTCATGCTTCCATCTAGGCGGAATTTTAATGCTGTTTACGGTAACAATTAGGACTTTTATGCCACAAGCGGGCAGCGATTTTGGCCCCGAATCTTTCGATTTCGACTTGCAGGATGTACTTCTTGCGTGCGGGAACCCCCGGTGCATTGCTAATGGATGCAAGGATCGCATGAGTCGATTCCACCTGTACAATTACGCCGATAAGAACGATACCCTGTATACGTTTCCATTTCCAACTTAATTAGGATTGCCGCGACGCGCCCGGACCGACTCCGGGCGAGTCCACCGGACGAATTGAAACCGAACCGAGTGGAGTTGCAGTCGCGTGTCCCTCCCACGCTTTGCCCTACCCCCCATTTGCCGAAGTGTCATTTTGACGGACGTTGTTCGGTTTAAACCAGTGACTTGGAAATAACGATAAGGTAACGTTTCAAGCAGTGGTCCGGGTTTCGTGCCGCCGTTTCGCACCTCCGGTATAAACCGGAGCGAAAGGCTGATTACCATAATTAGCTTTCGTCTTGCGACGTTTAGTACGGTCAAGTGAGCACACACATACAAAAATAACGGGCCTTCAAATAAATTTATATTTAGAGCAACCTATGGAAAAAATGACACAAGAAACGTCTGACATTTTAACGAAATCAAATTAGGTTAGAAAATATTTTTAATTTTTGTAGTGCATTCTCCCGATTCCCCCTCCACGGAATATGACAATATGAGATTGGGAAAAAGCTTACTATGTAAGCTGTGTAACTCCGGAGAATAATTGGTTACCTACAAAAATTACTTTACACTGTTAACAGAATTAAAATGTCGCCTACGCCTACTCTAAATATATGTTTATTTGAAGGCCCGATAGTTGTGCGCCGGATCCGCTAATTAAACTCTCCGCTGGTTTTTTTTTCCGGGGAGAGAAACAGACCTAACGTAATTAGTCGCGTCTAAAATTCAATTGCCATGGCCGGCTATCCTGAAAGACTTAATTATTATTGTCCTGGATCATAATTGAAACGAACGTGTCCGAAATGTTGGAGACGTGTAATTTCGGACGCCGTCTCCGGCTGTTGGGGTGCGGTTAAAATTTCAATCTGAATATTCAGATATTGAGTGGTAATAAAAATATTTATTCCCACGGTGGCACGTGTGCCGGACGCTCGCCCGCAGATTATTATTACCCTTCCATTATTGGTGGTTACCCCGAATGTTTCACTCTCTTCTCTACGGTCGTGTGTCCAACACAGACGCATTTTTCATGCCGCCGCCTCTATTAATATCATAATAACTATATTTTTAACGTGCCCGACAGTTGCGCCCCCACGCTGCAACCGTTTTGTTTCTATTGATCCCTGCTATAAACTCACCGATCACGCTTCCAATTTTTACAAAAACCTCCCCTTCATGTACCATATATGTACCAGCGAGTCACGCGAAATCTGAACATTTCGCGGTGCGCTTTTGAGCGTCTCTCGCAAAAAGATTCTGTACTGCCTCTGCCGTGTTAATTATTCTTGTACTAAGGTGTCGTTTTCTGTTTCAGATCATGTACGAGAGTTCTCTTGTGGGATGCTGTACTACCGCACTTTCTACGTGGACAGCAAAAGAGATTCGCTTTACGTCGGAGCAATGTGAGTTCATTTATCATCAAAGCGTAAATTCGTGGGTGTCATTCGCACAAAAGTTATTTTTCGCGCATCCACTGTTAAATTTCACTTTGATAATATAAATTCCCGGTGTACATAAATAAATCTGAAATTAACAGCCTATAAAACAGGAGGCAAAAAGTGTTCAAGTTTCGCAGACAAAAGGCCGGGAACAAGAGGTGCGCTCGTGATAACACTCTCGGTGGAGAATGTGAGCGTTGTGCCGTTTGATTAATTACCGAAAGACACGCTGCGTTGGATAAACAAATTACCAGCGAGCATCTCTTTGTGCCGAAGATTTTTAATAATTTATTGTCTGGTCGTAATTAAAATCCTGATTGAAAACAATCGGATTCTGAATAATTTCTAAGTAATATCCAATTTGGTGTTGTTAATTAAAGCGAAAACATGAAACGTGATCTCTTTTAATTACAACCGCTCGATAGGATGCAGACTTCGTTGCAGGGGATGGATCCCCAAATAGACCGTGCACGAAAGGGTGGGCGCACAATGCACTTTCGGGAAACAATAGGTGCAGCACGGTGCAGCCGCAGTTTTCACACCTCGTTGTGCGAACGCGAGATGAACAACTCGCGGTTCCTTTTCCACTTCTTGGTTCCCGACCTTTAACGCGCTCAACATAAATTTCAACTTTTCGATCACCTCAGACTAGATCCTGGAAAGTTGGTTTTCAAGTCTAAACCCTTGAAATTGATCGCCAAATAATTGAGTAGAAGCGAGGGAGTTAAACGAGCTAACAGATTAGACTTGCTTGACTAATGTAAAATTCAGGTGTTCTATTCAGACTACCACCTGGAGGGGTTGGTGAAATTTTAATATTTCGGTTACCCTCACCGTGGATCAGCGTCGGCAAGGTCGAAACGAGCCGTTTTTCCGCCAAATCGAACAGTCCGGTACGCAACGGTTGGGCGAAAACAAACCGCCACAATTTCGACATCGATCCATCCACTTTCGGACTGATTGTCTAATATAGCGCCATGTTTTAATAATGACGCAACCGGTTAAGTTGTTACGGTTCGTGTCTCCGATAATTAGAGGAATTTCTTTTAAGGGGAAGACATCGTAACTTGCCGCCGTTTTGCTTAATCGAGACGAAGGGGTTGGTCGCTTAATTAAAAGAAACGCCAGGGCCATCGTAATATCTTTTATTTGTTACTAAATTGTAAACGTCATTTATTCGAACTGTCACTTGACGTTGAAAAGTCATTTTAACTGGCTAGTAGCGTTAAATTGACAGCAGACCAGTTATGAATTTAACAAGTTAGTAGAGAAATTTGAAATTTGGAAAGGATAGTAGCGTTTTTAACATTTGAACATTTTTATTTCTTTGTTTCATACAAATTAAAATTAAATGTACAATTAGAATTTCCGCTAATGTCGAACATTCCTGAAGCGGAAGTGAATTCGCTCGTCATTGGACAATTAATTGTAGAACCTCCCGAAGTGGAAGCCACATTTGTCGAAGTGGAAGCCACATCTGTTGAGTTTCGTCCAGGAAACATTTTTTTCGCAATTTCAATTTTTTTATTGATAGAATCACCCACATAACCTTCCGCAATTCCACTACTTTTCCATCCTCCCGCACGTTTTAGTGTCAAAATATCTCCACCTGCATCCACAACCATTGTTGCTGCTGATCGGCGAAATGAGTGACCTGTGTATAATTCAGGTTCTTGTAGCCCTAAGTATGTTGCAATTTTTTTCGGTACACCGCCAATAGTGTGCTGGCCAACATTGAGGGAAATACATTTGCCATTACGGTAGGTTAAAAAGAAACGTAATTGGTCTGCTTGACGAGGACGAAGAGCTGCATATTTTCTGTACAAAACACAAGGTTGAAAACTGCAGCCCTCATCTGTGATCGTAAATCTCCTTGTTGTTAAATTCTTTGTATTCCGTAAAGTGACGATAATATATTTCTCGACATCTTCTACGTCCTTCACCGTCAACGAGAGAAGCTCGTCACACCGGCAAGCACCAAACATTCCAAAAATTGTAATCACTTTATATAACAACCAATAGTCATCAGGAGCTTCAACAAGAAATTTTTCCACTTGCTCTTTTGTTAAAACCCTTGCCTTCTTCGGCACGTAACGCTCATTCTTTCTCTTGAGAAAAGCAATTACCTTATGAAATCTACAAATGTCAAGTTAAAATATCACTTTTTTGACAACGTCTGTAATAGGAAAACAAACCTGCGAACTTCAGCATTTTCTTTAATTTCCAGGCAGCTTTTTAACATGGACCATTTCGACCACAAAGAATTGGGGCTAAATTTGTCTGATAGTTGGTGAAGATACACCAAAAGAACGTCTTCCGTTACACTAGTTACGTTATTGTTTTTCTGCCAATTTTTAAATTCTTCATATTCTCGTTCATATCTTGCTAAAGACTTCGCTGGCAGTAAACTGGAAGCCACGTTTATAGCTTCCTTTTTCATTTCTTCTGCCTCGTTCATTTGAGAAAAAATCTTGACGGAAATAAACAATTTGAACAAACGGCGCGTTGTCATAGTAATTGTACTTCTAAGGTTTCTGAGTTTTGAGCAATAATTTGGAAGAAAACAGAATTTGATCATTTTTAATTTTATTTAGTTGTTTACAATTTAGTAACAAATAAAATATTATACAAGACACGCCAGGTAACTGGTTTTACTGGCTCAAGGAGGTAACTGACTCGTCTTCGACTCGTCAGTTATATCCTCCATTCGCCAGTAAAAACCATTTTACCTGGCTTGTAATGTAAAATACTATAACTGTCCATTGATCTTAACGACCGGCTTGATACACTTTTTAATAAACTTTTTAACGGTAATTCGTAAACGGCGCGAAACTTCCATTAAGTCCTCCTCTCCTTCTCCTGTTTCGCCCATTTACCGAAGATTGACACAAATCTTGATAAGGACGCCTTACAAAATCAATGCAGGGTATGAATATCAGGCGTCGCCTTATCAGATGAAGGGGGAAGTCCCGCGAATCTAATAACCGACGCGTACGTTCCCGATTTGTGCCTAATGGAAAGGTAAACAGAGCGTCTGGTCGTTTCGCCGGTGCGTAATTTATAAAGAAAAAATTTGTTCGGTGGCTAAAATGGGGTTTACGAGTGCGAGGGGACCGGTTATTCCGGCCATATTTTCATCCCGTCCTACGGTGGTGTGAGAGAAAAAAGCGTTCGTGATTGCGTTTAGTGTGACGCATTGTCAAAACATGCTACCCTAGGGCAGCGCCCGCCCCTTATCAACAATCTTAAATAACTAGAACGTCAAATAAACTACACCGTGTACGCATCTGATACCGGTGAAATATGAGACAGGAAGGAAAAACTGAATTAAAGGGCGATTTGAATACTCCGACCAGCCAAAAATTTCCAAACGATTCTAGTTTCACGATTAATCGACACTAAAACGCTCGCCTTTTTACCCTTTGCCCCCCTCAACCCTTCGATTCTTCGTCTTTGTCCCGGAACGTTCCAGAAACGGACACCGGAATCGCCACGCGCCGTTATTAATTTGTTGCTCGATTAAAAACAATAAATTTTGTCACCCCGACCGCCCAACGTTAACCCCCCGTGAGGAACACAAGGGAGGCTCCCGTTTGACGGCGACGGCGTGCCCTTATCACGCTTCCTCACACCTTCCTTTCAAATTTCCGGCCGAAATGTTAATGGCCAATAATACGCACTTGATAAGTCAGATAAAACGTAGATAGACCGCGGAAATCCGTGCAAAGTTTTTCGACACAGTTAATGTTACAGTAACGGGAATGTAACGTAACGGAGACGAATGTAACGTAGCAGAGATGTAAATGCAACGTAGCGGTGATGGGAACAAGAGAGATAGATGGAACGTAGCAGAGGTGTGAATGTAACGTGGTGGAGACAAGAATGTAATGTAGTAGAGACGTGAAAGTAACATAGCAGAAACGTAAGTGTAACTTGGACGAGAATGTAACGCAGCAAGGAGTGAATGTAATATAACAGAGACGTAAATCTGACGTGTCAGAAACGAAAATGTAACGTAGCAGAGATGAGAATGTAACGTAGCAGAGATAGTAATGTAACGAGCAGGAAAGTAAATGTAACGTAACAAAGGTATTAATGTAATATCGTGGAGACAGCAATGTATTGTCCTAGAGACGTAAATGTAACATAACATAGACGTTAATGTAACTTGGACGAAAATGTTACTGATATGAATGTAATGTAACTCTAACGTATCAGAGGCGAGAATGTAACGTACCAGAGATGTGAACGTAATCAATCGGAGACGAAAATGTAATGTAGCAGAGACGAATGTATTATAATGTAGCGGAGATGTAAAGGTAACATGGTGGAGACGAAAATGTAATGTGTATGTAATGTAACTTCAACGAGAATGTAACAAAGCAAAGAGGTGAGTGTAACATTACAGAGACGTAAATTCAGAGTCAGAGCAGAGAATGTAACGTAGCGGAGACGAGGATGTAACATACCAGAGATGTGAATGTAACGTAGGTGAGAGATGTTCGAGGTGACGTAACATCGATGTTACGTGCAGTTACCATGTGTGACAACGGTTTTACGCGCCGTCGAAATTAATTACTAGATCTGCCCAATAATAAAGTATAATAACGAGCCCCATAAATGTTTGACAGGTGACTCTTTGATAAAAACGCGGTTCGTGTAAAATTCTAACCAGAATATAAACGTAACGGACACGAACTGTTTTACGTGAAAGCCAACTTTAATTTCGTTTTTATCAAAATACGTAAACAACAACACGATATGCATTGGATTTAACGTGTTTTTGCCCCCTTTTTAAATATAAAAACAAAAGGAAACAAAATGCGCACCGGATATAAATGGAACATTTTAATTTTGCACGAAATTCAGACGACTTGGTAATTACCGTAGAGCTGAAAAAGTGTATGTGTGTGTGTGTGTGTGCACACTAAAAATCGCTGAAAAAGTTGTTCGGTCTCCGCTTTGTTTCAGTCTGGGGTTGGTAAGCATTTACATTAATGAGCTTTTCTGGGAAACACATTATGAGTGGACAGTGGTCATTACCCATAATTCATTAGAACGGTCATAACTCCGACCCCTGGTGGAAATGCGTGCAACTCCGTCTGAACGGGACGAACATCCGCATTTTGTACATTAAATTAAACTGTTATAAATGGGATTTATTGCACATATGAAAGTTTTTTAATTTACGCGCCCGAAAACAAATATCATCGGGGGAACTGCGAATATTTATCGCGGCCAGATAAGATAATCGATAGTTGCACCGAAAAGGACAAAGCCTTCTTTGGGAGAAATCTCGTCGAATCGAATTAGCGATCGTCCCGAGAACCCTTTAGATGTCAAAATCGCCGGAGGGTCTGTGCACAAGATATGATATTCTTCAGAAGATAAAGAGCTGTTGAATTAGAACCGATCTGCTCCTCCTCTGCCATAACAAAGCCGCGAGGCGACGCGCCGAGCCAATGCAATTAGCAGTGTTGTCTCCGGGGCCATTGTTGCTTACCGGAGGAACGCGTGACCGGACTCGCCAATAGTCCGGGGCCGGCGTTGTCGTCCGAGCCTTTGACGGCGACGTGCTCGGCTCGACCGGCTCTGCCACCTTTGAAGTTCGTCTGCTTAATTTAACGATGTTAACTGTTTTAAAATTGGCCAAGTTTTGCTTTCGCAGTTCGGCGTGGTGGAGCTTTCGCTCCGTTGCAAATTTAGCTTGCGGTTTCGGCACGAATTAGGAGGGGATCACGCCCCCGCAGCGACACCCCCAAACTCAATACGAAACCTACCGCCAAACAGTAGAAAAACCGGTTTCTTCCAAAACCGGTTTCACCAGTTGAACTGGTTCTTTGTACACTGCAGCAAACTGTCGGGAGCTGGTTCTTTTCACGTGAATCGTTAGATGCGTTTGTCTTGGGGTTGCCTCGCAGGACATAATGACGCTAATTGTGTTAGCCACCAAGACTGTAATTGGTAACCCTATATACGGTATCGCAGCCTGGGGGAGGGCGCCGTGGAGACGTGAGGAAAAAACTAATACACCATGTTAATGTAACGCTTGCTAACCAAATAAGAGTCATTATCTGAAGACGGCTCGTCAAGACTTTATTACCAACCGTGGCAATATTGCGTTACATTCTTATATTGCAGAATATTGCAATTCTTCAAGAGTACTCTTGGTCCTTGTGTGAAGATAATTAGAAAAAGTAATTGCTTGGCAGTCGCATTCTCTACATATCCCGTGTATTTTCTTCGTACGTGTACAATTAACCGAATGACCTTGAATTGCACGTCGAACCTCCATAAGAAACTACACGAGAGTTTGGTCTAGAACTCGCATAGCTTATCTGCTCATATCCATCAATTAAGTGTGTTATTGCCTAAGCGGAGACGTTCTCTCGAGGACATTAGTTCCCGCCACACTGTCACTGCAAGTTACAAAGTTTGGTAGAGTCGAACCCCCAGGACCACCTAGATGTAGAATTAGCGATTATTAACATCAGTGATCACGGAACAAATGCGAAATCAAGTCGTCACAATTTTCCTAATTGATTAAAGGATTAAAGAGTGACGACGCAGCGTGCAAGGCATTCATTATCTCATATTGACACACACATACGAGAGGGATTGTAACGAAGTTGTAGCACCCACACAATAGATTAAAGCAGTTTTCTTGTAATGTATGACACTGCAGAAAATCAGTCTTTATTCTTGGTACATAATCTTATTAAACGGAACTGGTGGCGGGCGTTTCACTGATTCAGCGTTCGGAAGCAAGGGGTGAACACCCCTCCGCGACGATTCAAACTTGTAATTCGATAAATCGAGCCGCGCGGGGTTAACGAATTTTTCTCTTGTGGCTAATTGCGAGTCAGGAATTTCCCAAACACCTGTTCCGGTTGCATCTGGCGTACGGGCGTCGGGGGTGGCGTTCTACTAGTTAAACGTGGCCGTTTTTCTGCTGCATCCATAATTTTGCGTGAGAGAGTATCGAGGCGGAAAGCTTGCGAGGGCGTTCGGCAGAGCGTGGTGCGTGAACACGCGGTAACAAGCGGTTTAGCATCGGCGGTACAACGGAGCGTGCGGTAAGCCGCCGCCACCAAAACTAAAGCATTTTATGCTTATTAGAATCCATTCGTTTTCAAGTCGGCATAGTTCAGGTGGACCCTCTCGCAGTCACGACAACTTCTACTTTATTACGTCGGAGGCGAACCGGCCACCGGAACACGGGACCATTACTCGAATTAGCGATATAATTTATGGGACGGTGCGTGGACGCCTCCGGAGTGCAACCGGAGCGGACCTGGAACGCTCGTAAAAGTCCGGGGTGGTTTGTGTACCTTAACGAGCCGAGGTGGTCGCCGCGGCTCATTAACCGCCACGTCCTGGGGATTTTTCACAAAAAAAAATCCCGGCCCCCCATCCAAAAGTTGACTCCGGGCAGCGCTGCTTAACCTCTACGATAAGTAGTGTTTTCAATGCAGCAAACGATAAATAAACCGTTGTTATTATTATCTTGCGGTGTCGCCATCCGGTAGAAGAATCTCTTGTAGAATTAAATGAGAATAAAATGCGTAAGTCGAGAATCCGGACTACACATTCGAGAAATGTTCTTTGGATCTGGTCTTAACGAGCCGAGGTGATCAGCACGCCTCATTACCTGTGGCTCGTTTCAGGGAAAAAAGAGAAATTAAATGTCTTTGTACGTAAAATATGTGACATCCTGGGTGGAATTTTTGTAAAAAGTGTCGGCATTTTCTCACGTTAGAGCCGGAGCTGGCATTTGTCGGTCCAATTAGTCGGTGGGGTTCGTCGGACGGGCTGTTTGTCGTTTAAATACGATTCGGGAGTTAATTGGTAAATTTTAAAAGCCCGATTGGTCGCAATAATCATAATTTGCAAGTGTACACGCCGAAACGAGCGGTAAATTGACAATGATTGCGATAAAACGAATTAAGGCAAATAGAGCAGAGCGCCACCTATTATTTCTACAGCTGCAGTAATCAATCATGATGAAGGCACATTATGCAGCAGGGTCGGGGACGCTTTCTACCCATCATCACGGTTAGTTTGTCAAAAGTAGCGTGAATGAAGTGGGACTCGGGGTAATTAATACTATGGTGATAGCCCGGTTAGATAGGACCTACAGACCACCACCGTCTACTGTAATAGCCGAGCAGACTAAATTAGATCGGGTTATGTCATTATCTGGGATCCGGCTACCCGAATATCATGTGATTACAGCAGATTGATAACATCTTTGTTGCAATGTCATCATGGACCACAAATTAATTGCCCCCGATATTGTTAACCGCCGACCGGGGTTGGAGTTTTTCCGAGTGTGTCGCAATAAAATTCGAACGCTTGTTTTTCCTTCCTGCTGCGCCGGATTAAGTAGCGGAAAGTTTCCCAGCTAAAAAACCCACCAGATATACATCTTTATCACTCGACCGTATTTCTTAAATCACTTTTATTATTTTCTATAAACAGGACGTGTCGGTTTTTGTTTTATTTGGTCGAGACGGCAAATCTGCCGCCAGATAAAATTGACCAAATCTTCCGGCTGGAGATCGTCTCACGACTCCACCACCGCTGTAATAACGGGAATCGCGGATATGTCCCATTTCTCCCCGTCTTGGAACAAATCGGACCGTCTCGTTCCGGCTATGATTTATACACTACACACAAAATGGGAGCGACAAAAACCGCTCCCGACGCACAAACTCCCGGATTCAATTCCTGCACTGTCATTACGGGGCTCTTGTCATGTTTATGGATTTCGGATTCGGGATTTATTCGAGCGAGCGCTGCCGACTAAATCGGTCATCGAGTGTTGCCAGATTTCGAAGTCGAACAGGTGTTCCGCAGGGTGGCTGTCCCGGTCATGTCATATTTTCCGCTGATGCAATCCTCGCTTCGTGTTTGCCGATTCAATTCTCCGTCAACACGAAACGTTGAAATACTAATCAGAAATTGAATATGAAGAAGTTAGTTAATTATTCGACGTGGAAACTTTTAATGAAAATTTTTTCATGTCATGTCAACAGAGATGATAGAATTCGCTACAACGAGAACTACTTACGACGCTCTAAAAAATATTAACTATGCTTTGCTCTAAATGTTGAATGAAAGAAATTTCTCGTTTTTACCAATTAAAAAAAACAGGAATTTAGTTTACAAATAAATGTGTAATTTAATATTTTAGCGTTATTTTAAATTATTTCGGGATTTAAATGTCAGTCATTGAACAGTAAAATAGTAAAGCATTATATTTTTCCGGTTAAATCAAATTCAGTAAAAAATTAAATTCACAGCGTCCATACATTTAGTATTTATTAATATTATGCCATTAAAAATGTAACGAAAATTTTATTGGAAGTACTGCCAACCGTATTGAACTAAAGTCGTGACAGACCTACATTACTCAACGGCGGCGGCTTGTTCGTCAATATAAAAAAAATTAAATATTTTCTTGACTGTGCTTCAAAACAAGCGGCAAGCCATACCACCATCACCGGCCATTTTAAAACGCACAGAGCTTTTGTTTGATGTACAATAGACCATATTCTGAAATTTTGAAAGAACGAACTAGTTTTCCAAAATTTTCTTATACAGGGTGTCTCAGCTAAGACTTTCGAGCCTAATATCTCGGTTATTTGCCAACGGTTTTTTATTAAATTTAAAATGCAGATATTTTAGATCGTGAAGGTTCAATTAATAATAATAAAATTATCTCAAGTTACAAAATGTAATTTTAACACGTTTCTTTTATCGAAAATTATGTGCGATTATTATTAGATTGTTAAACATTAAAAAATAGGGGTCTACACAAACAATTAAGTAAATCACTTGTCTGATTCAACGAAAAGATTAGATTTTGTCGTTAAAAATGTAATGTAAAATTTGAAGGTATTTGAGCAGTTACCTTTTGAAACAATTGATGATTAATTGCCAAGCAACATTTTATACACCCTTTAAAGTCTGTCAAAATTGGGCGCGCTTTATTAGAAACGTCATATTGTGAAAATTTATTGAAAATACTCTAAAAATAGACTACAGCGGCAGAAATTTCAATATTGTTGAAAAAGGAAAAAAAAATTTCCTATGGAGAGTGTCGTAAGAACTTCAATGACACAGTTCGTTTTCTCGTGGAACACTATCCAAATGTAGGCTTTACAAAATATAAGGTTAAGAGAGTCGTCAATTTATTTGAAGACACAGGAAGCGTACGTGAACTAAATTACCTTGCTAAAATATCCCGATCCTGTTTTAGTCCTTTGTGGAAGAATTAAAGCATCCAGCATAATAAATACGTCCAAATGTTATCTTTAACTTTGTAAGTTTGTAAGGTTAGCAAATATGTCTGCGCTTCTGCGAAAAGGGATGACCAAAATTTTGCAAAATTGCGCGTTGGTTTCATACGCGTCTACGTTTTTGCATTTGCAGCCATGTTTAACACAGTTTTTTGCTTTTTTCTTGCAAACCAGACGTCTTTCAAGGACGAGTTTTTCCCTACAGCATTTTTTATTGACGATCAATTTTTTATGTAAATTTTAATTCATTCAACATTTTAAAAAGGCATGTAAAAATTACGTGGGTGATTGCATTAATGAGATTTTATTCTTCACCGTCTAAAATATCTGCATTTTAAATTGCACAAAAATCCGCTGGAAAATAACTGAGTTATTAGGCTCGAAAGTCTTAGCTGAGACACCCTGTATTAGACTCAAACCTGTAATCCTCATAAGTCTCACAAGATTAATTACAAAAAGCACAAAAGAAATGTTTTACTATTTTATGGTAAGTAAACAGTACGGCACGCCGTACCACCATTCCCGGCACGCCTGTACGAAAGCTCCGTATTGTTGGTTGCACACCCATATTTTAAAAAACATTCCTATTATTAATTTTGTGACAGTTTGTTCTGGTTGAATCAGCGCATCTGCCCGGACCCAAACCCGTAGGAAACCAGCTCCGGGGGCACATTCGCCCCGTTAATCGACCATGGAACATATTTTAATGCGATTCGGTTTCCGCAAGGGACGCGTTCTTTGCCGAATCGACCGGAAACACGAATCTGACCTTCCGGTGGCGATTTTTGTTTTTCCACAATCTCGACGCTACAAGAAGTAATGTGGTGCGAGAAGTCGCATCGCCCAACATTCGGATAAATCAATTACCGATCCCAGACTTGTAAACTCCGACGGGGCCGTATTAATATTCATTATCGGCGCTTTTTCCTCTGAATATTGCTCGCGTATTGTGAAATGTGGAGCTTTTCGCCCTCATCCCCCGCTCTAATGTCCGATCAGCGCCGCTAACTCCGCTGATACGAAACTAATGATGCACTTTTTGGCTTCCGTCCGATAAGTGATGATTGATGACGTCGCCGAGATAGAGCCACTCTAGCGGAATTCCTAGAAAGGACGAGGAATTTTTTCGGTCGGACCGGAATGTACAGAGTGTCACCCGGAACGACGGTACACTCTTTATTTCTCCGTTTTATGAATCCATAAATAACATAAAAAGTAATGAATTCGTCTCTCGCACTGAATATCTCTAGTATATATTTAACGCTTTTAGGAGATGTATTTATCTTTCTGTCATGCTTTCCTGTGCAAGCGCGTTCTTTCGATAAAGTTTGCTTTTGTGATTCCTCACCGTCTACATTTATTCCGGCCTGGAGACACATTCCATATGTTCGGGTTTTTTTTTTACAAGAGTGTCTTATTTTTGTTTGTTGCTTTTGAATAAAGATGGATGTCTTGACGTCACAACTTCCCACCATTTATTATTTAACTGGAACTTTGGAGTTCGACTCTAATCTCGCTCCTCTTTTTTTCGATTTGAATTTAAAAAGGAACGACAGTAGAGTATACGTCATTTGTAAGTTCACCCAAAGGCCAATCCCATTTTATACAATGGCAATAAATTGTCGTCTTACATTCAGAGTGAGTGGTGGTGGTTGCATTGAACGGTTCGCCTTCGAGGGAGCATCGTACGTGGCAGGAGATAAACTAAAATGAAGATTTTATATCTCCTTGAGACAATCCACTGTCTCACAGTTGTAAACACGTCTAATCTATCAGAGTGAGGGCCGGTATCGCGCAATCTCTATATTTCAGCCAATTTCTGCCACCAGATTGTAGTTTTCATTTTGGTAGTGCGGCGCCGGCAAACTTCCCCGACTTAATACGATTAGATTTTTATGGATAGTGTCATCTGCTCCGGCGCGTTCGCTTCCGGTCCTTCCGTCGGTCTCGCCTCTTAAAAAATTAACCTGGTCCAGATCGGAATCCTGTCAGGGGCGGCGACAATGCGAACCTCGAGCTTATGATAATCCGTCATAATCCCCGTTGTCGGCTTTTTCCAACAGCCCTTTGCTCTCCTGATCGACGCATCGATTCGTTCCCGGATTAATGCAACAGCGTTGTTTCCAATTTATCCGGAGTCGATGTGAAATTTTCTTGGACAGGTTTCGGTCTAATTAGTTGTGGAAAATGTTGCGAAGCCCTCCCGATGCCCCTATAATGGCTCTTGAGCGTTTAATTACGGCCCTGGATTCGTACAAATCCATTCGGTTTACATTAGGTAATCATGTTTACTTTTGATCAGTCCTCACATTACGTGTTTATTAGGATACGTGTTCGCGGCGTTATCACGGTATTTAGGCGACAAGTGTGAACTGGGTCGCTCGTTTGCACAAATCGAACTCAAAATTTTACTCAGGTTTCCGTCGTTAGTGACGGAGCGATGGAGAACACAAAGATTTAGAGGAGCGTTGAGGAGTGGATAAAGTTTTATTCGCGCGAAACAGACAAAATATCAGTTTGCAAAATTCGAGTGAATCTGCTAAGGGTGGAGCCGGATTAATTTGGAATTTAATTAATGAGCTCTAATTCGATGAAATATTTTTTTTACAAACGTGAAGACGGATTTTCTTGTTTATTAATCCAAATTTTATAATGTTTACAGTAATTTCATTAAATAAAAGTAATCTCTGTTTTTCAATAAAATTTCAATCTGATGTATTTCTGTAAATAAACAAAATAGGACCTTTATTCATATAACATTTTTTTCTTAAAATGACTTCCCGAACACGATGTTTAAGTTTTTTACACCTATTATAAATCACCCTGTATATCAAACAAAAGCTCCTTTCATCAGCCTGGAAATAACACCTGGCCTGTAATAGACCAACGACAATTTAAGAGTGCGTTCTAAGAGATTTTCTAAGTTTAGGTTTCGGAATTAATTGTTGCTTCGGTGTATGGTACTTTTTTTGAAGCTCTCGAAGTAATTGTTGCGAAAATACTGTACCCACGATTTTGAAAATTTAAAATGAGCGATTGAATCTATTTTTAAGTGTTTTATGGTGGTATAATGAGTCCTCAGCCCTGTTCTGACATGCTTTGGTGGTGATTTTCTCCGAAGCTCGATTCACAAAGTAATTGGACTCTTTGATGTGATAATAATTATGCACCGGGTCCCAATTGAATGCAATTAAGTTTTTGTTGCCCCTCCGGCCGTAATTCACGACAAGTTATGATAAATCGCGTCGATCCCACCTTCTTGGCACCGGTTCAAATCGCAACTAGACTTTTGAAATATTTTGATGAAAAATTCTGTCGAATAGCGACGACGCAGCTGTTTTCTGGTATAATGCGGCCGGTCTGCAAGTAAATTACGGTTATTTACAGTAACTACTGGATAAAGTTGTTACTCTATTACGGATTTAGTAAATCACTGGCCATAACCACCATCACGAGCTTCTTTGTTCTTTTCTGGCTCTCATCCAGACGACGTCCGATTATACACTCGGCGCGCTCGCTTCGCTGTCTAATTGATACGTCGCGTCCGATTTCATCGATCGCCGGAGAATTCTCGCGAAAAATTCGCCCTGCCCACAATTCAATAAGTCGAGTTTGGCCAACTGATAAACGTTGGGGTTGTTTATAGATCTAAGCGAAAGCGATATGATGTTCGAAAGCGCGGAAGAACCGGTACACGGCGCGCTATTTTCAAAACATTATTTCCGCATGAGTGTGTCTTTTGAAAGCGGGGGTTGCCGCCCGCTTATCGAATTCAGGCAAACGGCGATATATTACACGGTGGTGCGAGTGGCCGGACTCGCCGGAAGATGTAAATGCGTGCCATTTCTTGATATCCGACGATACTTTACCTCACCCGCGGGAATTAACACGTTCCCGAACATCAAAAACAACTCTGCCGCTGAATTATTCGCCACTTCGCCGGCTGGATCATCCTGGATAAAACAGGACGCTCCAATTTTTTTTTTTCAAATCTCTTAACTCGTGTGAACGTCCCGCCGCGTCTTAATTTAGAGCGTCCCACTCGTTCTCCAACACAAAGCACGATTCATGTAAAATTAAAATGTGGAAACTATCGACTCTTCATCGATAGAAATGACGTGTTCGTACCGAATATAGCGCACCAAGCATCCCACCTCCTTCTATATTTATCCTAGGTTTGCATGAATGGGTGAAAAATCCTCGCAATAAAATATTTAACACAACAGATACGTTCAGTTTACGTAAAGTCTAAATGTAGAATTTTTCACATGGATTATGCATGAAACATCGATTTAATTTTTAATCGGTAAAATTATGTAGGTGTTCCATTTTTCATTATTCATAACTGGATAGTTCCGTTTCTATTTATACGCTTTAAACTAGGCTCTCTCGAAATAGCCGCGTTGGCAGATCGAAGAATATTCTAGTGTGATCGATCGGTTCGGAGAATGAAATATGGAGTAGTGACGACCAAACCGTCAATGAATTTTTTTCGAGATTAGCGTCAGTCGGAAGTTTTTTCTTCGGGCCGATATGAATGAAAACTATAAATACGGCGGAAGTTTACAACGCCCACGGTGGCCTCCTGCGTCACAAAACCCACAAATTCGAGAATAGAATGGGTTTTTAGAGCGAGTGGGTTATTTGAAAGTTTCATTATTTTCCGGTCAATTAGGAGGCGGCGGAGTGCGGCGTGCCGCCAAGGTCGGTGAAGATGGTGGCACGAGTCGGTGTGCGAATTTGGAAAATAAATAAATACTGGAGGAAGGGGGCTGCGAGTGGAATGTGGAGGGCACAAAGTTTGTTGATTTAAATACTTTTTCCAACATCGCTTATGAAAATGATACTTTGATCACTCAATTTAGTGAGGAAAATAGGCGTTTGCATCACTAGTGAGGAAAATGGAAAAAGTAAACTCACTAGTGAAGAAAATGTGTTTACTACTACATTAACAAACAATCTACTACCTACTTATTAATATAAAAATTTAAAACACTGTTATTTCCATTAATTGAAACTGCAGATCCGGAAGATTAAAAAAATAGGGGAGTAAAATAATTATAAAGAAATTTAAAATTGAGACTCATTTTCATAAGCGACGTTGGAAAAAATAGTATACACAATTCGTGATCAAAGTGCGATTTTTCAACTAAGTATAGTGTAATATACTGTTAGATTCGGGTTTTATTTTATTTCGAAACCTAGCTATTAAATAGTTCTATTTTTGGCTTTGATACAGCTTTGATACCAGCGCATTTTACAGAAAAAGTATCTTGGCGCCCCCACCATAACATCTTCGTAAAACATATGTAGTTACATTTTTCTGAACGAATATTAAACGTAGACTCGCTCGATTTGCCATAATCAAATGTATAAAAACCGGTTTTTAGAATTGATCTACCCCAAGCGATAGTGAAGATATGGTAAGTTTTATACCCCAGCACCTCCACCATTTTTGCAAAACCTATATTTGTAGATTTTTCAATTAATGTGAGAGATTGAACTACGAAGATTTTTGCCCTTGATTCAGCTCAATTAAATCTATCAAACACTTTTAGCTTCAGTCAGTTACTGAGATGTCGCTACTTTTAATTAAAATATCCTGGCGCCTCCACCATTTTTTCAAAAGATATTTTTCTCAGCCGGTGTTACAAACAGACTCTTACAATTTTTAGCATTCGATTCCCCACAAATAGCTCTACAAAACACAGTTTTTATTTTTGATGTAACCCAACTGATTACAGAGATATCGACCCTTTTGTATCAAAAATATTCCGGCACCTGCACCATTTTGATAACAACACATATTTGGCAGTCTAGATCCAGTTCTGCAATTTTTCGCCTTCATTTCACCACAATTGAATCAATCGAAGCACAGTTTTTACATTTGGTCCAGCTCAACTGCTGAGACGCAGCTAAATTTAGTTTTTACAAATATCCCGGCGCCTCCACCATTTCTGATAAACATTTACGTTTCATTTCATTTGCATAATACAATAGCTAGACTGGTGCGCTTTTCTTCAATCGATTCCTAATAATGAACTGTATTAAATACAGGTTGTGATCTGTCTCGAACAAAATGCAATTGACTTTTTGCCAACATTTTTTTTTTATGGAGATAAAGGTAAAGAAACTTGACTTGAGTTTCGAAACTCGAGTCTCTTTGAACTTGTCCCATTTTTCGAGCGAACAGATTTGAGGCTTTGTGTGCGATCCTAGACAAAATGGCGTCTTAGTACTCAACTCTGAATTAGTGACATGCTTCTAGAGACGTGCGGTTACTTCTCCACTGACATTACACATTACAATAATGGAATAATCTTTGGTAGCTTAGCGCGAAATACCACGTAGCTTGATGCTGTCATTACGGCGACATGTATAGAGAAGAGACGATTTCCCAGCCTGTGCACACCATCGCCAACTTACATACGTACCTTCGGCAACTCTCTACAAAGGAGATGCTAATCTAGTTATATCTGCAGACCGTGAAGCGCATGCTAATGGAACGAGTATTGGAAACCGCGAATTATATTAACACGCAAAGTGCCGTATCATTAAGGCAATGGCCTTAATTGTAATTATCTTAAAGTGCAAATGAACGCATACTTCACCTTTGCCTCCGCCGATTTCATCGAGCGAATCTGCATGCGGTCTTGGCGAATTTTTTAAGGCCTCGCGCGCACTCCTCCGCATCGTACGCACCTTCCATTATTAAGGGTGCAATTACTTGATGGCTTATCGTTCGGTAATTAGTGAACGTTGTGCCATTCACGCGTGCCGAATTCGACTGGGTCGCATTAGAAGACGGTTGCAGGAAGTCAGTCGTTCCATATTATGTAAATGAAATAATTCCCAGTGGCGTGAGCGACGCGAGTATCTCCCGCGTCTTGTGGAAACATTACAATACACTTACCATAAAACGAACAGTATTAACCGTTAACTCGAGAGTATCATAAAGGTTTTCGCAAAATAACGCCACAACTTACATATCTGTATTTATCCGGTGGCGTCTCTCTTGTTTTTCCCGGAACCGACCGTGTTTCGTCCTTGTCGGCGAACGTGGCGTCGAAAACATACACACTCGAAAGGATATCGTGTTTCTCGCTGTTCGAGCACGTTTGGCGGTTTTCCCTCCAGATGTGTTGCATAAGATATGCACATTTGAAAGTATAAATTCGACTTTCCCGGCTATATACTTTTTGTAAGGGTATTAGTTTTAACACACCGGCGACAACTTCACCAAACAATACCGAAATGGCGAGGTGAAGCCCTAAATCTTACTCCAGTACAAATTAACACCAGTAAAAAAAAAAAAAAAAACTCCCGGCGCCTCCACCATTTCTGCAAAGCATATTTAAATTTTTTTCTAATGACGTCCGAGGTAGTCGTCTTCGACTTGTTGCACAGTTTTTATATTTGATCTGGCTCAGAAAGTAACGGAGATATTGTGACATTTATTTAAAAAATAAACCTGGCGCCTCCGCCATTTTTGCAAAACTTGTATTCGACGATTTCTCAGTTGGTGCTTGAGGTAGCATCTTGTAATTTATTGAATTCGATTTGTCACAATTAAGTCTACAAAAGACTGTTTTTAGATTGGGTGTAGCTCAATGAGTTTCAGAGATATTGTCAATCTTGTGGAAAAAATCTTCCGGCGCATCCACCATTTTTGCAAAACATATTTAAAAATTTTCCCATCGATGCCGAGGTAGAGTCGTCCGATTTATTTATTATTTGACTTATCGCAAGCTCGATGGGTGTCTGTGATATCGTTAGTTTTAATGACATTCAAAATGTCTCCACGAAGTCAATGCAACATCATTTTGAGATTTAATCTAGCTCAAAAAGTAACGCAAATATGGTAACATTTATTTAACAAATAATCCTGGCGCCTCCACCATTTTTGCAAACCTTATATTCGAAGATTTCTCAGATGGTGCTTGAGGTAACATCTTGTGGTTTGTTGCATCCGATTTGTCACAATTAATTCTACAGAAGATTGTTTTTAGATTAGCTCTAGCTCAATGAGTTTCAGAGATATTGCCAATCTTCTGGGTAAAAAATCTCCCGGCGCCTCCACCATTTTTACGAAACATCTTCGCCTAATGCTTCATATAAAGTCGTGCATTCGATTCGTCCCACTCAAGTGTGCGGTGTAAGGAGCGAATTAAAAAAATTGTAAGAAGTCATTGCGGAGGATCTCCTTGTTGGGGTGAATCGACGGAGAGTGGAGCGCCGTAACGGCATGTTTGAACAGGCTGACATAAACAGTTTAATAATGTACACAGACCTTTGCGGCGTTATGACGGGACCGACTCCTGACAAGATATCACTGTCAAAGAGACAGACGTGCCGTGATACGCCAGTCCGGGACTAAAAGTAGCAGTTTTATGTCAATCACGTCTGCCATTAAGACAAGCCAACAAAAGCCAATTGTAACGATATTACTGTGAAATTGTATTTGGACTTGTCCATGGCATTATCTTCAAAAACAGAAATAATTCGGCGTCCCACGACGACCCCTCCGGTTACCAGTACTGTCACGCAGAATTCCCGGATCGACTTCGAAATAAGTTGGCAACACGGAATGACGGAAGATAATTGCGCCGCCGCCGCCGCCGCCGCTGCTGTACTTTTCCGATTCCATTGTGACGATTGAATTTTCAACAGAATTACACATTGTTTTAATTTGCATTGCGACCTTTTGTGTTAACGCATCGACTGCTCCGAAATGGAGCCATTATTAATCGCGAAGAAATGCGTGCCTTTGAAATCTATTGTACTTATTATTTACTGGCGTCAATTATTTTTAATTGCTTTTTTCGCGATCGGACTCTTAATATTCGAAGCACAATGGGGCTCCTTTGTCGCCGTTAAGACAATCGCGGAGGGCTCACGCGGAATCCCTGAGATGCACCCGCCCACACAAAATCTGTCGAATTCCGGATATTAACTGATTCCAACGTCCAATGGAACTTTTCAAATTTAATCACTCACAAACAGTAGTCGGGGAATTTATTTTTATTTTGCCAATTCATTCCAGCTATCCGCACATCATAGATAAAGCGCCGGACAAAGTACTGATCCGATTACTAAACCGGCCACATTCGAAAAGATAGAATCACTCGAAATGCTTCCAATACTTGTCTCGATGAAGCTCTATTGTCAAATACCAATTATTCAAACTGGAAATTTTTCAAATACTTTTTTTTTTGTTGCAGGGATCGGGTCTACCGGCTGAATCTGAGCAACATCAACCAGTCCAGTTGCGAGGTGAGTGGAATACATATAATTTTTAAAATTTACGATTAGTGCAGCAACAGCGATTTTACCTTCCCATTTGTCTGTTATTACTGGCCATAAGCCACCGCACGGAGATTACCAGCTTA
Organism: Tenebrio molitor; assembly: GCF_963966145.1. Lineage (NCBI taxonomy): Eukaryota > Metazoa > Arthropoda > Insecta > Coleoptera > Tenebrionidae > Tenebrio > Tenebrio molitor. The sequence continues at coordinate 13,373,609 of NC_091052.1, read as the reverse complement.
GATTATTACACATCTTACGCACTAGCGTAACTTGTTCCCTCCGTGCAGGTCATAATGCATGATGAACACGCCAGTTTACTACCTTACCGACATGGAAACGGGCGGTTCTTGCGCGCCCCCGGGATTATATGCGCCCCTTGATTATGAGTTATGTGATGCAGTGTCACTTTTACCCCCGCGTGTACGCCTATTTATAACACGGAATCGGGGGAGTCCCACCTTGTGGGCACCCCCGGTTCTTGCGAGAAATGCAAGCGAGTCCGTCTAGACGGACAGCAACAGCCCTTGTTATGAGGATAATTGGATTAGGAATAATTTAAAAGATACTTTCTTGAAACCCCCGGGATTCGGTGTTATTACAACGTTAATCAACTGTTTTAATTATTTAGCAGGCATTATCAGCATTATTAAACTAGATAAATAACTTGTGAAACCAATTTGGTTGAATGCGGTCGGAAATGTTACGTTTTACTGCTATTGTCGACGAGCGCATTGCTTTACCTCGTAAAATAGTGTAATTACTCGAAACGCAGAAATTTCTGTTGGAAATTTGATTTCTGGATCACCACCGACGACCCCATCAAAAGAGGGGGCAGTTTCGTCTAACGATCCGACTCCACCACCACCACCACCAAAATTTTATTTTACGACACCCTAAAAATATTTTCGTGCGTCCCGGGATTATCCTGTAAACGATTATTCTTCAAGCCAAACCGGATAAATCTCGGCTATTAGCAATTTTTCTCGGGACCCGCCCCAAAAACGAAATTCGTGCGAGGTTCTTGGACGTCCGTTTCGACCGAGTAAAATATTTATGATTTTTGCAAAACGCGTATTTTTTGTTTTCGCAGATGGTACCAGAAACAGACTGGAAACGTAGTTTTTCACTTTGATCTAGTTCAATTAGTTACTGAGATATCGCTTCATTAAGTTTTTTAAATCCCGGCGCATCCACCATTTTTCAAAATAAATTTTGGATCATTTCTAAGCTACTACTGGAGATTGAGCTATGCTTCTTTTTACCTTCGATTGACCACAATTAAATCTCGCCAATGCTGTTTTTAACTTTGTTGTAGGTCGAGGGGTTACCGAGATATATCCCTTTCTGAAGTGGAAAAAATATCCCGGCGCATCCACCATTTTTACAAAATACATATCGGTGCATTTCTCATCTGCGACTAGAGATTGAGTTATGCTTCTTTGTGTCTTCACTATCAAATCTATCGAATACTGTTTTTAGCTTTATTCTATCTCGAAAGGTTACCGAGAGCTAGGCAATTTTCGTGGAAGAAATCCCGGCGCCTCCACCATTTTTGCTAAATCTTTTTCATTTTCCTTGAAATTTGAGCTGGATTCATGTGTCTTCTGTCGAACGATATGCGTCAAACAATGAGGAAAATGTTGTGGTTCCGGAAAAAAATTAACGTTCAGGATTCTGGACGTCCATCGGGAGTTAAATTTTTAATGGGGGCGTCCGTTGTCGGTCACGTAAAATATTATTGGCCGGTTTTATTCGGCGATAAACCGAGAAATCTGCAACCCTCTCCAGACAGCGGCACCTATCAAATCGTGAAGGGCAAGATTTTCGTCAATCCTCCCCCAAATAATCCATAAAGCGCGATTAAAAATGTATGCGAACGGGAATCAATCATTGGTGACCTTGCCGCCGCCAATTCCCCATCCGGGGGCATTTTTCTATTTTCCAATGATAAGTTCCGAATTGTCATTCCTCCCGAGACACGGGACCCCGTCTCCCCAATACCAGTTAAAATAGTTTTCATGTAAGCATTTTTTTGATATCGGTTTCCGATCGTGGGGTGGCGGCCCCTCCGCCGCCGCCCCCATCCATAAAAACCTATTTACCAGAGCAATACACGTGTTTATCGCGACGGCGGTAGAATTCCAGACAAAGCAAGGGGGTTTCTCCGTCCCCGCAAAACTTTTAACCAATTCCCCGATCTAGTTATTAATTCTCGATCCTGCGTCACGTCGATCCCGCATCAGATCAGCCGATCCTTTGGGAAGCTGGAGCCAATCTAAAACGCATTCGGCCAAGATTGGAACTATTGTTTTTTTGATGGGTGCGTACCGGCCGACGGCAAATGCCGTTTTGATTTAGGTCTTCGCGAATCGAGCACGTCCGAGTGATTGATACGAAATGCAGATGGGATTAGCAAGGTGCACTTATAAAACAATTAATCTTGTGCGGTTGCCGTGCGTGAATGTGCTGCTCTATAATTACAGGATCGTTGCCGGACTAGTCACGAGCAAATAAAACAAACTGAAATAGTGCCCGCTTAATAAATATTCCAGGACCGGCTATTACACTCGTTACGCCACCACTCTTGACGAGCAAACGTCGAGTCGTGGATTGGTTCGTACGTATTTATTACGTACATTTTTTTTAATCAACCGCGTCAGATTAATGTTTCCGATGGGGTTGTTTTTATGGCACGACACTTGTTTTAATTGTGTTGCGAAAGCGTTCTGGCAACGGATGAAGAGGGTGAAATAAAGACGCTGCCACTAAATAAAAATTATCAAAGGATTTCAACGCGCCATTTGGTTTTGTCACTGAATCAAAAAAAACGTTTTTTCAGAGGCCCTCGAGGTGGTGGCGTTCGGTGAAAATTAAAAAAACAAAGGACGACGTTTGGTGGAGACGTTAGTATTTGAAAATTATTAAATGCGACATGTGTAAAGGGAATGTTATTTATCAAATTATAAAAAAGGCGACAAAAGCAAAAAAAAAAACGCTGCAGCAATGGTTTTATTTTGTTTTTGTCAGGTGCTTTCATTGGAAAAAAAAAGCGCTCACATTTCACTTTGTCAAGAATCTTCGTAATCATTTGCACTATATTATTTAAAAAACTTAAACATACAGTTATGCAGTTTTTTGCATTCAATTTGTCACAATCAAATCTATAGAACACAGTTTTGAGATTTCATTTAACTCAAAGAGTAGTCAATGTTATGCAGATCATTTTTGCGGTGGTGTTACTCATGTCAACGGCGCTGGGAATTTGACGAGTGCGCAGCACGAGTCGAATTCGTAACACCACCACAAAAATAATCGGCATAACATTAACTACTCATAGTACCTACTCGTATTACAACTGAATATTTTTTCTCGTAACAGCAGAGTTATCGGTATTTTTCGTGTCGACCAAAGAGAGAACGAACTAATCTGCGCATCGACTTTCGCGTGCTAGATTTTTTCCATTTGTAAATCCCATACGAATCAATCTGCGCCTATAGTTTTGTGTGTCGCGTTTTTCGTTTAGTTTCCGGGATGGTCCGGTTCCGGTGGCGTCGGTCGTCCATTCTGCATGTAAATTATAGTCGGTGAGTGGTAAATGTGTTCAATAAAGGCGGTCTATGAGCACACATTCATTGTCATCTTATCACGGTGCGAATGCGTCCGACGGCCATGTGAAACCGCACCAGTAAGCCACGAACCCATTCACACAAATCGGCCGAACGTAATCAACTGTACATGACAAATGTAGCGCATTAAACAGACCATTCAGTAGAACTTTGTTAGACGACGGCGGCAGTTTACCACCTCCCCCGATCGGTTATTGTATTATTTTTTTTAATTATCGCCGGTCCGATTTATCGCTAAGTGCCACTTTGAGAAGCGACCCGGAAATCTAGATAATCGATCGGTGCGAATCGAATCGTTCGGATTACGACAAAATGAATAAATATTTAATTGCAGATTGGCACAATATTGAAGCCATATTTCTTGAAGGCTGCACAATGGAAAAGGAATTCCAATTATCGAGTCGAGATGTGCTAGAAGTAGAACGCGACGAGCACGGACCTTATAGATTGCGGTTATCATAGATACAATAAGTTCCACCGAAAGTTTACGATTTATTTCAATTATTAATTAACGAAGTTTCGAACCTCACTGATTGTTATGAGTTTAATTGCGAAATTAATGAAGCGAGGGTCTAGACACAAAGGGATTTTTTTTTCGCGGCGGCGTCGCCAGCTCCTTATCTCCAAGCCCAAATGAACACCTCGAGCTCTGACGAATCAACTGAACGTGCAAATTGGCCACTGCCACATATTTTCATTGAGAACTCTGTAACCAATTGAGCTAGATCGAATTTAAAAACTTATGAGTCTTATGACTATATTTATGGTGAAGCCGATGCAAAAAACTGCACAAGGCTATTTTGGCAGCAACTGAGGAAAATGAAGGGTACATTTTGCAAAAATGGTGGAGGCGCCGGAATATGTTTCTCCAAAATTGGCGATATCAGTTGGGTTAGATCAAATCTAAAAACAACGTTTTCTAGATGTATTCGTGACTAATCAAACACAAAGAACTGTATAAGTCTACTTCTAACATTGTCTGAGAAAAGTGGAAAAGTAGCTTTTGCAAAAATGGTGGAGGCGCCGGAATATCTTTCTCCAAAAGTAGCGATATTTCTGTAATCAGTTGAGTTAGATTGAATCCAAAAATCCGTTTTATAAATTGCTTTGCGACAAGTCGCAAAAAAACGACGTAAGTCTGTTTCTAACATTAAATGAGAAAAGTAAAAAATAGTTTTAAAAAATGGTGGATGCGCCGGAATTTTATTCCACAAAAGTGGTGATATCTCTGTAATCAGTGCAGCTAGATCGAATCTAAAAACTGCATTTTATAGATCTTTTTAGGACGAATCCAATGCATAAGTCTATTTTTAACAGCAGCTGAGAAAAGTGACAAAATACATTTTGCAAAAATGGTGGAGACTCCGGAATATATTTCTACAAAAGTGGCGATATCTTTGTAACCAGTTGGGTTAGATCAAATCTAAAAACAACGTTTTCTAGATGTATTCGTGAGTAATCGAACACAAAGAACTGTATAATTATACTTCTAACATTGTCTGAGAAAAGTGGAAAAGTATCTTTTGCAAAAATGGTGGAGGCGCCGGAATATATTTCTACAAAAGTGGCGATATTTCTGTAATCAGCTGAGCTAAATTGAATCTAAAATCTCCGTTTTATAGATTTATTTATGACGAATTGCATAAATCTATTTTTTTAGAATCTGCGTCTCTAATAGGTCTATTAGTGTTTTCAATTTGGAGTCGTTTGTCGCTATCTCTTAAAGCACTCGTAGTTTAATAGATCTCTAAGAAAATTTTTGTCAATATTTCAGTGTATTATTGTCATTTCCACCAAAAAATTTCCAATATTAATGTTCAAACTCTACTTTCTAAGATATGTAGCAGATGTAGTTGCACCGTTATCTTGAATTACCAATTAATACAAAATTCCCCAGAATTTGAAAATTTAATTTTTTTATTTAAAAATTAAAACAAGGGTGCAAATTCTAAAAAATAACATAAAAACTCGTTTTATAAGGGCATTGGCGCACTCGTCCCATACAAAACTCCCCTACGGGTCGTTTTCTACACTTGGGACTCGTGCGCCAAATGAACCCTTATAAAACTCGTTCTTTAATATACTATTTACCAGCAACTGAGAAAAATGAACAAATATATTTTACAAAATTGGTGGAAGCGCCGGAATATCTTTTGAATATAAATAGCGATACTTTTGTAACCAATTGGGTTAGATCAAATCTAGAACTGTGTTTTATAGATCTATTTGTGACGAGTCTATTTGTAACACTAGCTGAGAAAAACTACGAAAATGGTGGATGCGCCGAGATATATATGTTTTAAAACTGAGATTTCCGTTGGTGCTTGCACAAGATCAAATCTAAAAAGCTGTCTTTACAGATTAAATCTTGAGGAATTGAATGGTGAATGCGCCGGGATAGCTCCGAAATTTTAACTCCAAATGAATCGTCTTGGCGGTGGGTTTGTGGTTATTGTGCGACTCTCCGATTTATTTCAATTATTAATTAAGGAAGTTTGAACCGCGTCGATTGTTACGAGCCAAATTAGGAAATTAATGAATTTTCGTCAAACCGGTGGGTCTGTACTCGCGAATCACGAAACTGTTATTACTTTAGTTTAGTTTTCCAAGAGAATTCACTATCGACCGTTTACAAGTTGGAATTCTTTGTTGGTCGACTTTTTCGGGGTGGTTTTCCGCCCAACCCTGCCGCCTAATAAATTTATGATTAGTTCTCGTATTAACGTGAAACATTGGCCCTAACGATGCATGCCATGTCTGCACCAATCTCGTTTGATTCCATCATAATCAGGGCGGTATCACCCGCCTCTATACAAATCAGTCAGCTTCGGCACGCGAAATATTTATGATTAGGCCTCACGAAGGGAAACCCCGCGCCGCCCCCCTCAAAAAAAAGGAGAAAAAAATCACTCCAATCAGAGAAAACGACCGTTTCGCATTAATAACGCGCCCGACGTTCGGACGCTATTTATCCCACAATAATTTACAGTGGGGCCATTGTTTAATAAAATTCTTAACGAGAACGAGCAATTGAACCGTCATCTGCACCGGGTCCGGTCTCCTCCGCTCTAATCTGGACCTGCCGTTTAAATGACTCGTCCATAAATCTCACTTTTATATCGCAACGGCCGTTGTCGCCGCCACCTATGATCGCTCCACCACCGCCGGCCTGGTTTTAATTAATGGCCGCTGAAAATAAAAGCAACTCCAATATCCCGATTCTTTATGGACGCCATTTTGCACCGGCCCCCGTATTTTATCGGTGCCGCTGATGCCAGTTAATTTTTAATTTTGCAAAAACAACAACAAGAAGCGCAACGAGTGGCCCAATGAAGATCTCTGCGGTGCAGTTTTGAGAAATGGGCCAATAAGGAGTACAAGGATGAGGCAGTTAACACGTGTCAGGATCCATCAATCACGCCGCCAGAGGCGCCACCACCGCTTCCTTCGTCCTGGCACGCAAACAGCGGGAGCTTGTGCGGTCATTGTTTGGTGCTCTTTTATTGGCCAATCTGGTGCGATTTTATCCAGGAGTTAACGGTTAGCTGAGCCGTGGTCGTGTGTCCGCAACATAAATTCAACTTTTGTACGGCGAAAAGTCGTACGGGAGGGAGTCAATTATGCGGGTGGATTTATTTAAACGCGGACGTTTTCCGTGTCGAAGGGTCGAAACTAATTGGAAAACACTTGGGACGTTATTTTGGCCGAAGGTTTTTTGTTATCAGTTAATTACAGCTTCTAAATCCTCACCGTTCGATTCGAGGCCCTCTGTTTGCTTTGAAGATTTCTAAGTCGACGTGGAGTTATTAAATTGAATATCGAGAAACACCCCCTCGATTCTTTGTCGACGAACAGCCCAATGTCAATGTTTGGGCACTGACTGATTACGAAGGCACTCCTACGTTTTGCTTGTATTTGTCGAAGGGACATTTATAGAGACGCCTCCGGCCTTCAGGGGGAGATCATAGACGTTCATTACCATTAATATCTTTTTGTACCCCGATTTCCATTGACATTGTACTTGCACACCGAACGATTGAAAAACTGATCGTTCGTGCAACAAATTCGATTTGCGCCAGAGCTGCTCAACTCCGAGACTCAGGTGGATTTCCTAAACTTTGTCGCCATCATTAATGGGTTTTTTCGTGTTCATTTCGACAAAACAAATTTGCAATGTGTTCGACCAAAGCTTGAGATAAACTCATGCGGTTTATTGCATTCAATTAGTCACTATTTAATCTATAAAATGGAATTTGTTCATTTTATCTAGCGTAAAAACCAATTTGATTTAAAAAATATCCCGGCGCATCCACCATTTTTGCCACAACTTTTTTCGTTGTCTCAACTAATAGTTGATATGGAGTGTTGAGGTTTCTTCCATTCGATTCACTCCAACTCACTCTATCAGAGACAGTTTTTAGATTTAATCCAGCTTTATTGGTTACAGAGATATCGCTAGTTAATGCGAGGACAATTTCCCGGCGCATCCACCATTTTTTAAAACTATACAGGGTGTTATTGAAATCTGTCGCCAAATTTTAACCACGAGCTACTGGCTTCATGTAGAACTCGGAAAAAATATTTAAAAAATTCTATGTGAAAAAATAAAATGACATGTATTTTTTGAGCTACAATTTTTTTTATTGCTTTTAGTCTTCTACGTTGTCCCACAACCTCGTTGGTAAAATTTCGGCTCATTTTAAAAATACACCGTGTATATCATATTTTATAAAATGTACGCCATGCATTGGGGTACGTTTTATAAAATATGATAAACTGGGTGCGGAAATTTTACCTACGAGGTTGTAGGACAACGCAGAAGACTAAAAGCATTTTAAAAAATTTTAGCCAAAAAAATAAATGTCATTTTATTTTTTGACAGGATTTTTTAAATATTTTTCCCGAGTTCTACACGAAGCCGTGGTAAAATTTGGTCACGCATTTCAATAACACCCTGTATTTTAACTATTGCTTAGGATAGAATCATGAGATTCTATTCGTCATAATCAAAACTTAACGAAACACAGTTTTTAGCTGAATCAATTACGAAAATATCGCACCTTTTGTAGAAAAAAATATCCCTCCACCATTTTTTGCAATGCGTATTGTACTTTTGGAGCTTTTTCAGTTAATAGAATAAATTGAACTCTGTATTTTCGTGTTTGGATTCGTGGCAACTAGATCTATAAAAAACTGTTTTTGGATTTGATTTAGTTCAACACGTTACAGAAATATCATTACTGTTTTTTACACATCCCGGCGCATCCACCATTTTTCAAATTATATTTTGCAGTTTTCTGTATTAACAGTAGAAGTAGAGAAATGTCGTTTTTTGCACTAGATTCGTCACAAACAAGTCTGTAAGATACAGTTTGCAAATTTGGTCTGGCTCGAAGGATAACAGAGATATCTTTATTTTACTCGCTGCACCAGGATCATCATTCATCACTACTGCGTGTGGCTCTAATCAAATCAGAAGTAAGAAAATCCGAATTGATATCTCTTCTAATAGACGTTTCTTGTTGGGAAAGTGCAAGTTGTGCCGGTTCGATGTAACAATCACCCTTCAAATTTCCATTAATTAATCTTTTGTTATCCCTGTTGGAAAAACCACCGCCGTAATACATTATTAAAGGGGAAATTGCAAATACCTCTTAATTTTGCGGAAAGTGTATTTAATAACATTCGCACGAAGCTGAAAGCTTTTTAAGCGTAAAATCATTCACTCACCTTGTATTTTGGGCAGAATTCCGTTTAAAACGCTGTAATCCTGTACTTTCACCTTCGCTGCGAAGCTTTTAAGCATCCTGCTTCCATCGGATCTTGTTTTCAGCAAATATTGACACTTTATCTATCCGATTTTCTCGACCCGTCTCTGCTCGCTTACTCATCAACATCGGTTTGGAGCGTGCGGCGGGGACCTTTTTGTGGAGAAATCTTCGCACAAATTACACCATTATGTGACCCCATTGAAAATTATTATTTCTTTTTTCGGTGGGGAATTCGATTTCACAGTTATTTGGACGTTAACAATTTTAATTCGGCCCTTTCGACAAGATTTTCTCCGTCGGACGAGATTGTTAATTAAAATCGCAAAGAGAGAACTGCACTATTTCGTTTTCCTTTCCGGTGACGTGTGCCCCTCCCGATTTTAATTTTGCTCGAATGTCTTAGAGATATAAGCAAACACGATTCATATTACGAGCTAACCGACTTCAAAGAAACAGTGTACAAATAGAAAACGTAATACCGGAATACGTCTATGTCAACAATAATCAGAACTCAAATTGAAATTGCAGGTATTCTTGCCTTGAACCCCTTCAACTCGGGGCGAATGCAGATCCGCTTCCTTTATTTCAGGATCGCATTAATTCCTAGAGATGTGCTTAATTCCCTCTGTTTTTACGCTCGACTCAAGTTTAAACAGCTCCTCTAGAATTATTGAAAATGGCGGATGCGCCGGGTCCACCTAAACTAATATATTCCGGGGAACCGGTGCTAAATCGGACTTAATTCGCTCCGTTTCTTAACGAGGACCCCGGAATGGATGCCTTTCCGATGTAAAAATATCCAAAGTAGTTTTAGTTTCGCTATAAAAGACAAACTCACATTTACAGAACAGTATTCCGGCGCCTGAAAATGTTCATAAATTATACTCCTATTATTATCGTTTTCTAAACTGTCGTTTGAGATAGAAGTCATACGGTTTCTTGCATTCGATTCGCCACAAATAAACCTATAGGAGACAGTTCTTAGATTTGATCTAATTTTATTGATTGCAGAGATATTGTCATGTTTGGACAATCATTTCCCGGCGCATCCACCATTCTTGAATAACATATATTTCGGACTCTCACAACTATTACTCGGAATGACGTCATGAGGTTTTTTGTGTTCGATTCGTCATGATGAACTCTATAAAACCCAGATTTTAGATTTGATCTAGCGCAGTTTGTTACAAAGATATCGACACTTTTACAGAAAAATATTCTGGTGCGTGCAAATTTTTTTTACTCGACTGATTTATGATTTCCTGAATTTTGTCGCCACCATGAATGTTTTTTTTTCTGTGTTCATTTCTGCAAAACAAATTTGCAGTTTTGTTCAACCAATGCTTGAGATAAACTCATGCGGTTTATTGAATTAGATTCGTCACGATTTAATCTATAAAACGCAGTTTGTAGATTATATCTAAAGTAAAAACCAACGAAGATATCGTTAGTTTTGATTTAAAAAAATATATATCCCGACGCATCCACCATTTTTGCAAAACATTTTTTGCCGTTTTCTCACCTGATATTTGACACAGAGTTATAAGGTTTCTTGCATTCGATTCGCCACAACTCACTCTTTAAGAGACAGTTTTCTTATTTGATCCAGCTTTACTGGTTACAGACACATCGCTAATTATTGTGAAGACAATTTCCCGGCCATTTTTAAAACTTCTATTTTCCCGGATTTTTCTAAACTCTTACTTAAGATAGAGACATGATGTTTTGCATTATATTCGTCATAATCAACTCCACGAAACGCAGTTTTTAGAATTGATCTAGCTCCTCAATTGGTTACAAAGATATCGCTCTTTTTATGCAGCATATCCCGGCACCTCCACCATTTTCACCAACATATATTGACAATTTTCTTGGGTAATGGTGGAGCCATGGGGATTTTCGTGTTCGATTCGTCTTACGAGTACTTACGCCTCTCAAACGCAGTTGTTAGATTTGATATAGCTCAAACAGTGACGAAGATATCGAAGAAGTGTAAAAATCTGATATCACTTCTGATAGATGTTTTTCTTGACGAGACCCCCGGAACGAACGCCTTTCCGATGCAAAAATATCCAGAGTAGTTTTAGTTTCAATTTGACTCGTCGACCGTTCGGTTTGTTTTGGAAATCAGTTTCGAACTAGCACACTGACGGAATTCGAAATCAGTTCGGCGTTTGAATTCCCTTACTTCGTTCTAATCATTGAGGTGGAGACGTGCTTCGCAATGTTTGACTCCTCCAGAGTCGTGCTTCTCTTAACTGTTGGTTTAAAGCGGTCGAAAATTCGCGTTTCGGAACGGTAAATCCGGACACGTTTTAAAATTTTGTTTAATTTTTTTCGGTCCGTTGCAAATTCAAATCGAGCGAATTTGCATAGAGTGGAGTAATCTGGGTCGTTACAGAGGCCGTTTTTTTCGTCGAGTGCAGTTACAATATCGATAAATTCCCATTATGACCACGATATTGGGCAAAAATATATTATTTGGCGTTTCAACAGACGATAACGTTTTAAAAATTGCTTTTGTATTTCATGTTTATTGTGATGGGGTCTAATAAAGGTGGAGCGTTACAGTGTCAATAAAAACCGGAGCGGCGTTTATTTTACGCTTTTCCGCAACTGACGACGAACTAATAATAAGCGAAACGTCGGGACCGGTCCGGACGGGAATTTACGTGCAAACATGGCGGATATTGGAAGTAACGGAAGAGAATAAGAGACCCCATTTGGAATGTTTAAGAGTGGAGCGTCGCCGGGGGCGGTAATAACTAAGCATTCATATTATAAGCTTAATATTGGAGTCGCGTCGAGATACCTTAATGAAAGAGTCGGGGGCGGCACACATCGTAAAAGCTGGAGCGGAGTGAATAAATACGGTTCCGTTTAATTTTCACTTTGCCGGAAAGCAAACCGAATCCGGGTACCAATTACGTCGCAATAACCGTGATCGAATGATTTACATTATCGGGAGGCCTCCGGAAAGGAGCGTGGTGACCCGTTCCGGGAAGAAAAATTGCGGAAAGTTCGGTGGCTCATCGGTCGGGGAGCGGGGCGCGCTTTTCTTGGACGGTTAATATAGCATTTGCTTAACACTAACTACAAAAGTTTTCCCTGGTAATTGTAAAACTTGTTAGAAATTTGTGTGTAGCAGGGGCCATTACGGCAATGTTTCGCACTTTTGGGGTGAAAGTTTGCGCCGGTTACTAAATAATGCACGGGAGCGCGTGATGTATATCAACCGTAATGGAAAAGAATTTCTTTCCCTCTGGAAAATCAAACCGAAAAACAAATTACGCGAGACGACTACCTCTACTACCCTCGCCGCGTGCGCTCTCTCACCCCCGTCGACATCACCGACAGACACGTACTTAAACTTGTAAAAAATGATACTATTTGTTAAGGTAAACGTTTTATTGCTAATCATTTACGCTGAGGCGGCGACTCACCGACTAAGCTTTACATACGGACATTTGTCAACCCCTACTCGGAACAATGCAGCCAGATTGCAACCCTCCGGTACGCCGAAATGGAGCCATTTGTTTCTACCCTCGAGAATTTTGCTGCTCGTATCAAATTACTTCTTTGCATACGTTAAATAGCATCAAAGTCTGCCTCCTCATTTTTTTTTAATTGTTGAAAAATGGTGGAGGCGCCGGGCCCAACTGCAAAAAAATTTGCACTCAATTTTCTGATCTTTGGTTTTCTAAACGTCCTGTTTCCAACGACCACCTAAGAAAGTAATCAATTTGCGGCACTCGTGTGATTGCCGCACTCGTGCGAAATGCTCGTTGCGTAAATTACTATTTTCAGAGGTCCCACTCAAACTCTTTGATTATTTCCTCTGGGTTCTTCGAGAGAAAGGCCTAAATCTTTCACTTTAGTTGTCTGTTGCCTTTACAGAAAGCTCAATGAGATACGCAGTGGAGGTAAATACATATTTTCCCCTCAACTAGAGCCAGATATGCCACATTCTTCTCTTATAGCAATATTTCCACTTGATGGCCTCGGTTTTACTCTCTAGTACTTTGTTCCCCTTGACGTGCTACATTTATTCAAAAATTGCAAGCTTTAGGAGAAACAAAATTTGATTTTTTTTAAGTGCTCGTTAATGTTATCCAAAAATGATTCACCCAAAAAAAGTCATTATTGAATTGTCGCACAAGGGCGTTTGGAAATAAAATGAATATGTATTCAAATAGTTTCAATTTCCGACGTTTTATTTACTGACAGTGCTGCACATTGGTTAAGCAAAAAGCAGATACATACATAAATGAGTACTTTTATAATTTGAATCTTTGATTAATGTGTGGTTAACGTTCTAGTCCGAGAGTGGATAAAAACAAATGTATTTAATTTTAAAATTAAAATCTGAGAGAAGCGATGGAAATATTTTTTGAGGATCACACGTCTGTCTGACCAGGAATGATTTTTTTCTAATCATATTAAGAAATGTGTACTTTTTCATTACGTAGAAATAAAAAATATATAATTATTACTCAATTGTCATAGTGAGAATTGACCATTTCCATTCGAATGACTTACTCCACTCGCCTACGGCTCGTGGTCGCAAATTTCATTCTCATGGAAATGGCCAACTTTCTCACTCCTTGAATAATATACGATTTTTCAACAGGAGAACAGGTAGATATTGTAACAGTGGTATAGCAAAATAATCAAAAAAAAATCAAACGGTACACCGTTGTTGGCCATTGTAAACCGAATGGCGTCTGATTGCTTTTCTGTTTTAAAAAGTTCATACAGCTCGCTCTGGTGTTGCTTGATGTAGATTACATCGTACACGAAACTTTTACCGAGGGTCGTAGAGATTTAATTTCATGACATCGGTGTTGCATTATAGTGGAAAGAATATTTTGTTGGCCACATGTTTTTGAAATAATGATTTTTTTTAACGTGGAAAAATGGTGTGTTCAAATTACGCGAAATGATCGATCCTCCTTGATAATTCGAACGTAATGAGCTTATCAGATTCCTCGTTGTTGTGCGATTGTGTCGGTGAGCCTCTCGGTTCTTCGTTGATTTGGAATTGTTGGGAGCGATTGTTGTCGTGTGTTCCGTGCTATTTTACATGCAGACGCGATCTCGCCGAGCCAATTGCTATTGTGATATTCCGAATATAGCACCTTTCATTGTTCGAATTAAATTTTAATTGGCTATAAATTTAAGCTAATTGTACCTGGAAATATTGTAATAACACATAAACAGAGAAAATGGAACTCGAAAATTTATAGAGCAATAACTCGACGGGAGACCAATAGCAATTTTGAGTAGAAACAGTGAGCGAGCAATCGAAGCCGCCGAACGAATCTCGCTTATTGTTTCGTTTCGATTTTGCGGCGAAATTTTTTAATCCCCGCCTCGAACCGGACGCGGTGAAGAAACAATGTTCGCAAAGTAACGAGGCTTGTCAAATCGTCCAATAAATTAGTGGCGCCGCCTCCGCCGACTCTTGCCCCACCGAATAAATTCTGAAAGGTTAAAACAGGAGAGATTGTTATTGGTGCAATTCTAACCGGGAGCAATCGGCAATTGTAGCCGAACGACAGCAAACGTACGTAAATTCAACGTGTCTCAAACTAATTAAAGTAGTTAATTCCGTTTCCGGAACAAATGACGCCCATTATTCGTCTCCTCCTGGTCCGCAGAGGCTTCGCCGAGACGGTCCCCGCGGAGGGGTCCGACGCCGAAACGCAAAACGTGTTCCCGACCGGAAACCGAGCGGTTTTCCGGATTTTTCCGCGCCATAATCGTCCTTTTATCAATTCATGAAGATGGACGAAGGTACTAATCGCCCGAAAGTGCTGGTTTCACGTCAAAGAGACGAAAGGAAAAGCGGCTCGCACCGTCGTAATTGTTTTATTTGTCGGTGCGAGAAAAAAGAAACAAATCCGAGCGACGACATCACCTCCGTTCGCGACACGGGTTCGGACAAAAATTAATTGTTCGTGTTTTGGAGGTCGTGGCGTTTTCGCCAATAAAGATTTATTTGTTATCGAAGAATTGGGGGCTCCAGAGCAGACATTATAAAGTCGGCCATAGGAATGGCATAAAACTCGAAATACATTTATGAAAAGAGCCATTATTCCATAAAACTTTATCGCCCTCGTCGACTTGCCGAGAAAAAGTCTATTTAAAAATGCAGCGAGCTCCACTCGGGCTCTTGTATATTTTTATCGGTCGTAAAGAAAGGGTTGGTCGGAGTTTTAAATTTGAAATTTGTCTAAGACGGTCTTGGCGGGCCTCCGGTAATTTCTCTAAATGGCCGCACAAGCCGGTAACTGCTCCGTTTAATTAAAAATCTCACCCCGAACCTGTCCGCTCGAGTGGGGAGGGGGACGCCGAGAGTCGAGATAAATAAGGGAGGCTTTCGAGCACCCACTCCTATCGGTAAACGAACTAAATATTTGTTCGGCATTTGTTTGTATACAGGGTGAGTTCTCGCTATTGTGCCTTCAATCAAGTGGTCAAGGAAAGTCGAGGGTTTTGTGTCGGCGTTACGGGTCAGGGATTCGAAATGTTTATCCTTCTGGGCCAATTTACATCCGGCTTTGTCGGATTTGCAGATTTGCTAAATTAATTTTGTCGAATTGTTTGACGGCGGCGGCGGCGGCGGATCTTCTTTAGGTCGTTCAATAAATTCATCAGTTCGACCGCCCCCGGCCGCACGAATCACATGTTATTGTTACATGGCCACATTGGAAATGGAAATTTGCTCGCCGGAGGGGTTTTTCATTGTTTATTCGCTAATTAACTCGCCAAATCGGACGAATTTGGCGAGAAAATCGCTAATCGCTCAGGGGGATTGCAGTGTGAAGTCGCTGCGTGGACGACCAAAACGTTTTCACATTTTTCCCGCACGCTTTCCCACACTGTCAACCCTTCTATTATTCATAGACCACATCAAAAAATTATAGTTTAGTTTCCGTTCCACGAATTGCCCTTCAAGCTACACCGCTGCCGGTTTGACTAAGTAAAAGTCATCAATAATTCAAGGTTCAACTAAAATATTATTATCGGATTGGCCCAATAACGTAATGTTTGTGCCGGCTCTGAACCTGTCATCTAAACGACATCAATCATACAAAACCAATCATTGATTCGTTCTGATAAATTCACAGATATTATCAGTCTCGTAAACTGAAAAAACAAAAATTATTGTATTGTCGCGTACTGAGGTGATGTCATCTCCAACAAAACAGAAGCGAAATAGTTGTAGTTAGTTAGCAGCAGCGAATGATCGGCGAACCAAGACGATGTTGCACGAGTTAAAAAAATCGTGGTAGAGTAAAGCCGCCCTGAGATATGACATTTGGTGGGGGAAATATGCGCGGACAAAATATTCCAGTGGCGTGGCAAAACCAGTCACAGCAGAGAACAGCGGTCACAGCTGAACACCCCTATTTTACGAAAGATGGACTCGTCCGACTGTTTTCCGTCTACGCACACCCCACCAAATGTCATATCTCAGGCCGGTCTAATATTCTCGTCCTCCAAGCGTTGTCCATGGGGTCCAGATCTGGTCTTTGCGCGCACTGCACTTTTGCCTCGATACTGTGCGAATCGATCTAATTTTTTGTTCTTTTCCAGAGAGACGCCTTGAACCTGGAGCCGACGAACGTGGCGAGCTGCGTATCCAAGGGAAAATCGGAGGTGAGCATGATGTAGCAGTAGTTCGTCGCCGTCTGAATTTCTTAAACTGTTGTTATTTTATGTATAAGGCGGCGCAACTATTTACGCGACGACTACAAATTTCTCGCTTTTATGCGTCACGTTCCCCTAAGAAATTGCATTTTAAATTATGACGGGACCTGCAAGATACTCCGACACATCCACACGTCCTCCCCGGACGGGATTTAACGGATTTCGAATTTCTGAAATGTTTATCTCATATTTTTCGCGAATACGTAATCGAGAGGACGTCTCGTCCTTGGCGATTTCGCGATCGATCAATTCGAGTCGCCGTCGATAAATAAGTCGTTGCAAAATTCGGCACAGCTCTTTATTAAAAGAGTCGTGTTTGCCGATCGAAACCCATCACTGTCAATGAGATGAGAACGCCGCTGCGACACATTCACTTTCGAGGGGCGACGTGTCTCGTTGACGAGGGACTATTTACCCCTCTTCCTGTACCAGGACCGCTTATCAGGTATCTCTCGCTCTCTATATTCACTTACTCGTCCCCGGTTCATCGCGGAAACTACATTCAAAAGCGAAATGAAATACCGTCGGCTCGCACTTTTCCCGATAACTGGCGTCGCTAATTTTCGCCTCCCGACCGTTGCGGATCGGTTCACGCCGCCCAACCGGTGCGGATCGGACCCGATCCATCATTTATTCCTTGCGTGAGTTTGTAAGTGTCAAAAGCTCGTTCTGATTGACGAATGACATGTCTTTCAACATCGACCATGATCCGGAGTATGAATAAAAACACGGGACGTCGTTTAATTCAATAGAACTTGTCACGATAACATTGACAAATGCTGTTTTGAACAACGGACGCCCTGTGCTTTTCCGTAATTATCAGAAACGCGAAACGCTATTTAAGACCCTCGACAGGTGCTCGACGAGCCGAAGACGCTGCTGCTGCTGCTGCGATTTATTGCATCCGGAACCACCTCCGTCCGAGATATTTAAAATAAAAAATCCGACGAGGGTGGTGCTCGAGGGTGTATTTAAGCAAACGAGGTTGGCATCGCCATAATTTGGTGGTCCGCGTTTTGGGCAAATGCCCTTTTTGACGGATCGTTTGGAAGGAGCGAGCGGACTGAGTAATGGTGGTTTCGCGTGCGCTCACCCCCTAATACCTAATAGTGGGAGTCGTATTGGTTTTATACCTAAATTTGCGATGTTTACGTTTTCAATATTCGTCGATGTTCGGCAATAAAAATCGCATTCCTCCCTGATTAATTAGCTGTCACGGTTCCGTTAATAAACCGGAGGAACGGGAGCCTTTTAAAATGATATCGTTTGCTGATCGCACACAGGATCTAAGTTTCAATTAGTCCTTTAATAGCGTTTACTTGTTCCTGCTTATTTGACTTTCGCTTTCGCTCGCTAATAAGATAACTTATTTTAAGAATCCTTTTATTAAAACGAAAAGTAGCTCTCTAGCAGCAAGCAGCGCCGTCTCCCCGTCTTGTTTTTGTCGTTACAATTAAGGAGATGGAATCCGTGAATATCTCTTTATATTTAATTATGACTTTCCGAATTAATTTCGCCAGTTTACCGAGTCCGAATCTTTAATAATAAATTAACGTATCTGTGACTGGAGGAGACTTAATTAAACAAATTTGCATCCCGATTCCGCACCAAAATATTATTATTTGCTAATTGAAGTCTCAATCAGGCCCGTCGAAATGACGCCGCCGACACGAAATTGAAATTAATTTTGACTCCGTTCTTCTGACCTCATTTGTAATTCAAATTCCGCCCCCGGAGGATGCGATAGAACAATGCATTCGTGGCGATGAGCAACCATGTGTTCTAGACCGGATCCCGATGAAACGGGAACATTTGCAGGAAAGAGAACCGGCGGACATGTGAAGGGGAGGAAAGGGGATGAAATGGTGGTGGCGCGCACCAACTAAATACCCTCCAGATTACCAAAATCCGACGGGATCGATCTGTCCCAATTAATGACGGAAAAATTATTCCAGTTTCTGTTATTGCTTCCGGGAAGTGCGCTCCGTTTGTTCTGTTTGTCCCTTGGAACTTGTAGCAATTTGCTGTTCGCTTAGATTGCAGTTTAAATTGCAGCTAATGGATTGCAGTGCATGTGTTGCAGAAGAGCGGGCTTAAAGCGTGTCATGCAAATTTATCCCATAATAAGGTTGTGTCGGAGCTCTCGACTACGGTGGTTCCCTTTAGTACAGACGTCGAGGGATTTTTCAACAGGAATTTTGCACTGCATTAGCACTAATTCCGACCGAACCACCTTTGTCACTCCTCGCTTCGACCCTCGGCACCTTTTAATCGTCCCAGTTGAAAGGTTAATTTCACTCGATCCAAACCAAACAGTGAATTATTAAAATCGCATCTAAACTCTGTCCGTTCTAAAAGTGGAAACAATTTATTCAATTCAAGAACTTGTCAAGACCAGTTAGAAGCTAAACCTTCCCTAGAAGATATCCAAATAAAAGAAAAACTATCCAAAATACATTTTCTATATTGTCCCCATTTTTAAGACGAACGAGTTATAGATTTCATCCAAACCAAAAAGTGAATTATTGAAATCACATCTAAACTCTGTTCGTTCTAAAAGTGGAAATAATATAAATCCAACTAAAAACAGTCGTGTTATGAAAACTGTTATTAAACTTTTGTCAAGTGGCAAGTATTCTCGAGAAGATATCGAAATTTAAAAAAAAATTGGCCAATAGAATTTTTTTGTATGTCTCTACTTTTAAGACGAACGAGTTATAGACTAGAGATGATTTCTGTAAACATCTCGTTGAACTTTTCCAATTTCCTGCCTCACCTTTGTCGCCGTTTAACGAAAAGCGTTCGGTGCTGCAAGGATGGCTGTCCCTCAGCAGTTTTCCACTAGTTTTCCGGACGGCGGCGTAATCCATGAGCCTTCTCTTTCAGCTGCGTCGCATTATATTTATTCTGTTTGCACTTTCCGGTTGACACTTATCGACAGATCGTCCGGGTGGCGGCGGTGCACCTGCCCCCGATCCCAAGTGCTTCATAAAGCCGGATTTATGCCCGTCGAAATTATCCGTCACGAGTCGTTCGGTCGGGAGCCGATACGTTTTATATTCAATAACGCGTGTAATTGGGAGTCGCGCGCCGCCCCCGGCCGCCGCCAACTTGGCCCGGTAATTAGGCGCAAAAACCTAAACGCTTTTAAATAGAGGCGATTAAATGTCGATTCGGTCGCGAAGAACTCAGATAATTTGGACGACGTGATGCTTGCTTGATTAGCATGCAGAAATTTGTGTCCTTAATGCTGATGGACGTGGCGGTGCAGCCGAAATCGCGCACTCATCACGGACTAATTAAAATGCAATATTCAACGACTACACACTCGCTTTTACAATTAGTCCAAGTGCCATACACGCTAAATGGGTCTAATTGGAAAAACGGCCCTCTTCAATTTGTTTGCTTTGCCGACTGGTTTAACGCCGCTTTCATCTTAATTATTATTTATTTCTGGCGCTTTCGTTTCGACGTATTAATTGGGACGGTCTTGGGATGGCACTTTCGCCCTCAAACGACTATTACTTTAATATTCTGAATGTCTTTACCGGCACCCTCTCCGGGGACCATTAGGTCTGCTGCACTCGGAAACATGCATGAATATTTAATTCGGCCAAATCGAGTCGGGAGATTTTTAAACAAATAGTGGAGAGGATGCCAACAACTATTTTTATCGCAGAACTCGACGAGAGAAAGTCGACAGCTTAAGAATCGAGACGAGAGCTTCCAGACCAAAAAGTAAAAAGCAGTGTACACCGTTTACGCTAAAAGAGTACGCTGAAAACAATCGAAGAAAAGTTCGACGAAAAAAGAAAGCTTTCTAAAATAAAAGCTATTTTGACGCGGGGATCTAGGTAAAAAGAGAGCTTGAACGTCAAGACGAGAAGCTGTAGAAGAAAATTTATTACGTACAGCATTTACAGTGAAATAAAGATAATAGTAATAAAGAGTAAACATAAACATAATAAAGAAGAAATTTAGTAGTCCAAATTATGTCGATTATTTTTCAAACTGGTCACGAATTATCAATTGTGCGTGGGAATGAATCCACGAGTGCGGCAGCACGAGTGAGATTCGCAAGCACAATTGAATGAGTGAAACCAGTTTAAAAAATGTTTCCAACAACACAAAAAAGACACGTGAGTCCATTTGGAAGCAATTCTCAAGGCTGCATTCATTTGTTAAAAATTATCGCTGGGATCACTAGTGGTATTACCGATACAATTTCCACGAGTGGGAATATTCGGTCCAATTTTGTTTTTATTGGTCCATTTTTAACAAATGACAGGTGAATGGAATAGTCAAAAAAATATTCTGCCATTTATAAACGCTAATTCGAAAAGATCAGAGAAGTTTGCAATTCTGAATAATTAATCTGGTCCACCAGGTGTTGCTATTTTCATGGAAATCGGTACAAGAAGTTGTAAAAATAAAGTTTCGCCTTTTTTGTTTTTGAACGAAGTTATTTACTTAATATCGGATGGACATGACTGAAACTTCGTAACGAACTTTGCGGACGCTGCAACTGTTGCATCCGCTTCGCGAATAAGAAGACATAATTAAGCTAAGATCGGTTGAGTCTTGTTTAAAGTTGTGTCTTTGTCCTTTGTTGCCAATTAAATGTTACTGGGAAAAAATAAATAAATGTATAAAACCGACGTAAACGGATTCGCGAATTAGAAAATGTATGGGAGTGTCCTCGGAGCTGGAATCGTTCCGGTGAGTCGAAGCGACGATAAAACTGAGCATTTATTTGAGAATCTTCTTACGTTTAAAATCTGTCCAGGTTTATCATCCCTGAATTGCCGCCATACTTTCTAAATTGCGCTCTATATTACTCTAAGAGACTTTTATGAAGGAGACACGTTTCATGGGAGACTGTTTCGTCTTCGGCAGTGCGTTACAAACAGGTGGATTCTTATTTGACGAAATTGCACATAATTCAAAGGAGGAATTTATTCCATCACCTCCGTATTGACCCGGCGCCTCCACCATTCCTACCAAGCCTGCACGACTCCATCATTTTTACAGAGGCAGCACGGGATTTCCACCATTATTTACTTATATCTGCTTGAGCTCTGCTGGTGCCTCTACCATGTTTACATGTGCTCTCTCGGCGCCTCCACCATTTCTACCAGGGCTGCACGAGCTCTCCCAACGACTCCACTAGTTTTACTTGAAGCTGCATGAACTCTTCAAGCGCCTCCATCATGTCTGCGTGCGCTCTTCTGATGCCTCCACCACCCTTTACCATGTTTACATGAGCTCTCCCGGCGCCTCCACCATTTCTACCACGCCTGCACGAGCTCTCCCAATGACTCCATTATTTTTATTGAGGTTCCACGGACTCTCCCTCCACCTTTACTGTTTTTACCACATGTGTGTGTAAGCCCTCCCGTCGCCTCCGCCATTGCGTCTCACTCCACCATTTGCAATTGTCTAAAATTTTATTTTCCGAGGGAATCTGATTAACGCTCGCGCGCGTAATGAAAAGAGGAGTTAATTGAATCATCTCTGGAGTAAATTGTGGATATGACTTTAATCGCTCCGGGAGTGCTCGCTCGCCGATGTTTATATTTTAATTTATCCATTCCGGCGAGCTTACATTATCCGTGTAATTCGTAAAGCATTTTTAAACCACTCGGATGCAAAGCCCTCCTCAAAAGCCACTCGTTCGACTGCTCGCCAATTAACAATAAGCTGTTTACAATAATACCGAGCGCACCCGCTCTCCTTCTCCGTCTCACTTTCCGGGATCTTTATCGGTCCATAAAGGATTCGTCCGTTTTTGTTTCGAGCTGTATTATTCATAATCCGTGTCGTTACTCGACGAATTTTGTTTGTCGACGTTGTTTTCGATTTCCACCTGGATTTGTCGTTTTTCCGCAGGTCCTAATTTGATTTTTCCGATATCCCAAATTACTTACATTTCAAAGAGCATTCCGCTGTCGGCACGGCCGCGGACCTTTTGCATGTTCCATTGGCAAATGTCCTTTGTAATCGTCACCCCACACAGTTGTCAACTCGATTTCCGATCGAACGCACACGTGGAAATAGTGCGCTCGACTCGAGTTTTTTAACTTTTAAAACCGCCGCCGCCCGAAAAAATAAAGGGACGGCTTATTATCGAGTGCGATCACGTAGTGCATTTAAAGTACACACTTTCGGTGCCGCCGCCGACAAGCATCTATTTGCCCGGTTGCGATATTGATCCTTACGGGGGACAGGGCAAGGAGGAGAGTCGTTCCGCTTTCGGAGTTCCTTGAAAACAACTGAAACTGCACTTCGGGTGGTTGGCCGAGTTGATGTTTCAAAACTGGAAAATTACTGTCGGCTATTTCGTGTCCCTGCCAAAATAAGACCGACCGTTTGCGTTCCCTTTTAAAACGCCACGTCGCGGAAACGTGTTTTACCATAAAATGGAAGAGACGCCGCCACCGGGGACGGTTCGCCGCCGGTTTACGTTCGGACGGGTTGATTAGTTTCGCGGATTCGCCGCCGCCGTCGCCTAATTTTTGCCGCACATGGATATGGGGCCGGCATTCGACTTTCGGGTCCATTAAACTTTTGGCATCTAATTTAATCTGGCACGAACGTGAATCCTGAACATGAAAAGTTATCCAGTTATCCACTTGTTCTATAAATTTGAGCTTGTAACGTGACAGTTTTACATAGAGCCTACTTTATATTCTATATAACTTCATAAAACCACATAGCTCATACATGTACGCGAATTTCCACTATATTATTAAATAGCTCCTAATTCAAATGGAAGCGTTGTGTCTCGTCCCATTCGGATAAATGCCATTATGTTCAAACGTGATGGTTGATAACGAACCGACAGCGTTGATTAAAATATTTTTCGCATCGATTTTCTACGTCAAACGGACAAAAACCCAATCACGACCGGAACTCGTCAGTCCGACACGCAAAAACTAGCCGCAGTTGCACCAACGATAAACCACATTTTCAAGAATTTCAAAAAAAAAAAAAAAGTAATGACGAGCGCTCACCGGATCGCATCGTACGCATCTACCGCCCTTGCGTACGGCGACTTGTTGGGCGCCAACTGTAAGCACCCACGCCAGTACATAATTCATCTTCAAATCCAGACGTGCACGCTTTTTGTCCTGACGTGATGGTCGCGTCGAATGTCGTTGACTCTAACGCGATCACGCGTGACCGGTTGCATGTCTTATTGTTTTTCGTTGTTAAAGCGGGAAAGTTTCGCCGACTCGTTCGCCGTTAATTAAGCGTAAATTTCCCCTAATGATGTAGTTCGGCGCTTCACCTGCTCCATTTAACCTCCCAAATGGAAAAGGAATATAAATCCGGAGCGGGTAAATATATAAATCGCGAAATGACCAGTGAACAAACAAGAGCGGGATTTACGACCCGTCGTCGAGTTGCAGTGTTGAAACTCCGGGGAGAAAAAAAAAACTAAACCGGCTCTTAAAATTAATCTTCCGCTCCGGGGAATCGCCTTTCGCGATTCTTTATTTCGCCGAGTATTAATGTAATCGCGTATGAAGCATGTTCTAATCCTGGCGCGGTCGTTTCTTTCTTCTGGGGCGAAGGCTTGTCCGGGAGTTTCCGTGGGGCAGCATGAATGTCGAGAGGAAACGGTCGGATATTCGCGGATCGCTCGTAAGACGGAAGATCAAAATTGAATAACGCCCAGTTCGGGGAAAGAAGGAAGTTTGTAGCGTTTCTCGGTGTCGAATCACAATGGCTCTTAACCTCCGACCGCGGAAATACAGCTTGGCTATCGATTCCCCATGGGAACAACTTCTTATATAGTTGGAAAAAGTTGAGTTCCCGACGGCGCAAAAAGCTCTGATCGGTCGATTGGTCCAGAAATTGGCGTGTTATTCGCCACTGACCGCCGGGACCGGACACGTTAGCCCCTCACCATATGATTCGAATCGCGTAAGGCAAGAATTTATCGCCCTTTTATTTCATACTTCGCCGATCGACACTCGTTCCAACAGTGCATCCATCCACTCTCTCTCACGTCTAATCGGCGTGCCTCAAGGGTCGAACTTGAGACGCGCGATTTTTCCTCTCGTACACTTTCTCATCCGATCTTCTTTTCCAGCATTTCGACTGCCGCAACCACATCAGAGTCATACAGTCGATGGGCGATGGCAGCAGGCTCTACATCTGCGGGACCAACGCTCACAACCCCAAGGACTGGGTCGTCAACGTAAGTCATAAACAACTTGAGTTTCAGCGCGATGGGCCCAACCCATCACAATAATAAAAATCAAAGCGTTTACCACTAACAAGTCTTATCATCTGTCGATCGACAGATCGACAGTCACGTGGTGGTTTTCACACGTGGAAAAACTCCTCGCTTGCGACAATCGTTGCCATAGTTTCTTGTCGTTCACATTGGAGAGTCGACAGAATTAAGGTGGAATTAAATAAAGTGAAGCGGTCGGGGGGAGCAACACCGCAGCTTTGCTATTATGCTGATGTGGAACTGCGGCTTTTTCGACCTATTTATAGACGTTACAATCCATAGAGGGAAATTTTATGGTTCGATCACATGACAAGTCGCTCGATTTCGCCGGTTTATGAGCCCGTTTAAAAAATGACATCGGTCTGGGGGAGGAGCATCCGTTTTCAGCCGGAGAAGAACTGGAGAAGTTTCTTTGGTTTCTGATCGATCAGAGAAGAATTGTAAAGAAACCGGCAAAGTTTCATCGATTCCTGGTCAATCGCGGAAAAATTGTGAAGAAACTAGAGAAATTTCTTCGATTTCTTGTGAATCGGAGAATTGTGAAAAAACTAGACAATCTGAGAAGAGTTGTGAATAAACTGGAGACCTCTCTTCGAAGAAACCGGCGAAGTTTCTTTGATTTCTGGTTAATCGGAGAAGAATTGTGAAAAAACTAGAAAAGTCTATTCGATTTCTTGTCAACCTGAGAATTGTGAAAAAACTGGAGAAGGTTCTTTTACTTTTGGTCAATCTGAAAAGAATTATGAGTAAACTGGGGAGATTTCTTTGATTTCTAGTCAATCAGAGAAAAATTGTGAAGAAACCGGCGAAGTTTCTTCGGTTTCTTATCAATCGGAAAATTATGAATGAGCTGGAGAAGGTTCTTTGATTTTTGATCAATCTGAGATTGTGAATAAACTGGGGAACTCTATTTGATTTCTGGTCAATCGGAAAAGAATTATGACGAAACTAGATAAGTCTCTTCGATTTCTCGTCTTGGAGAAAGTTCTTTGACTTTTGGTCAATCTGAAAAGAATTGTGAATAAACTGTGGAGATTTCTTTGATTTCTAGTCAATCCGAGAAAAATTGCATAGAAACCGGCGAAGTTTCTTCGATTTCTTATCAATCGGAAAATTATGAATAAGCTGGAGATGGTTCTTTGATTTTTCATCAATCTGAGAAGAATTGTGAGGAAAATTTCTTCGATTTCTGGTCAAGAAGAAGAACGGCCAAGTGTCTTCGATTCGCGTTGGATATTTTATTTGGCCGGGGACCACCTTCGCGGGATCGCGGACGTGGAGCGGCACCAGTTGCACACCGCCGGCGAATTATTTATTTATCGGGGCGTAAATAATCCGAAATCCATTATACGGAATCGCCGTGTCTTTGGGTATTATCGGGGTAATATCGCGGGGACCTCGACGGGGGGCAAAGCAAATGGGAAATCGATGTGATTCTTGGTGGCGAGCATCGGTAATGCAGGCGTGAATCTTTAATACCGTTGCACACGGGCCCCGGCAGGTCGGCGAGGGTGGAGGACGTCTTATCGCATTTCGCAGGAGCATTTCAACCTCGCCCGTATTTCGCATCGCATTACTTTCTCCCGTGTTTTACTTATTTATTCCGCCATTTGCGTCCGCCATTGAGGTTATTACGGTCGACTGTCGTGCCGAACCGCTCCCGAATTTGACTCTAACGATGGTCCACATTTATTAAATCTGGTGAGAGTCGAGTGGGACCCGGTGGTGGTGGCGGCGTCGTTATCTCGTCGAAAATTTAATAAGAGAAAATCCCCGAGCGATTGCTTCAGATTTAGCAACACTCGCTTAACTTCAATTAATATGTCTGTAATGTTGAAGATTTCTTGATGTTCCCCGTGCCAACTCGTGCGGAAGATACCGCGCCGAACACGTGATTTAAATCCGAAATGGATCCCCCTCGGCATAATTGTCTGCCGTGTACATCGAGATACATAACGCTGAATCTTTGATAAATTCCACCGAATCAACGCACTCAATTGAAACGAGATAGAGCCGTTTTGTTAAATCAACAAATTGCGGAAATTAATGGCGCTGCTGCGTCAGCTCTTCACTCGTTGTGTTACCATTATCGTCATCGTTTTTATTTTTTTTTATTTTTTTTGTGCAGGGGAATCTGACCCACCTCAGCCGCAACACCTTCGTACCGGGAATAGGAATGGGGATCGCCAAGTGTCCCTACGACCCTGCGGACAATTCGACGGCAGTTTGGGTGGAAAAGGGCAACCCCGGAGACCTGCCCGGACTCTACTCCGGAACCAACGCCGAATTCACCAAAGCCGACACCGTCATTTTCCGGACGGACCTCTACAACCTGACCACCGGCAGGAAGGAGTTCAGCTTCAAGAGAACCCTCAAGTACGACTCCAAGTGGCTGGACAGTGAGTATCGCACCTCCGTGCTCGGGATGCGGAGGAATTTCATAAAGCGACCCTCGCAATAAAATAATCCGATGACCATCGTTCACGTCGCGGGGTGACTCCGTGTTATTTAGCCCCGCACTAATAAATAATTTTTCTTTATTATCTCATGTCGCGGGACCATTAGCCGAAATTAGTCCCGCCGAGACATTAAAATTTCGTTAAATTCGTGATTTTAAGCGGCGCATATTACAACCCCCGCCGTAAATCCGACGGGTGGAAACGTCGCGATTTACGCAGAAACATCGACGACATCCATTGTATCGTGCCGGCGTAGATTTTCGCCGCAATTACCGATTCGATTTTTTCCGGGGGCGGCGAGTCGTCGTCCCGCGTTAAACGCCACCGCCGCCGGCTTATGTGTATTAATATCTTCTGTCTCATTTGGCGAAAACTCGTAATGCGATAAGCGTGATCGTTTCCTGCGAGCTCGCTGCTAATTCGGACGGATCACCGGAGTCGATCTTTATTAGTGTTGAGGGATACGCGGAATTCACTACCGGAGATAGTAATTCCCAATGCCGTCTAGAAATGGCGTCATCAAACAAAAGCATGTGCCAAGTCGGGATAATTAAAACGGGGAGGAGGCTTCGCCTTCATTCCTGCTGGTCCGCGTTTCTTTGATCGCCTCACCTCGCTCAGATGCGATCCGCACGTCTCGCTCTAACCGCGAAAAAAGGACCGCACCAGGAACACCATTTCGTTGAGTGGTGGAGGTGACGAATTGTTCCGGCGGGAGACACCGGTTCTCGCGACGCCGTAACTTTCCACTCCAGGTAACGGTAACTTTCAAAACATCTTCAAACATTCGCAAAACCTTCACGAAACAAATACAGCTTCAACCCTCGACGTGCAGTCTGCTGTTTTAATGGAGTAACTTTCAAAGTCTTCCAAATTCTGTTGAGACTCTGTAACCGCGTAACATTCATAAACTTTCAAAAAGCTGACGTCAACAGCTCTGTGAGGTGTAACCCCCAGAGTTTTCTGTCCCAGCTTGTACTGTAACACTCGCTCTTTCAAAAAGTAAACGTAACAGCACCTGTCGATTTTATGGGCACGTGTAACGTTCAACGGTAACTTTTAACGAGTAGATTAGGGGAGTTTGGAAGGTTTCGGGTGAAAGTAAAGCAACTGCTTGCGATTCCGAAGGCAGATCGGTGAGTTTTGTGCGACTCGTGGGGCTGGTGCGTCTGCACGTTCGTCTGTCGTTCCGATAAGCCTCTGCAAATCCAGGTCCGTCTTATCAGCGGGGCGAAGTTCTAAGTAAACGTCTTAGCCGGCGAGCCACTTAATACTCGTTTTAATAAGTAACGGCGCGGAGAGGTGGCATGTCGGGCGAGGTGTTCAAAATTGAAAGTGCGGTTTTACGGCGCGACCATAAAACTGTTTAAAGTGATGGGGGCGGGGAAGTTTCGTAGGTAAGAGGGGCCTCGGAGCACTTGGCCCGGCCGCAACGACGCCGCCGCCACAAATGAAATTTTCAATATCAGAACGGCGTCAGGATCTGTGTGCAGATTAGGCGGCGGAGAAATGTAAAATCGGCGGAATTAATGTCGCCGCGGCCAATTAGTTTTTCCAACAGGTGACACCGGCGGCGCCCTTTACAGTCGTCTTATTATTTCGGGGGCGGACCTGTTTCATAATTTTCTAATTTCCATTCGCTCCACCTTGCATTTACATACATATTATCCCCGGTCCGAAATTTTTACGTCCCGGAATGAAGTCGCTCCGACATTTAAATTTCACGGATGCACTTCTTATATAAGTAAATTGTCGAGGAAAAGGCAACTTATAAAAATGTAAATCGACCCCGAAATTAAATTATCTAGACGAGATTAAACTAATCTCTCGGCCCGAAATTATTTAAAACCGAACCTCGGCGCACTCGCCCCGGACAGAATAAAATAAATTTGCACCGGAAATGCGACGAAAATAATAATTCGTTCGGTTTTAATTAGTTTCATCGGCCGCATTATGTGTCGCGTGTTTTTCTCTCTGTTTGCAAACCGAATTAATTCGTTTCATATTTTCTGTCATCATTTTACAATTCAAATTTATAAAAAATCCGCATTATTAATTTGAAATCAGTTTGGTGTTCGACTGCTAATGGCACTAAATAAATTTATCAAGCATTTGTAGCGTGTAATTGACCTACATAAATTACGACCAGGCTGTATCAATTGGACCAAATCTGGACGTGCACCGGTCCAGAAAGACTTTGTTGGCGTGTCGGGACATTTTCGGTGAGGGGGCGGCATCGAGAGTTGCGGGAGGGAAAGAAGAGGTCACGGGGGATCGATGTATTAGACACCTGAGCGTTCAGACGGAGCTCAGGGCCGTAATCATGCATGGAGTAATCAAGTTAGGTAGGCAAGGACCAACGAGCGGAAACACCTTTGAGTATCCCGTTACCCATTACAGGCTCGTTCTAATCCTGCACCTGCAGGTTCCCATAGCCACCGAGGGTAACCTCCAACCTCGATGATGTCGCCCTCGTTCGGCTCTCCGCTCTATGATTTAATTATCGACTGTGCTCGCGCACCGCTCACCGTGATAATACAGATTACCGGTAATTGGATTGGCGAATTTGCGTTTTACCGGACTCGAAAAAGCCCACCCGACGCTCGCTTTTTACACGCTATCCGGAAAATTGCGATCGGAGCGCTCCGGACAATCGCCGCCCGATGGAGTCTTCACGGACGGGACGACGGACCAATTTATCTCTCAAAAGGTCCACATATCGCACCGGTTATTACGTCCATTGTGCGACATCTAGCGAAGTCTCCGAACGAGTTATGGGTGCCGAACCCGAAAGAAGGATGATTTCGACGAAATGTAGATCGCGCCCAACACAATCACGACGCGATGGAATCCCACCAGAAACTGCCAGCTGCATTACATTTTCACCGAACGACCAAGAAAAAACCAAAACAACTCTGCTCTTGTGCGACGCCGACTCAAAACTCCGATTTGTAAAATACTCGCAAACAATTACACCGATCGATCTGTACATCTGCAATTATTCGAAAATAAACTCGCAAGAGCTAGTACTTTTGTACTCACCGTTCAGACTCCAAAATTGTCTTCGATAAAACACTAAAACACTAAAGACTAAACTGCCATTTTGCATTTTGAATCTGTCAAATATAGTTCTTTTGTTACAATATAGAGGGCGCTGTACCTGTCACAACAAACGTCAACAGATTTCAAATTTCGTGATTTCGATTGATTCTTTATTAGATCGAGACGAATTAAAGGGGTCCAAGATGATGAAAATATTTTCTCTGTGCAGAACCGAACTTCGTGGGCTCGTTCGACATCGGCGACTACGTCTTATTCTTCTTCAGGGAGACCGCCGTCGAGTACATCAATTGCGGCAAAAGCGTGTACTCGAGAGTGGCCCGAGTGTGCAAAAAAGACACCGGAGGAAAGAACATCCTGTCGCAGAACTGGGCGACCTACCTGAAGGCCCGACTGAACTGCTCGATCCCCGGCGAGTTCCCTTTTTATTTCAACGAGATACGTAAGTGTCGAATCATCGTCTGGTTGGTCGAAAACGTTGACGCTTTTCTTTAGAGAGCATCTACAAGGTCCCGGGCGACGACACGAAATTCTACGGAACGTTCACGACTTCGACCAACGGTCTGATGGGCTCGGCGATCTGCTCGTTCACCCTCACCGACATCCAGTCGGCCTTCAGCGGTAAATTCAAAGAACAAGCTTCGTCGTCGTCGGCTTGGCTGCCGGTCCTGTCCAATCGCGTCCCGGAGCCGCGACCCGGAACCTGCGTCAACGACACCGAAACCCTCCCCGACACGGTCCTCAACTTCATCCGATCCCACCCTCTGATGGACTCTGCCGTGATGCACGAGCACGACAAGCCGGTCTTCTTCAAGAGAGACGTCTTCTTCACCAGACTGGTAGTTGACAAGATCAAGGTGGACATCGGCGGTGCGGTCCTCGACTACACCGTCTACTACGCCGGAACCAGTAAGTCCAAGGGTCGATCGTCGATTTCTCGTATTGACCGCCTCTTCCAGACGAAGGACGAGTCCACAAGATAGTCGAGTGGCAGAGAGACAGCGACGGCACTTCGTCGATCCTTCTCGACGTGTTCGACGTCACTCCCGGAGAGCCGATCCAAGTGATGGAGATTTCCAAAGAGCACAAAGCTCTGTTCGTCGCGTCGGACTTCCGAGTAAAACAAGTGGACCTGGTGATGTGCAACAGAAGATACGACAACTGCTTGAGATGCGTCCACGATCCGTACTGCGGATGGGACAAGGATTCCAACGTGTGCAAGCCATACTCTCCAGGGTCGGTATTCCAATTCTCGCGATCTCGTCTCAATCGAGAGGTTTCAGGTTGCTGCAAGACGTCTCGAACAGCACCGTGGACGTGTGCGACAGCAGCGTCGTCAAGAAGAAGATGGTGGTGACTTGGGGCCAAAGCTTGCATCTGGGCTGCTTCCTCAAGATGCCGGCGGTTCTGGCGTCGCAGACGATCACCTGGTACCACTATTCCAAAGAGAAGGGCCGCTACAAGATCCAGTACAGGTAGGATCGAGTGTGTGTGATCGACTCGACGATAAAAATTAATTGCGATTGTTGTAGACCTGACAAGTACGTCGAGACTTCGGAACACGGTTTGGTGATCATCGCCGTGACGGAGGGCGACGCCGGACGGTACGACTGCTGGATGGGGGCGTCCCTTCTCTGTTCTTACAACGTGACGGTGGACGCGCACAGGTGTTCGCCTCCTGCTAAGAGCAACGACTACCAGAAGATCTACTCGGATTGGTGTCACGAATTCGAGAAGTACAAGTCGGCGATGAAGACCTGGGAGAAGAAGCAAGCGGTAAGTGACCGGTGGGTGGGTGTCGTTCGTCAAGTATTGTATTGTGTGTTGCAGCAATGCGCCTCCAGACAGAATGACAGCAACCAGAACAGTCACCCGAACGAGATCTACCGACCACTGGTCTGATAGCTGATCCAGCACGGTCCCCTTGCTCTCACGTTTTTAGGAATCCCACTGTATTGGACTCTCGTTCTCTTCATGTAAATATGTAATTCGCCAGACTTACCAAAGTGAATCAACGATCAATCAGTGAAAGTGCCCTGTTTATTTGTGATGGACGGTGCGAATGAGTGCTTTTAACTGTCGACTCGGTTGTCTTTTGCAGGAATTTTTCGTAGGGACGTTTCGATGTAAAAAGTTTTTTGGATTGGTTCGACCCGTTCTTTTCGTTCGCTGGTTTTTGTGTTTGTTTCGGGAAATTCTCTAAATATTGTAGGTCTGTGATATATATGTACCGTAATTGGAGGTTTATCTTGATTTGACGATTTTTCACTGCGAAACAATCAGCTTGAAACAAACTGATGACTCCGGACCAAAGTGGATGATGGACTTGACTGTTGAGCGCGGATTAGTTAAATCTGAAATATTGTAATTTTAGTGCGTATTCAAAGCAATACTTTTCGCTTGCAAAGTGTTGGTCCCTTAAAATAATATATACCCATTGTAAATACGTTCCAGAATTTGTACTACATTTTTTAATGATTTGTGTGAACAGATCTCGCTACTTTTGTCGGACTTGCCACCAACAAAACTCGCACACGATCTGTTATGATGAGTATTTTAATTCGTATTTAAGGACAATCACTTCTTGAACAGATTATATATTTTTCGTTTCGTGTGACTCTCGATTTGTTCATTTGCAAGTTGCATAGTACGAATGTAAAAAAAAAAATATACAACACATATATTGTTATCATATTTCAGAAGTCTTATAGTATTGTTTGTTTGATGATATTGTACTCCTGTAAATACCTATGTATAGTTATTTATAACATCTATGTAATTTATACTATATTGTAGAAATTACAGTAAGACGTTTCCCGTAGCTATGCTTTAGTTTACTGTGCAACACGAATCGTTCCATTTTATTTTCACCATCATTTCGAGTAATAGAAAGATACATATCTTTGTCTGCAATAAATCCCGTCGTCTCGTTTTCATTTATTCTAAGATGCGTGCTTTATCGCTTATAATTTATCCAAATTTGTAGATAAGTATTCTTGTTACGAATTTAAAAACGTAGAGATTTTCATAACTAGCAAAAACTCATCCGCTTCTATGAAGCGATAAAAATATTATGTAATAGCATTAGTTTTTCTATTAATACTTGTATTTTTGTTAAGTCGACACTCTCATTTTCAATTGTACCAATATAATCATCGAAATTCCCGTGCATACGAGCAAACTTAAATTTTAGTGCGTTGTTTTAGTTGTTTTGTGTACCTTTTTGTAAATACCTACATCGCCCATAACATTAGTTTTCGCTATAGCAGAATGACAACCCAGTGTAAATTGTAATGGCTATGTCGCTATTGCTCTGAAATTATTCTCAATAAAAATTATATAAGAAAATGAGGTGTTTTTCACTTTCCGCCATAATTCGAAAGTGGCGCCAGTGCTGTTGCGTTGTGCAAATGCAGATGGCGCTACATAAAAAATTCAACGTCAACTCTGTCCCATTAAAAAAAAATGATTACACTTTTCGTAAATAATTGAGAGACATGGAGTGACAAGCAGAGCTCCAAGAACTTTTCGCTTTTATGTCATCCTGTTCCGCTTTTGAAATCATGACGTTTTCCCCGATGCAAAAAACGCGAGATCTGAACTACCTACAGTCGCGTCACTTAGTAACACTGAATACAGAATATAGAGGGCGCTGTATCCGTCAGCACAAACGTCAATAATATTTATATCAACAAATAAAACAATAGAACAGCTGATGGCTGCAGAAATAGGGTCATTTCGATTGACCCTCCGTTAACGCGATTTGCAATTCTTGTGATTTTTTTACGCTCAGTTCCTAGAATAGTTAGTGATTAGTGGACCGCCATCCTAGTGACTTTATGCCTTTTTAAAAATTCTCGTTTGCACGTGGTAACTTCTTTCTTGAATTGCGTCGTTCGTCCAGTGTTCACCGCACGTTGTCGTTCCCTATTATAATCATGTAAAAAGAAACGCAATAAGTCCGTAATTAATTCACTTGCCATCATGAACATCGACAGAAAAATTCTCAGTCTGAGATTCAACCAAGACCAAGGTTCGTTGACGTGTTTTTGGTAAACAATAGTAATTTGTGGTTGCAGGATGCTTCTCCTGTTGCATGGAGAGCGGTTTAAGAATCTACAACATCGAGCCCTTGGTGGAAAAATGTCATTACGGTAAGCCTCACGCACATTTTTCCCCTTTTATACCATTTCTCTCCAGATGTTGAGACAATGGGCAGCGTCGCCAAATGCGAAATGTTGTACCGCAGCAATTTACTAGCGGTGGTGGCGGGAGGGACGCGCCCCATGTTCTCCGACAACATCCTCCTGATCTTCGACGACTTGACG
This sequence comes from Tenebrio molitor, assembly GCF_963966145.1. Taxonomy (NCBI): domain Eukaryota; kingdom Metazoa; phylum Arthropoda; class Insecta; order Coleoptera; family Tenebrionidae; genus Tenebrio; species Tenebrio molitor. Next base: position 13,338,643 of record NC_091052.1, on the reverse strand, counting down.
AAAAAATTCATTTTGGAAATCAGCTTCGCGTCGACGATTCACGCGGTGCGCTTGAGAAAAGACAAGTAAGCCCCACGAGTTGTTCTGCAGGACTGTTTTATCGCCCGTTTTCAGGATAATCGTGGCCTTATTGCATCAAATCCACATCTTCTCCTTCCCGTCGCCTGTCCAGAGACTCTTTTCGGTGGAGACCATCGCCAACCCTAGGGGCATCCTCGAGTTGAGTCCATTGGGAACTGGCGACAAGCAGATCCTGGTTTTCCCGGGACACAAAATCGGGAGCGTCCAGATCGTGGTAAGTGCACAACAGATTTTGTTGACTCTCTGGATTGCACAGTTCGAATCAGGATCTGGGGTGTACGGAAAGGGACGTGTCCTGCGCCCCCGTCTGGATCAGCGCCCATAAGGGCGAAATCGCCTGCGTGGCGTTCAACCAAGAGGCGACCAAAATCGCAACCGCGTCCGTCCAAGGCACCCTGATCAGGGTGTGGGAGTTGGCGACCAAAGCCAAACTGCTCGAGCTGAGAAGAGGCACCGACCCCGCCACCATCTATTGGTACTACTTACCCAGTCCTCGAACGATTCTATTGTCTGTCTCAGCATCAATTTCAGTCACAATTCGGAGTTTCTTTGTTGCGCGGGCGACAAAGGAACGGTCCACATTTTCGCGGTCAAGGAGCCGTCGAGGAACAAGAGGATGATATTTAGGAACGCGAATTTGTTCACGAGCTATACCAATTCGCAGTGGGCGCTGGCCACCTTCACGGTCCCACCAGAGTCCGCGTGCATTTGTGCCTTCACCAAAAACAATTCTACAGTTATTGGTACAAAAACAAACCAAATCTTACACAATAGTTTTTTTTGTTTTGTTTTTTGTTTTAGCGGCGTGTCTGGACGGAACGTTTCACAAGTATGTCTTCAATAGAGATGGGATTTGCAATAGAGACGCGTTCGACATGTTTTTGGACGTGTACGACGACGACGAGAATCTGTTGTGACTTGACAGTTAGCATTTCCTTTGTTAATGAAAACTATCAATCAGTTTATTTTAAGAACGACAGTAACATTTTTTCACAATTTTTATATGTTTCGACATGTCTCAATTTTTCAATACAACTGTACTTATCTAACGTGTTTTACTTGTTTACGCTTACGACTTCTTCCGGTCAAAAGGATCCGACCATACTTTCATATCTGCGAAACGTTAAATTGGCACGTAATTTTGATATGGTGTAAAATACTCACTGCCAGGCTGTATGTCTTCCTGTGCGACGCCTCTCCTATTCCTCTCTTGATTTTTTTCTACAAAACTCCATTATAACATAACCTCACTTTACCAATTAACTATCACTCACTGTATTTTTCCGTGTTTATCATTGGATCTATAGCTATCGGATACAGAGCTAAACCTATCACTCCCACTATGCTTCCGATGAAGACTTTATATCGCCAACCGATTAATATCGTCATTTTACAATATTTTTTTTTAATCCTTCTAATTTTTGAGGTTATGTTCAGATTACAAAGTATAACTGGTTGCCTAACTAAGTAACTACAATTAATTTTTTTTTATAATTATTCTGTTCATACAAAAAATTAAAAGACAATAATCACGAAATTGAAGATCTTTACTCTTGCTTCACTCATTTTAAGTAATTTTGGACAATCGCAGTCGAAGAGTTTCTCTCTGCTTCTTTGCAGCGAAATCTTTGTTGAAATTTATTTTCATTCCTGAATTTACGTAAATATCTTTTCAAAAATGACGATATTTCTGTTATAGCTTCAGCTAGATCAAATCTAAACCTGTGTTTTGTACACTCGACCGTGTGGAAGTAAATGTAAAAAAACTGCAAGAGTTTCTTTTTAGGATTAGCTGAGAAAAATGCAAATAATATTTAGCAAAAATGGTGGAGGCGCCAGGATATTTTTTTCAGTAAAAATGAAAATAAGTAAATCAACAATCCCATCTAAAATTGCTTTGAGTGATAAGGCTTGACGAGAAAAAATTTGGTCTGGAAGAATAGACATCGAAAGGAGCAATACAAAAGTCCATTGTCCTTGCTGTATTAAAAAGGGAGCTATTGTGATGTGAAATTTTGGAAATTAAACTAAAATTAAATTGTCAAATTTGATTTATTTCCTCGAGACAACATAAATAACAATTACATACTTTTCATTACATAATTTACTTTATACATCGTGTCTTGCGATTCTTCCGTTTAAAATCTTCACAGTTTGGAGTGACAAAAGTGAGAGTATCTTCGCTCCCTCCTTGATCCGCAACTTTCCTCACGGCCACTTTATATTGACAGTCGAAATGAAGATCGGACAAATCGAAATGAGCCACCTGCAACTCATTCCAAGAACTACTCCACTCCCGACTCCCCAACTCCCACTCACTCTACTAGTTGCAGCTAATTTAAATTTATTTTGAGACTTTGAACTCCCGTAACACGGGCCAGTCCACAAATTGATCGTGTACGTCGCGTTATCCTTTTGAGGCCTCCACGAGATTCTCCCCTTTAAGCCTCTCCGCGACCAGTAAAGCTTCTGCAGGTGAAGTCCCTCCACTTTGCTCTTGAGCACCGATTTTAACGACAAACCAGTTCGAAACACTGTGACTAATCAGAGACTAAATTTTAAGGTCGATTATTTTTTGTAAAGCAAAAGTACCATTTGTGTAATTTGTGGTGTTCAGGACTAGTCCAGATTTTTGACCCTTCAGGCGGTTTTTGCCGAACTGTACGAGAGCCTGGATCTGCAGAAAGTACAGAGAGTTGGGCTGGAGGTCTTCCAGTAAAAATCTAGTCCGGTCCTGGAGGGAAAAAATAAATTAAAGGCGCGTGGTGCGTCGATGAGACGTTCCAGATTGGATGTTTTGAGTCTGGAAGTGTAACACTCCAGTGAATTATTTTTAGACGCGTTGTTTTCGATTTCGTAATTTTTTTTTCTTCGTCGAGAATGAGCGTCAGTTCAATAAGATGGGACAGGGTGACACCCTTTCCTTTTATCCTCGTGAAACAATGAAATTGTAATACAATATCATCACCCACGAAAGTTAATGGATGTATTATTACGGAGTATATAAAAGGAGAACAAATGTCAACAGAGCAGAGTTACTGAGAAGTAGCCTAACGGCTAAGCGCTAAATATGGTCGGTTTCTGTTAATGTTAATCGTACAGCATTAATTCTCTCTCTGACTTGCAGAAAAATCTAATAATATTTCTATTTCTAATATCAACTTTCTTTACACTGAACAAATCGATGGAAATAATGAAAAACAGAAACTACAGACTTTTAGACTACGACGAGATGAACAATTCCGAGGAGAGCAAATGTGTGGACAACGATCTTTGTCGCAACACTTTCGGAGAACAGGTCAAGAAAGAGGTGCAAGAAGACGAAGAGTCAATATTTGCGTCGGTGAGTAAAAGAAAATAATTCTTTCAGTCGTTCACAATTTTCAGGACGAGGACAAAAAGAAGACGACAAGATTAGCACCTCATTATCACTCAACTCGTCCGATGCCTTGTTCGTGCGGCATCGACTTTCGCCTCCTAGACCTGGGCCACCACTACTTCCCCCGGTAAGCCGCCCCCTTGTTCCAACAGTTGTGACAACGTTTTCGCGCAGATACCTCCACACGGGAGTCTGCAAATCAGAGATCTGCCGCGGGTTGTACCGCTGCGTGGAGAGACACTACAAGGTGCGAGTGTTGAAGCAGCGCGACCCTCGCAGCCCCGAAATCAAGACCACGATGACCCTGCCCGACACCCTGAAAGGCATGTGGCAGCCCGAACTGGTCACGGTGACCGTCGCTTGCGAATGCTCCTTGTGAAGTGTTTTATACTTACTCTGTATGAAAAATAACTACCACTAACCCAATTATACCATGCAACTACCGCCGCCTCTTACTTTCGACACCACCTGCTGGTGCACTAGCACCGAGTCCAGCGCCTTCGCCCCGTGCAGCCTCCTGCTCCAGAAGATCTTGTAGCGCTGGATGGGGAGGTCGGAGTGCGGAGGCAACCACCGGATCTCGCCGAAAAGCGTGCCGTTCGCGTCGCTCCACAGGGCGCTGACGGTCACGTTTTGCGGCGCTTTCGGGGGCTTGGGTCCTGCAAGTCGGGGCCTAATCACGACGCCTCTCGACCCGTCACACTTACTCGAAGATGCGCCGAACGTGGGGGAGGTTTTCGAGAAACCTTTGGTGCCATTCTCGTTCACCGCCGCCACTCGAAACTGATACCATCGTCCAGGCTTCACCAAATTCTTCAAAGTGTACCCAGAAGCGTTGGTGCGTGCGCAAGGTGTCCACTCGCTCAGGTGCTCTTCTATGAAGTTGCGACCGGCGTGGTGGCGCTCTTCTATCACGTAGATCACGCTACCACTGGGTGGCTCCTCGTCGGAACTCCACTCGATCAAAATGGAGCGCTTTTTCACAGTTTCGGTGACCCTCACGTTACGGGGTACTTCTGGGATCCCTACAAAGCAACAAATCTTCTTGTGACAGAGCAAAATAAAAAAAACACCACCTGTCAAATTAGGTTGTCAAACAAAAAGTCACCACAGTTAGTGATTTTTGTTTGTTTGGTTGACGTAAAAAATCAAAAATAAACCGTCAAATTCACTCAAAGAGTCTGATAAAAATGCTTGGAGGCAAGAAAACAAGTCAATCGTAGTTAATTTGCAATAAATTGACTTAACGGACAATCACTGGCGCAACGATAATTATTTTAGTTTTTTAATTTTCCACTAAACAACGTTGCCGGTTGTATTTTCCTTAGAATGCAGAGTTGGTGGTTTTTTGACAATAGATAACCCGGCTCCTCCGCCATAACATTTTTTTTTTTCAAAAACGCTACTTTACGACAACGATAAAGCTTCAGTCGATGAAGAAAATTTTTTTAATCGCGTCGACTTCGCTGTAATTTTGTTTGGCGAATCCGGTGGTCCTATTGGGATGCAAGGCGGGAGTCGTGTGGCAAAAACTAGGCCATTATTTTGATATCTAAACCAGTTTATTAACTTGCCGAAAATCAATCAGTAGTGCAGTGGTGGAGTCGACCAGTTATTTTAATTTTATGGTTCCCAAATTGTTGTGATTAACTGGATGGAGAAAATAAACACGCAAAAAATTATGTAAATTGATGGTGCAGGTCTGCATAAAACTTTCAACAATTCGGCTATGATAAAATGGCTTACCTGTTGCCGACGAGAGGTGGTCAGGGTCTTGACATGTCACTCCGCAACTGTGTCGACAGCATTTAGCCAGTCCTGGACACTGAGAGTCTTGACTGCAAGTGGTCAAACAGACGGCGTCGAAAGGGGACAAAAGCGTCTCCCGTTTTGGACACAGACCGGGTTTGGTCAAGGCTTTTTGCAAACAAAGCTTCACGCACTGTAACAAACGTGCGCGATTTTAGTGGAATTCTAGTTTGCGTCAATAGACCAGGGTCTAGGCGTCCTCCTTGTCGAGATCCCTCGGTTGCATTTGCATTTGCACCGAGGCAGCGACATTTTCAAATCGGTGTGTACACATGTGCAGATACAGTTTAACAATACAGCTTCATATATGTCAGTTGTACATTACCTTCTTTATTGGGTTGATGGCCTTCATGTGCAACACATATCTGCAGATGCAGACTTCACTTTTATCTTAGGTATCGATAAATAAACAGTACATACTGTAGAGAAGTTTTCTCTTGGTGGTGGTTCATTGAATAACAAGCGTGAGCAGTTTCGGAGAAATAGATACGCTAATTAAGCAAGATAAGACATTTTCGATGCATTTCATCAATAAATAATTAGGAGCGATTAAATGTACATATTAAAAAACGATTATCTAGGTATGTTCTGTTATCGAGAGAATAAAGATGACCCCGCGTTTATCAGTGCGAAATAAAAAATATGTTTAGAATAATTTCGTGTGTTTAATAAATCTGAGATAATCTGGCGAGACAAGACATTTTTTATGTGGGATTAATCGACGGGTGGGTGTGTTTTTTCCGGGTCCAATTAGTCTTACCGGAGTTTTGTTTGTCCAGCAGCGTGCCTCGCAGCGCGCCCCCATCAGAGCGTCCTCTTGTCCAAACGGGGGTCGCGTCTTGTGTGCGTCGGCGGCGTCGAAAACACTCGCGTACACAGCCAGTATCAGTACCGCAAGTAGAGCCATCGAGAGTACGACGAATCGCAGTCGTTCGTTGAGTGGTACTGGCGGTGGCACGCTCATGACAAGTTAGCTGCTGATCTAGCCGCAGCGACCTGCTTCATAAATGCATCCCGACTTGTTATGCGATAACTTACCTACTTTCATCACCTATATGTATTAACGGGAATAGTGCCGCAACCCACCCGGTCGCGCAGGTTTCACACGCGAGTCGGAGAAGGACGCAGCAATTTCCTATCGCTTTATTTTTGTTAGTTTGCCGATTATGTGTGTTTGGCACGGAGGTACAAAAGAAGCCAGCGCGCTTGGTACTTCCTCCGATCGGCTGAAATGGAGATTTTAGACAGTCGAGTGGTACCGGAAGTTGAGCGCGACCAGGTCGACAAACCGTTCTTCTTTTTCCTAGAAAATAGTCGTCCTGGCCTGACCTAGGTGCCCTTGATGCGTCGTCAAATATTTCACAAATGAATTCTTTGGCGCACGCAATTTTTCTCCAAACAGGTTCTCCGCGATTTCATAATCGTAATTAAAATGATACCGAGATTAATGCCCATCCCGGAAGGATTAATTTCACGTGAGCGTAACGGTCGACTGTTTTTTTTTCTTCATTTCGATGAATAAAAGCGTGGTGACAGTAAACTTGCAGTACCTCGTGAGGATGAGGCTAAACCAGCGCACTTGCACCTATAATATAAGTACAACCCGCTCAACAACAATGATCCCGACTCGTGCAAAATGGGACATGGTTAAATGGGTGCGTGCGAACAAGACCACGTCGGACCATTTGTGCATAATCGCGTGGAACTTTTCGTCCACCAAAAACAAAAACGAACGTGCGGTGGCAAACTAACGCCGATTTTATGATCGTATGCTGGTGAATAATGACATCTCATGCTGGATATAAGCGGAGTATTGAATTCTGATTAGGCCGGAGACAGCTTTATAGAGGCGGCAAAATCTATAAAGATGGTGATCGCATCTTTGATGGTGGTCGCCACCGCGGTGGCCTCCATGGCGTTCGCTGCGCCTAATTTCTTTTCGGTAAGTTGATTTTTTTGCACTTGCGTGCTTAAAATGGTCCGCAAAAACTCCGCCTTTCATTTTATTTTTTTTACGTTCACGGATCGCATTATATGAATCATCTTTTGCTTCAGATCGGTTATGACATTTGTGATGAGTGTTACGACGACCCGTTTACCGCTCTGATATGTGCTGCGATTTGCGAAACGGAAGAAGAAGAAGAAGAGTGTAGCGGCGAAGTGACAACAAAGCTGGAAGAGAGTACCACGGCTGGCGAAACTACTGAAGGTTCTACAACGGCTTCGTCTGGAAGTAGTGATTCTTCGACGACTGCGTCTGAAGGGGCAACTACCGCATCGACTAGCGCCACCACCTAAAACATACAAAATCTTGAAAAATCTCCAAGACTAAAATATTCTGCACGCCAGTATTTTGTATAAACAAATTTTTTCCCTTGAGAAAATAAAATAATGCACTTTCGGAATGACTTTTGATTTATCTCCAGTAATGTCTGAATAATCTTCTCTCTTATAATGTCTACCGTAAACATCGAAGGCGGAGAACAAAGAGTTAACAGTGCTCTTCTGCTCTTACGTAAAGTAGTTGATTGGTATTTGATTTAAAAATTAACAAATATTTGTTCATGTTGGTACTACATACTTGGAATAGTGTCAGCACTGTCATGACTGTTGTGCCATCTAGCGTTATTCAGCGGTACTTAACAGAACATGAAAACGTGCTAACCTAACGTGATAACATAACCTAAAAATACTTATAATATTTGTGTCGTTGTGTGGTTTTTAACTGTTGTGAGTGAAAAATGGGGAAAAGAAAGCGGCGGGGTCGTTGTGTTAAAAACAACACGAATGTCAACATCGAACCGGAAGAAACGGTGGAAGCCCCACACTCGTTCGTCATTCACAAGGGGCTACCAGGTGGCAATTTGCTCGAATTGACGAAAGATTTTCGAAAAGTGATGGAACCCTTCACGGCAATCTCGCTGAAGGTGAGTTTGATCGTAATTTGTGGTTTTTATTATTGTTCCAATTTGCAGGAACGTAAAAAAAACACAATTAAAGATTTTGTATCTGTGGCTGGACCATTACATGTCTCGCACTTGTCCATTTTTTCGCGAACCGAAGTGGGGATGTATCTTAAAATTTGCAAATTGCCCAGGGGGCCCACCATGACGTTTAAAATTCATAATTTTTCTTTAGCGAGAGATGTTGTGTCATCTCTCAAAAAACAGAATGTGGTTGAAGCAGCTTTTAAACATTCTCCTTTGATTGTTTTGAACAGTTTCACTGCAGAAGGGTTGCACATGAAGCTGATGGCGTCAATGTTCCAAAACATGTTTCCAACAATAAATTTGACTAATGTAAGATTTTTTCAAATTATTTATTTTCTTTTGATAATTTGCGTTTAGGTCGATTTAAATACTGTGAGAAGATGTGTTTTGATGAATTACAACCCCTCAACAAACATGATTGACTTTAGGCATTATACAATAAAAATAATTCCTGTAGGTATTTCTAAGGGGGTTAAAAAAGTTGTTCAAGGGAAAGTGCCTAATCTCAATCGTTGCAATGACATTTCAGAGTTTTTGACAAAGTAAGTGATGATTGTCAATTGATTTAGTGTCTTAAAGTCGTTTTTAGATCTGGAATGTTGTCAGAAAGTGAGTTTGAAGATGATCCAAGTAATCAGGTGACTCTACCACAAAAAATTATCTCAAGAGGTAACGTCGAAAGTGGAAAGTCTGCAATTAAATTGCACGAATTGGGTCCAAGATTGACGCTCCAGCTGATTAAAATTGAAGATGGTTTGCTTGATGGTGAAGTTTTGTACCACAATTTAATTGAGAAAACTGACGAGGAGAAGTTGGAGATTCAAAAAAAGAGAGAGAACAAAAAGTGAGATATTTTTTTTGTTTGTTCACCGCGTGAGGTTTTGTTTTCAGGAAATTAAAGGAAAAGCGTAAGAAGATACAAGAAAAAAATAAGGAAGTCAAGGAAAATCTCAAACAAAAGTTGAAAGAGAAGTCTCTTGAAGGTATGAAAAAGGTGAATCCACAAGAAAAGTCGTCAAGCGAGGCGAACGAGGTCAAAGAGCCAGAAGATAATGATGCGGATTACTACAGGGAAGAAGTTGGGGAAGAACCGGATGAAGGTTTATTTGAAAAAACAGTTTTTGAATGTTTTAATGTGGTTTAATTTGTAGATTTATTTTCGTCGTCAACAGCGAATGCGAAAAGGCCTCCAAAATTTGTACAGTTCAGAAGGAAAAGGAAATGGGACGATACAAACAAGAGTCCAGTAAAAAGATTTAAAAGAGATGGAGTAAAAAATAAAAATTCTAATCGTAAACGTAAATAAAAAAGAATGGGATTATAAGTTGTTTATGTTTTTCCCCGACTTGATCCAGTTCTCGTGACGCAACTTCGCCTCTCTCGTCCTCCTCTCCTTCCTCGTTTCTTCGCGAACCACAAAATACTTTTTCCGAAAGTCTGTTATTTCACTCTCATCTTGCGCCTCCTCCAAAGTGGGGTGTCGAATTTTTTCGAACGTTAGAAGCCTCCGCGACGTGACTTTCGACAAGACTTGTTCGCTGTTTGCTACCAATTGCAAACACGAATGCGACGGTAATCCTTCGTCGCTGTAGTCTTCCCTACAAAAAACGCCATGTGATTTTTTTTCCGGTGTGAAACAATTCAACACACCTGAAGACAGGAAACCAACAAACTAGCCTTCCCCCTAGCTTCAAGTGTTTCGCAGAAAACTGCAACAAGTCTTTGTAAATGTTGGCGATACTGTATTCGACTTTTGCCGGGATGTGCGTCGGCAGATGTTTCTCGCTGACGGTGAAGTTTTCTTTATTCGTCCCAACTTTTTCCGTCGCTTCTCTGATACCGTACGGCGCTAAAATCGCGATAATTAGGCAATAAAAGTGCAACAGAAAAGCTACCAACGATCGGTTATTATTGAGTCAAATTCAACACGATCCCTCCAGAACGAACAAGAAAAATCGTTGATGAGCACGTCTAAGTATCTGTGCTGCAAGTTGTACTGCTCCATGTTGGCTTTGATGCTCTCGTCGGTGGCTCTCTCCTTTTGTCGGATTCTCGACGGTCTGGTCCTGGCGTGGAGCATCAAGTAGTCGATGTCGCCGCCGACGACGTATCCACCGAATTGCGCCGCCGCCACGAGGAGCGAACCCGATCCTACGAAAGGGTCCAGGACGATGTCTCCGCTTTTGACTTTCGCCTGGTTGGCCATCAGCAAGGACAGCTGCGGATCCATGCTAGTGTTGCCAATAAATTTTCGCGTTTTGAGAGACAACTTTTGAATCAGTTGTCTAAGGCCGCTGGCTACCTACAACAGTCAATTGCAATTCCCCTTTCCAATCTACATTGAACAATAAAGTCTGCCTCTAAAAATCATCTTTCACGCAGATTTGGGACATGAGAAACGAAAGTGGCGTCGTAGATTGAGTCATACAGAACCAACTGTCAAAATTAAATAGTTATTTTACACTTTCGTGTAAAGTGGAAGAGACTTTGATATTTTTTACCAATTCTTAGTTGTGCTAATTTTAAAATTGCTTGAGAAAAAAGCAAATTGTTGGGGCGCTGTTGATACGTCAAAATTCAACCTAACCCCACTTATATAAAATAAAATATATGAATTTGATACATGAGAAGTGGAGGCAGATTTTATGTGCCAATTAATGTAGTAACTGACCCATCTCCCAAAAAAGACATCATATGGTAACTTTGGTGGGTCATTGGCCCTTACACCATAATACTCGATGTACTGCAAGCACACATCAGGATCTTTTAGTCTGACTGGCCCCTTGACTGGTAAATAACTGAAACTCTACATTCAACACAATGATCACCTTTCTTGTATCAGATTCATGCTACTACTTCAACTTTGTCAATTTTTTCCTTTTGGGTGAAGTGGCGGCAAAAAGTCTCCACTTCTATTTTAAAGGACAGGTCTGGCCTAAAAAAGGGATCCATCAAGTGTTTTGGATAATTTTTCAATTGATTGTGTAAGCTTTGTGTGTCCTTGGAATGAGCCCACAGTTCAATACATGACCTGACCAGTACAGATCTGCTGACTAACTTTTTCAGATTACTTTCTGAATCGCATTCTACTATCCAGTAAGGTGCCTAAAAAACTATCTCAGTTACGTAATTACCAATCGAGTACAAATTTACGGTGTTGTCTTGTTCGACGTATCTCATCTCGAAATTGAACATTGCGAGCAAGGAGTCCATCTCCTACAAAAATACGAAATAATTTTCGCACAACTGTTTTAAAGTTAACAAAAGGACTTACAGCGAAGCGAAATTCAATGTGTTCATGGGCGAACCACAGAATGTATTTTTTCCACTTGCTCATTATTGTTTGATGAAAACACGACGAGTAAAGTGTTCAAACATGAAACCACGAACGTGGTGTTGAGAAACATAACCTAAACGGGCACAGGCATTTTAAGTCTTAATGTGGCTTGTCGGTACAAAACTACAAAGAATTAGTCGAAAAACGACGTTATTATTGTATTGTAAGTTATAAAAGTTGTATTTATTGCAATTAATGAAATAAAGTTGAGGTTATGTGCACAGACAAATAATGGGTCAGACCGATCAAAAAATTACGACCGTTTTAGAAACTTTCTGTTGCACATGTATGAAATTAAGTAATTAACGATTATATACATTATACCATTAAAAAACATTACACAAGCAAGTATTCGCAAGAACAATTTTTGATAATTTACATTTTTTGTTAAAATGAAAAGCAACCAAATAATCTCTGAACAGTTCCAATTTAATTCTTTGTTACGGTTATTAATATTAAGTTATTTTTGGTTCCTATCGGCCTTTTGTATATTTTTTGTCAAGTTGGAGCATTTTTACTGATATCATTAGTGTCTCGACTTCAGAATTTAATTATGCTTTAAAAAAACGATTGACCTCCACATGAAGGCTCGATGGATCAAACCTGATCAAACTAAACGTAATAAATAATGAAACAAGATATAAATTTGTGTTATATAATTATTTATCTAAAGGCCATACTCCTGAATTCCACAGCTCGCCAAGTCTTCCTTACACATTCCTATAATTGTGCATCCACTCTAAAGAAAAAACAAAAAGCTTAATGGAAGTTTTAAGAATGTGTCAACAATATGACAGTAAGTACCTACGCAAGAGTGCGGGCAAATTCGAATTTGACAAGATTTTTGAATTTGGGAATTGACAAAACTTTTCTTGGCAACAAAGTTTACGTCAGTTGTGGTCGGTGAAATTGATGAAGAAGGTTTAAAATGGAGGAGTATGGATGCAACGAGGATGTCACCGAAGACGACGACAGCGTCGTGTCGGAAAGATTCTGGAAAGAGAACCACAGGGGAGACAGCAGAAAATGGCTCCTGAGGGATGGGTACAGGAAAAAATCTGGTCGTGTGATGTCGACGATGAAGGCCACGTACCCCTATCCCGCCGCACAAGAGGAGGTACAAAGAATCGGTTTGTACAAATAACTCAGCCTGAAGAAATGAATTGAAAGATGAAAAAATTCTAGGAGAAAGAAGGGCGATCCTTCTTCGGAAGCTGTACAAAGAAGCAGTCGAAGAAATAGTGCATGAGCGTAGCGAACCGCCTCCTGTTGAAAAATACTGCACCGAATACGACGGAAATTACAACCAGATCGAAACAACCAGGTGTGACACCGAAGAAGACTTTAAGAAAGAGGTAGAAATTAAAACTATGACGTGTGGCAATCTACTCCACTTTTGCATTTACAACACTAAAATCTGCGATCTCTTTTTGCGTGTTCGCATCGGGCCGACTTTCAAATTCATGGAATAGATAATGTCGGCTCTGCATCCGTAATATAAATTGTTAAGCGATGTCCCTTGACGAAATCACACATCACAGTGTTATTTGTCGTTGTCACTGTTTGTGATGCTTGTTCCAGATGTATGACAAGTATCCGCTGTACACTTCTCCCGCGATGTCCTACTGGAACTTCAAGATCGAGAAGGATCAAAGAGGTTCGACGTTTTTCCCAGGTCTGACAACATCTGCAGACCTGAAGAACCCATTTAAGCGACATTCGGGATTCACCAAACCCATATCGGAGGTTCTAGACGAGTGTAATTTGTAACAAAAATCTGAAGAAAATAAAATGTGGAAAGTAGAGAGATTCGGTTTTCATAATTTTTATTACCATATGTATGTTCATTGTTCACATATCTGTAGGTTTGTTTATCTCATTTAATAACACAAACACCGACAAATATAACTTTGCATTTTTATGTACAATATATACAGATTACCCTACAGAATACACTAAACATCCGTATTATACAAAATTGTGATTGAACGTTAGGTACACATGACAAGCGTGTTTTAATATAAAAATACTCTATTTTCTCCAGTGCATGTCTAAATTGGTCAAGAGAGTGCAATCTATAACGTAACCACTTAGTGTGAATACAAAGTTTCTGGGGGCAAAACAATCGTTACAAGCTGCAAAAACGTAATCACAGCGTCATTTCAATAGACAAAACGAACCGAGTGACAGTGAAACAGAGCCGTAAGTCTGCATTAGATGGTTCGAATTTCATTGGGAAATATTAATGAATAATTTTACGCATTTTGCTCGTCTGGATCGGCTGTCATTTGCAATGTTCAGGGGGCGAAAGCACGGTGGAAATAAAAGGCAACAGTAAATAACGTGACCACAAATATTGTCCATTTTAATTTACATCTCTATGCTATACAAAAGGTGGACTACTTTTTTACTTGATTACAAAATATGCGTTTTTCACTATGTACACTTTTAAGTAAACCTCCTAGAAAATTCTTTTATCATAACAATTATCATTGAATTTTTAGCGTCAACTTTTTTAGAATTCTAATTTCATCACTATCTTCTTTTAGAATTAATTGCTAACGAGGATAAGTTCTAACGTTTGGAAGAACAGACTTGATATCAACGTAATTAAACTAGTAGTGGTGAAGCTAAGCCTTAAGAATGTTCTCACGATTGTCGATAGAGTTGCGCGTACAAGCACTAACTAATAGTTAAAGAAACGTTGTAAAACAGGTACCAAAGCTAAATAAATCCCAGGACGATAATAAATGCGAATTAAACTGCTGCAATTCCTACAAAAATGTAGTCTTTTATTGTTTTTGTTAATATAATTTATTTAATAGTTTTAGGTACTTTATTTCCTTGTAATAAAAAATAAACCTTACTCTATGATTATATACAGTAATATTCTCCGCAGGGAATAATAATTCTAACACGCAGGTTCAACGCATCTCCCATTACAGTTCTTACAATAATCCCTCGTCATGGCGGAACACGTTGAAACACGATAATTAACAACTATGAATGGTAATTTCAGAGGTATTGAGCATATAAACTATCCCATCGCCTTCATACAAAACAGCAAATGGTACAATTTCCAGTTATAAATAAATGTATGTACATAAATAAGTGAACACGTACGACTCGTACAGAAACCAGATTCGACTCTAATTCAACTAAAACTGTTTATGCACATTGGAGAAAGAAGAAAATTGGAAAAGCAACGATACATATGCACTTTAGGAAATCAAATGTCTTTTCTCTTGCTTTTTAAGGGCTGGGCATCGAGTCGGACAGCACGTCAGAGGGGGTCCCGTCGCTGGAGTTGATCGAGAAGGCCCTGTTGGGGGCCCTTCGCTGCCGCAACACGGAAGGATCGAAGTTCGGGTGCCGTCTCGCGTGTTTACTGAAACAAATTAATTATTAATACAACAAATCATATTGTTACACTCAATCAGCTGTCGACAATGTGGAAATTTGGCAACGTCGCCTTAACATAATACTAGACGTGTCGAAATCTTTTCTTTTCTTTTTTCTCGTTGGATTCACTCGTGTTGTTTTTCTACTTCAATTTTTTATTCAAATCTTTCATTACGTCGTAACGGTTCTTTGTTTGGATCCGTTTCTTTAATCCTTTTTACAATTTGACGTCATCAACAGCTGTCACTCTAGACCGTGCAACATTGCCACATTTATTTCACGTAAACGTCAACTTTGGTCGAATCATTTATGAATTGATATTTTCGAACTTAAATATTTAAACACCCAATCTGGGTCTTGTTATTACGTAATAAATACAAATAAGAATAGAGCTCGTCACTATCAGTCCACTAGAGAAAAAATTAAAATTAGCAGGATCACATTTTAGTATTTTATGATTTATATGGTTGGTAGTGGCAGCAACAATCAACAATTTTTTTTTATATTAGAAAGTTACTGCAATTACATTTTCACGCTCTAATTTGGTACAGTTGCGTTTTATATTTAAAAAGTAGGTACTTGTGATTTCGTCGTCCCAAATAATCTCATTTGCTGTTTTTCATATGTGACACACTGACAGCGTTTAACCTCAATTATATTTTCCCCCAAACACAACTTCGGAAAGTTGGGGCTAGTAATGACAATGTTCATACAATAAAACAGGGAAAAATATTGCTCAACGCTCGAACAGCTTATTTCTTGTTCAACACGTGACGCAGGTGATCAACGGCAAAAATGTTTCCGGAACAAACTAGATGGAAAACTGTTGGTTACCAGTGAGGAAGACTTTTCCAAATAAAAACATCGTAAAAGACGAGCCGACAAGAGAGCTGAACATTTCCCAAGATTATTTTTACGAGGATGACACTTGCGTTATTGAATTTCTTATCATAATGTCAGCCATTAGCGGTAAATGAGACCTCATTATAATAGAATTGAAAAACACCCCTCGACCGCCATTTCGCCGCTCGAGATAATGTGACGGCAGCAGCCGACATGTTCTCCGCACATGCCACCATTTTTTTAAGTGGTAGACAACAAAAGCGGAAGAACTAGTTAGTTACCTGAGATGATCACTCCTCATGAATTTCTTGTTGCACACTGGACACGCAAAGTTCTTTTCTCCTGTGTGGGTACGAGTGTGCCTGGCCAATTCGTCAGAACGGGCGAATCTCTTGCCGCAGTTGCTCCAACTGCAGGGAAATGGTCGCTCTCCTGCAACAAACAAGATGAGAAAATCGCTTCGAGTCCGGCGGTGATCGCGACATTTCTCCCGAGAACCCAACTCGCACACCAACAATTTGTAGTTCGGAACTATAAATAATTATTTACAAGGACGTGTACATAATAGAAGCTTAAAGAGCAGTATTTAACGGCTGACCGTGCCATATAAATCATTAGATAAGCGGGCGGGTTCCTTACTTGCTCTGAAGTTTGTCTTGTTAATTAAATTGCTACCGTACTTAATTAGTGCGAAGCCTCTTGATTTCAGAACATTCATATTTTACGGCCAACACGAAGATACCTAACGTGATTATATCAACATTAATTAACTAATATCTAATCAGGCGAAGATTTTAACTCTATTAATAACGATTTAAGAACGCCCCCTGCTTTACATAAAATGTAAAAATAAAAACCCCAAGATGCTTTTCGCACCTTGTTCTGGTTTCTGCTCCAAAACGGCGATCAAATCTGCTTAAATATGTACATAGATAAGTACCTAAAATCAAAATTAAACGCTGCAGTTAAGGAGGGAATAAAAATGAGAAGAGACTGAATTTGCTGGGGTTGATTTATCGCGAGGGGCGTCGAAGCATTTAATATCCATTATGTCTTGTCCTGGGTGCTCGCCATAAATCGCGATTAAAACTTAAATTGGGAAACTTTTACTGTAAAGCGCCGCTAACATGTGTTTGTTTTTCAGATATACCGGCGGTCCCAAAAAACATTTTATTTAACGTGAGCCTTCAACAACTTCCAACTGTGACCCACCACCAATCTGACTGTTTTTGCAACAACGAAGAACGCATCTGAAGTGACGTTCAGATGCGGTTCAAATTGATGACAACACGTTTGTTGGGATGCATCTTGCGGATGCAGCTGTGCACGTTGGTATGAATTTTATTTGGGTGGTTTTTGATGGATGGGGACGGAATGCACGCAAACCCGGAGCAAATTAAATAAAAGTGACGATCGAATCAGAATCAGACGTAACGAAATGACCATCAATAAGGGTACGGATTGGGGGTGGCGGATGAAGCTGTCAGAAGCTGCATTGCGCGCGGCTCGGGGCGGTTTAAATCAATAATGTTGGTTGTTCAGGTTGCGCGCCTGAATTAACCCGTCACCCTCAAGGCTCCACGTGGCAAGCCATGCACTAGGTATTTTCTTATTAGTGATTTTTTTATTACGGCCAGAAGTGCGGAAAAGGGAAGGAAAGAATCATTTTGATTGTCTTGGAGCAAGATGAAGACACAAGAGGACCCAAGTAGATTTCTTTGTAACATCCAAGACAATCTTGTGCAGTTGTAGAAGCAAAAAAGTTTCGAGATTCTTTTTTTAACTGAAAATTCCCCAACTCCCCAACAAATCATGATTGGTTTTGGACAAACCTTTCCCAACTCTATCGCTCACGACATGGTGAGAGTGTTGGTGTTGCAGCACCTCTGCGATCAGAAACCTCATTACAACACCCCAAAAACAATTAGACTCCGTTTGAAGCACCCAAATGTATGCCCCGAAAGGCAAGCTTTGCGTCCCTTTACTCGACTGTGTCTCCCCGAGTGGGCGGAATATTTTAAAGATGATGAATATTTTAACCAGAAAGTGTAAAGGACTTAACACCTTTAGGGAAACAAATCGAGCGTGTGATGAAATGCAAATATTGATGCACACTTACGATCAAATACCTTTCAGACCAACTTTATTCAACAAACAAGCTGATCAAATTCCTTGCGACTCATACACCGGACTTTGCTCTCCTCATCTCCATTAAAAAAATTGCACAATGTGACGCGGCGCAATTCGATTAAACGTGCAAAACGAAATATTTTCGAAAATATCTAGACTCGCGTCAAGAGATGCTATTCCTACGTGTCTAGTCACTAAAAATATCGGTGTATTTATATTTGCAGAAAGCTTTCCCTCGCGATTTCGTCAACGAGAAGGGGAGTTTCATTTCGAAATGAACGAATGCGAATTGTTAAAACGTTTTACGACGGCGACGTTGGGTCAGCACGTTGCAGGTGTTGGCCGAATGCAGGTGGGTTGCGACGTCTTATCAATCGGGAACAAGTTAGAATGAGCGATTAGGGGAAGAAGTTTATTGTAGCAATTATTTGTTATCGGAATGTGTTCCGCTCTAGTCGTGTTTATATTGGATTAATCACGCCATCCGCAGTGCGCAAGTCGTTAGGAAGGGTATCAGCAGAACTGTTGCATCAGGCCCCATCACACCTGCAATGGTTTATAAATCCGCCGAAGAAACAATCCGGATTCTTTTCGATGTAAGCATCGATGTAAAAGCGAAAAAATACTGGAGGGATTCGAATCTTGTGACAGATCGAAAAGGATCAAAGTAACAATGCGTTGATTGTTTGAAGAGTACGGAATATTGCGAAGAAAAAAATTGTCACAAAAACCGAACAATCGCTCAAGAAATGTGAATTTCGTCGTGACAAATTCAATATATGATCAAACATCGGTGTAAAAGTTTTACGGTGTTTTTTACTCGGTGTTCAGTGACTGGAGTTGAATAACATCTAACCTCATCTGTTGTAACATTTTGTATTAAAATTTCACGGCGTCCTCTTATTCCATCCAGAATCAATAAATCTGAAACCTCCGTCAGTGGCCGCCAGGCCACACGTATCTCCTGCAGGCTAAGCACATGATGGATCACGGGATTAAGTTTATGTTTTGTCCGAATTGTGATTTTATGTGCATTTATTACCGCCGACGTGTTTAATGTTTCATTTAAGGTCCTGCACTTGAAACATTCACTTCCTGTCAGTCTCCGTATAAAACATTTATGAACTGGAAGCCTACAAACTCGATTTTATGGAATTAAGATCTCTATGCCCCCCCGAGCGTTCAAACAGAATGGAGTGCCAAAGTGATATTGTTATTTGTCTTATTCGAGATAAAAATTTCTTGCATGACTTTTGTTCGACTCTTTTCGGAGACGAACCGCGGCGGAACCAACAGTCTAGAATTTCGTCGCGACGTAAATCGTCTGTATATGGAAATTTGTGCGCAATTAGTGGTCTCCTTTGTCACTCCGGAATTGCAAAGCTCCGTTTGGCGTGCATTTCAACGCGATCCCTTCCAGAAATAGAATTTGAAAATTTGCATAAACAGATAACGACACACCACTTATAAAGTCACATAAAAATGTATCTTTCCACAAAGAAAGATGTAAATAAATTTATTCAAAACAGATAATGGTGCAAATTTTTTGGTGCGTATGCAACCAACAAAACACCATCTTTTTAACAGAATTACATGTATTTGTTTGTTTTTCATCTTGAAGCTTTCCACTCTCGTGGGCTGTTTTGAAAGTCAACAGCACATTCGATACTGTTACTTTCTTCGCACTGATTGTTGCTCTTGTAACAAGATTCACAGAGAAACCGAGGACTGTTGAGACTGCTGCTGCTGTCCAACAACTCGAGATCTCCTAACCCCAAGCTGAGGACCACTTCCGATCCTGGAGTGGCTGTAATTGTGCCGCTCACTCCTCAAATACCAATTCTTGCTTCACAAAAGACAAGCAGTGACAAGAAGTGGCGTTGCGACAGGTCAAAATGTTGCAGTAGTTTTTAGTGGGACGCGACTCAAATAAACACGGGTGCACTTCAAAATAGATCAGATTCGGGCAATTGCATTATTTTAAACGGATTTCTGCACCACTCACCGTCGGCAGACGCGTTTAATCTGTTAATCTGCTTCGCAGGCGGATATGACAAAGTTATAATTACTTATCGCTGCAACCGTGTCACAGTTAACCGAAGACTAAGTGACAAAGTGTGTTACCCTCGGTGTTGCCCGCATCACACAACATTTGCCTATCGTAATTACCCATCCGGGGACACCTCTCTGATAATTTTTTACTTGCGACACATACATAGATAACGTTTTTTCTCGTGCACCTGCAATAATATTGATTTTCTAACTGATCGCGGCGAACACGAAACTGCATCGGTTTGTTGGGAACAATTTATTTGCACTTCAAGTGGGGAGGAGAGAAAAATGTTGCAAAGCTGACTACTATGTTATAAGCAATTTCGTTCCGATAACAAGTTTAATAAAGTGTGGTTTTATGACCATCTTCTACTAGCTGGCGCTATCAAATTTCCGCACAAGGAACAAAGCCTGTTTGCCGCCATAACTTTCCTTTGATTCGCACAATGGCCTCCCGAGGAACACGTGCAATTACAGATCTTCCAAAAATCGATCGCACAAAGTTCTTCTGTTCTTGGATCGGTCTGTCAAGAGGTACAAATTCGGGTGGGCATAAATACGACAATTTTTATAGAGTAAGAACCGGTCGTAAATTCACGACGAGTTTATAACTTGCAGTACTTGAGAGACCATCATTGGAAAAGTTATATTCGTTGCTGGGTGCCCTCCTGAAACTTATAAATCAGAATAGTTTGAAGCGCTTCGAGTAAATTCCTGTTCTCAAAGTGAAACTTTAAGGAGGCTTATTTTGAAAGGGCGATATCGAAGATTATGTCTACCTATGGGTCGAACCGATCACCTGCGATTCCGCAGATAAATCTTTCCGACTGGAAAACACGATCCAGACAACTGAATTTATAAACCATTGACGATTATTAACAACACCAAACGATTTCCGTTATGCCGAAACGGTTCATTTTCGAATTTGACCACAATATTTGACGTCATCAACAACTGTCACTCTAGGTCATGCGACATTGCCACATCTATTTCAGGTAAATGTCGACTCTGCTAAAATCATTATGATTTGAAATTTACTAAACAATTAAAAATCCATTCTTGACTTATGTTATAATAAGTAATAATAAAAACTAGTAAGGTTGAGCTCATTACTATCCGTCCACTAGATAAAAAATTAAAATTAAAACTTTTTAGCGCTTTCTGCTTTATATGGTTGGCAGCCTTGATCAATGGCAATGACAACCAACAAATTTTTTCTATGTTTCATTGTTTTCAATTATGGGCCAAACAGATCACCTGAGATTCTGAGATAAATCTTTCCCATTGGAAAACACAATCCAGACAACTAAATTTATAAATCACTGAGGATAAATAACAAGATAAACTTTCATTATATCGAAATGATTCGTTTTTTGAATCCATTTGTTTAAATCTTTTTACGATTTGACCACAGGATTTGACGTCATCAACAATTGTCTTTTTAGGCCATGCAACATTGCCACATCTGCTTCAAGTAAATGTCAACTTTGCTAAAATCATTTATGGGTTAAAATTTACTGACATATTTAAAAATCCAATCATGACGTATGTTATCACGTAATAAATAAAATTAAGCAGAGTTCATTATCATCGGTGCAAAAAATTAAAATTAGCATAGTCACCTTTTAGTACCGCCTGCTTAATACGGTTGGCAGCCTTGATCGGTGGCAGTGACAATCAACAAATTTTAGTTTGTTTGAAAGATTTTGCATTTACATTAAATCTATCTCTGGGTCGAACCGATCACCTGAGATTCTGAGATAAACCTTTCCAACTGTAAAAGACAATCTAGAAAGCTGAATCCGTAAATCATTGAGGACAATTAAGAAAATAAAAAGACCGTCCGAGTGACTTTATTTTGCGAGTTCGAATAAGAAAACATGATTATCCTTTTGTGTGCACTTGGCAAAGATCGAGTCTTTCTGGTCCTCCGATTCAATTCTGAATTATTCCGAATCAAGGAATAACAACTCTCGTAAACCAGTTCAGACTAAAGGGACACGTCGGGAGCCTCCAGGACTGGGACGTTCAACGATCTCGTGATTGCAGAGATGTTTGTCTGATGGAATCGGTACCGGTCTTGACAACCTCCAAATCATATTATCTTATCTTGGAAATTTAATTTGGGCCAATAAAACATTCATAAGTGAGGGGATCTGCGTTCATAATACGTGCAGGAATCCTTGTAATAACCGGTGCAATATCTCCTGTTGCCGACAGGGTGGAACATTCAGAATGCCCTATAAACATAAATCAAGCTAATACGTTTTAATCGTTTGCATCAATAACCGGAGGCAAAAAATTGTGGGAATCTCTGGTGATTTTTCATTAAACATTGTGGTACATCTTGGACGGTGGAATTAAACGTTCATCACGGCATGATTTGAATCGTCCAGTGTGGGGAATGTTTGCCGCCGAAATAATGGGGCGGTAAGAATGAGACCGCATTTATACTGATTGTGTACGTCAGTTGGAACACGCCGCCGCCCTCGAATCAATATTTGGTGGCGTCTCGCTGTATTGATATCAGATCTGGCGGAGGTTGTATATTATATCGGATTTACGTGTTCAGATACATGTAAGGATGTGGTTTAGTGTCACTCTGATTTACGGACTTCAACGTGCCGATATAATATTGGTTCGTTCTGATTTCGTTACTAGTTCCGAATTTATTTTACGAGATTGTCATTTTCCATTTCCTCGCGTTCACGCGCGCATAAATATTTTGTTTGCGCTTTGACCTATTCGAAACAGGTCGACGTTGGATTTTTGTTGACGACGTTCGAACTCTTCCACGATTTTTTTAACTCTTTGCCTCACGCAATTTGGCTCGTTAGTAAGTTGACGATGTTGAAAAAATATCAAATTTCCTGCCTGCGGATCGATCAGGAAATACTAAGACTACGCCACCCCCACAGCCAATACCTAATCAGTCTAGTATTTCACTAAAATTGAACAAGGTATAATGTGTCTGGTTTTTCTTGGCTCTTATACAAGAACTGACGAAGAAGTCTTCGGAATATCGGAAATAAAAATGCAGACTTTCATTCATATCTAACTGATTAACTGCATTCGTAGATCCAACTTCGTAATTCGTCATTTTGATAAGGTCAAATTTTAGGGTCATTAGATATCGCAAAAAAAATTCAATGCTTCCAAATCACTGTTCGCAACCTCTCTCGCTCAAAGTTTTTCCAAATAGATGGGCTAAGAGGTGTTGACCTTGTTTTAAAGAGTATTTATCCGGGCAAACACTGTAAAAATTTCAAGGAGAAATATTCAATAAAAGAGAAGTTATTTGTTATTATATTTTGGGTACTCGGCCAACTTATAAATGACTGTCGAAAACCTGTCTGGACTTAAATTGTTCCAGCAAGTTGCGAGTTTATAGTGACCTTATATTGAAGAGCATTTATCCGAATATATATCGCGAAATGTTTAAAGAAAAATATTCTACAACAAGGAAGTTATCTACAAATATATCTTCGGAGACCAGATCAATAGTATTAAAAATTAGTCGTCGAAAAAATATCTGAATCAAAGCTTTTTTGGCGAGATGGATTAAGGTGTTGACCTTGTTTTAAAGAGCATTTATCTAAATCTTTTCTGTGCAATATTCAACAACAAGGGAGTTATCAACAAATATATCTAAGGAGACCAAAATCAGTAGCCTTAAAAAATAGTCGTCAGAAAACTATCCGAATCAAATCTTTTTTGGCGAATTAGGTTAAGGTGTTGGTCTTGTTTTAAAGAGCATTTATCTAAATCTTTTCTGTGAGAATTTCAAGGAAAAATATTCAATAACAAGGAAGTTATCTACAAATATGTATTGAGTCTTCAAATGAAATCCTGGGCTGGGAAGGCGTTGGAAACCGTCAATTGTTGTGCTTTTTTAGAGCGTAGATTAACTGGAGCATGTTGACAGCTAACCTAAAATTTAAAGCCAAAAAAATCTTTCTTTTTTTTCTTCCTTTGCAATGTTTTGCATTAAAAATAGAATAAATTAACGATTCCTATTCTCGAAGCAAATATCTAAGGGCACACTTTGCTGAAAACAAACATGTTCAATCATGTCCCGATTAAACATAAATAAATGTCATCGTGTCAAACCGCGGGAAATTCAAACTTTACACTGTTCTAAACGGTTTACTTTTTCCAACGCCTACTCAGCACAGGATTTCAAGGAGACTAACTCAGTAGCCTTACAAAATAGTCGTCGGAAAATTACACTGACCGGCACAAAAAACGACTCACTTGGAATTTTATTAATATAATTAAGTAATTCATTGTCTTAGAATTTTTTTTTGATATCATGTTGTATTCATTCAAGTGTTATTTAAGTTATTCTTTGTCAAAGAATATCCGACAAACAAAACATTAAACACAGCAAATAAAATTTTAATGAAAAAAAAAGTAATTTTCCAGATTTTTTTTTATCTTATTGCCAAAATTTGAACAGCATTTTGAATTAGTATCTCGTATTGTCACATTAAATCTTTTAACATGTAAATCAATCGACAAAAACAACGTGGAAAAACGCAATTTTCTAATTATTTATTTAAACAAAACAATTCGGTTGCCATGGTGACCATAACACTCCCGATCATTGAAAATATGTATCCCAATTTAACTATAATAAAGAAAAATAAGCACAAATATAATTTCAAGATCATTTATTAAAGAAATCATAATGAGTCGTTTTTTGTGCCGGTGTGTGTATTTGAATCAACGCTTTTTTGGCGAGTTGGATTAAGGTGTTGGCCTTGTTTTAAAGAGCATTTATCTAAATATCTCAAAAAATAATCGCCGGCAAACTACGAGTATCTGGATCAAAGTTTTTCTAGCGAATTGGATTGAGGTATTATCCTTGTTCTGGAGGGCATTTATTTAAATTTCAACTGAAAACTTCAAGGAAAAATATTCAATAACAAAGAAACAATCTACAAATATATCTTGGAACCCAACCACTTGTCTTGCGAACGGTGTCGTCTGGTTCTAAGTTTTTTCGACGAGTTTTTCAAAGATGTTGGTTGTGTTTTAAAGAGGATTTATCAGGCTATGTGCTATAAAAATTGTAAAGAGAGTTGAGTAAAAGAGGAGTCTACAATTATATTTTGGGCACTTAACCACGTAATTTATAAATGGCTGTCGGTAACCTGTCTGAATGCAAGTTGTTCCAGAAAGCTGTAGGTTGATATTAATCTTATTTTGAAGAGCATTTACCCGCGTACATACTGTGAAGGTTTCAAAGAAAAATATTCACTATCAAGAGAGTTATCTAAATATATTTCAGATCATTACCTTTAAAAAATAGTCCGCGCCAATCTATCTGGATCAAAGCTTTTCCAGAAAGTTGCACAAAGGTATTACGTTTGTTTTAAAGAGCATTTCTCTGGGTATATACTGTGAAAATTTCAAAGAAAAATATTCAATAACAAGGGAGCAATCTGGAAATATATCTTGCAAACCTAAACAAAAGTCTTATGAATAATCACCAACAACCTATCTGGATCTAAACTTTTCAAGGAAGTTGCGCAAAGCTATTAGTCTTGTTTTAAAGCTCATTTATTCCATCATACACTACGAAAACTCCAAGGAAAAATATTCACTGACACGAGAGTTATCCGAAAATATATTCCCGGGATCTAATTACTCGTCTTATAAATGGCCTCTGGCAACGTGTCTGGATCTAAGCTTTTCTAGCCAGTTGCACTTGCTGAGCTTTAAAGCTTAGCCATAGACTGTAAAAATTACGAAGAAATATATTTAATAACAAGCCAATTACGTCGAAATGTATCTCAAGTGAGCGAACCACTCGTCTTCCAAAATCTTTGTTAGCACCCTCTCCGAGGTGCGAAGAGCTCTGTTTATAGAGCATTTCCCTCGATAGGTAGTGGGAAAATTTCAAAGAGAAATATTTACACACCAGAGAATTACCTGAAGAGAGATTCGACGTCTTATCTGTCAGAAGCAAAAGCCTATAAATAAAAAACTGAATTCAACGTTTCCATTCAAGTCAAATAACACACAAGTTTTGAAAATAATTGTGATGTCCGTGCAGATCCCACCGCGTTTTGGGAAACAATTCCATCAGTATTATGTTTGGGGGAAACTTTGGCGAAACGAGGAACCAAGTGTTTACTTGCATTACCCTCAACACACGAAGATAAACAATAACTCGTTATAATATTTTAACAAGTTTACTTCAACATGTGCAGATTATCAAACATGCCAAAGGAACAAGAAAACATTTGGAAATTTTTCTTTTCTATGATCCTGCGTCAGCAACGTGACTCACAATTTTTTCTTCGATCATTTACATAAATATTTAGAATTGGATAGAAAAAAATGTCACCTAAATATCTACAGAATGAAGAAAAGGCAATTCTTTGTGAATAAAAATGCTACGAACCTTGTTAAAATAGGAACTTGAAATGTTTTTCTAGTTTCTGTCGTTGGAATGAAAACACTAGAATCACAGCTTCGTCGTATAATGAACCATCTAATTTGCTACTTTGCCACCTAAAATAGCACATTGAACCCGTTCACGTCGAAATTAGTCATGCAAAGTTTAATTTCAGGCTGGTAGTTACAGCTCTTGCCAGATACACCTTTGGAAGTAGATGCATGCATTCCCTTCTTGACGTCGTAGAATTAGACAAGACTAACGACCCCATTCATTCCTCTGAATACCTAATAGTGTTCGATAATTATCCCGAAAACGTTCCCCTAATTAACAGCAATCAAACACGTACAAATCCACAAAGAAAAATCAAAAACTGTTTACGAGTGCTCCGGTAAAAGCTCGCTCGGCCTATGGAAAATCGTTAAGCGTCGCAAGCTTTATGCGGCATAAAATTTAATATCCCATATTAAACCACCTCATGGTAAAAGTTTCACCTTTTAGTAGGTTTCACACCACTTACTCCGTCAGCCTATAATTAAACGAGGACCACCTTGATCCCTGGAACACGCCACAAGGGTTGAATTTTTTTGACAAAAGATGAACGACTGGATGGTCCAAAGGAGCGATCGATAGGTTCGACCCAGGTAATAAATTCGAGCTTTCAAAGCCGAAGCAAGCCGGGACGTACCTGAACTGCAACAACACTCACAAAGAGTTTTGCTGAAAAGGTGTGCAGCTTTTATGAGGACGATGTATGGAGTGTAAGACGAATTGGCAACGTGTTGTACAAGGTCGCACCGAGCTTTAGCAATAATTCATCGAATCCGGGGAAATCGTAAATCACTCGGACTGATTGAATTAGAATCAAGTGGAAGTGTCTTCGGATTTGGAAGTCCATTTATGAGTGTGCACATTAGCTTGAACCGTTTGATTCGGAGATTTTGGAGCTTAAGGATAGCCTCGCAGGATTAGAGAGAGCTTTGGGGAGAGTTGGGAATCAATCCTGTACGAGCAGATCTGGTGGCAAAACTTGGTTGGGACATTTTTGAAACGCACAACTGCGTCAGACATTTTTTTGATGAAACTCCACAGACAAGCGATATTTTATTTTAATCAATTCCGCGATTACAAATTTAAACAGTTCAAGGTAATTGGCGCAGAACGCCACACGTGCTCCACATATTTTAAACAACTTGAACATGTTGACAAAAGAAAGAATTATTAAAGCAGCGTGACCTCTTGCGTCGTCGAATAAATTGAATTAAACGGAGACGTAATTATGTCGAGTGATGATACACGCGGAATCCGAGTTTTCAATTAGATTTGAAAAGTGTTGAAGAAGAGATAATTAGGAAGAAGTGTCGGTCAAGTTCACTTTGAGCACGTGCAAACAACTTTGCATCGGAGGTGAGTCAAAGGTGCAAAACAATGGCAATGAACTTTTTTCAAAGCCAGAGACAGCTGGACACGCCTACATCTGGCTGAGCAAGCAGCGACTTGCGTTCAAGGTCACCATACAAAGACTTAAGTCTTATCGACGAAAGCGGATGTCGGGCGAGCAGGTGAAGAAACGAGACACGTATGAAATCCGATGCAGATTTTGTTTTGACTGACCTGTGTGAGTCCTGAGGTGCGCTTTGAGGTGCGAGCTTTTGCCGTAGATCTTGTGGCAGCCCTCGTAGAGACACTTGTGCGTCTTCCTGGCCTGGGGGCCAAATCTGGCGGCGGTCTGCGCCCTCGGGGTCTTCCTCTGGGGGGCGGTCGCGTCCTTGCGGTTCTTCACTTGGTCACTCACATCACCAACACACCCGTCCGCACCGTCCTCGTCTATCGCCAGGTTGCCCTCGGTGTCGGACGGCACTTCCGGCACCGGCTCCTGCTTGATTCGGGTGAGGTCGGTGAGGATGCGCGCCACCATGTACGAGGAGGACTCCTGCGGGGCCTCCTTGGGGTAGTTGACCGACTCGACGATCACCGCCGGCGACGAGGTGAACGAGAGGTCCAAAGGACGGTTCAGGTGGTCTTTGCTGTGGGACATCTCGACCAGACACTGAGCGGCGAAGTTGACCTCATCCATGGTCGGCATAGATTAATATTTTGCTGCACGCTGCACTTTTCGGACGAACTGGCGATGGTTAGGTGATACAGCTGGAAGATGTGTGCATCTCTGTGGGAGGCGTGGACGTCAGCTGCGACCGGTGGGAGAGAAGCACACACTTGCTGGCCGACGAATTCTGACTGCGGAGCGCTTCGCCGACCGTCATGTTGCGAGCAGCCGTTTTGCTCCCCACCAAGGGATCCCTACCACGATGCGCCCAGCTTTTGCTTCCACGGTCGACACAAAAATTTTGGCGCGAGTGTTCCTGCCAGGTCCATCTGCAATCTGCGCTACTTACTTCTTCCGCTTCACACTTCACCAGTAGTCCAGTCCATCCAGGACAATCCTTGCATTCATTCTAGGGCTACAAAAAAAAAAAAAAAAACGCCACTGGTACAGATCGGTTCGTTAGATCCTATTGTACGTTTGTACCGAAGCGAATACTAAGGCAATTGTTTTGACAATTTGTAAAAATTGAAATTTTCGTTAATAGATGTTAATGAGCCTCAGTAAATGGAGTAAAATTGTATAGAATCATTTTTGTATTTTATTTCCTATAAAAAAAAAGTCACGGATAGTTGTATTGTATTGTAAGCCATTACAGTTTAGGCGTGAGGAGAGACGTTCAAAAGAGTACCGTGAGATGCTCCGATTTTGCGTGACTTACAGATTATATGAGATTCGTGCCGCGTGAGTAACGATTGTTTGAAATAATCTGAAGGTTGTCTAAGAATTCTGAAAAGATTCACGTAGTGTGTAGATACCATAAAAAAATCTTTAATGTCAATCAGAAGTAATTTCCGATCGTTTTCGGTTTTAGTACAATGTAAAGCTTATTTGGCTTTTTAAATTCATTTTTCATGCGGAAAAACGTGTGAAATAAAAAATGACGAACAAAGGGAACAATGTGTTTTTTAAATTTTCATTCTGTTTGGTTTTTAGAAGGAAATTAAGAAATCAGAAAAAATACAACGCTCGTGAGATATATTTTTTTTATTTCAAAAATCAAGAAGTGATAAGAGCGAAAAATTCATTTAAAAATTAATACATATATGTTTTTCGATCTACCTATGTATTGTAAATTATAGAATTTTTAGAGGAATTATAAATCAATTCTCGAAATTTCCATTATAAATACATTTTTTGGTAGAAAAAACAAATAACTTCTGAATGCGTTAAAGTATGTAATTATAAAGAAATATTATAAGTATACTATAAACATTTACTGTAAAATTCTTTATAAAAATCTTTGATAAATAAACATCTTCTTTTAAAATTTTTTCTTAATTAATAACCTTTCAATATTAATATTAATCAATATTTATTAATTAACTTTTTTAAATTCGGTAAATATCTATTACTGGAACTAACTACATATACCTATAGCTAGCTATACAAGGTGAAATCGATATATGTACTATCGGTGGACATTAAAAACTGAACTGAACTTTAACCTGATGTTTCTGACAATATGTCATAATTTTTATAACCTTATTGTAAAAAGCCAAATTTATCCGATGTAAATTTGTGATTTTTGACTTTATACATGTGTCATGTTTGTCCCAGTTTTTTATGTCCACTGATAGTACATCAGAATATTAAAATCCCAGGATCTTCAGACCATTTGTCAAAATCACGTGCATTCAGTTTTGCGCTATACATCCGCATGAGGGCAGAAATACCATGCATAAAAGTTGAGTACGCCACTGATATCACATTAGGAAGAATAGTAAGATTAAAAAGTTGTCGAGTGCAACGCAAAAATGGTGCAAATAGTTTTTGGTTTTCATTCATAGTATTTTTACACGTTTTTGGGCTATTTCATTCATAGTAAGGTTTTGTGACTCTGTTTTTAAAGCGTTTTCGCCGCTATTCATGTTTCGATTTATTACAATTTCCAAAAGCGTCTCGTTCGGGATGGAATTAAGTTAAATTGGACGAATTTAAAAATATTTAACCACATTTTGCATTATTCACTTACTGAAGATACTATGGCGTACATATTTTGATATTTTTCAATTTCACCCTGTATACTGTCCCAGAACTGCCTCCCCATAGAAAACAGGCATGTGCCGACTATTATAGAGAAAGTAGGCTCGATCCTGGTTCCTAGGGGAGTTTTTGAGAGATATATGTATTTGATTTGGCAGCCTGGTTGCCACAGACTTTGTGAAGTCTGTGCAAGCAAATCTAAATATTTAACATAATACCTATGTAATAGTTATTTTTTGTTCGACACTGTCAGAATTTCAGAATTTTCTCCTATATGAACGGATTTTGATAAACGAAACGTCAAATTAATTTTAAAGATTTTAAGCGATTTGGAGCCTTTAAGGGGGTCGTCGAACAAAAAAACGTTGTATTCAACTCGTTCTTGTGTAAATCGGACTTTTTTTGGCACTGGTGGGCCTTTAAAACGCTCGTTTCACTCGCGATTTAATCTGGCCCACTCATATCAAAAAAAACCTAATTAACACACGAACTCGTTAAATAAATAACTATTAATAAACTAGTTTGTTAATAAAACTATTCAAAGCACGAACGAGTGTAGCGAGTGAGTGCCTTTAATACAGGATTATCATAAATTATTGTAGTCGAAGGAGGTCATGCCCATGTTACAAAATTTTTGCCGTTTTCATCCGAACTGTCAATTTTTGTCGCTGTCACTGTCATTTTTTAGGTGAAAGCGTGGTGATGAGAATTTTATTTATTTTGTTTAAATTATCGATTGAATCCAAAAATATTGAGTTGTTTTGCAACCAATTCTAAAAATATTGAGTTGTTTTGCATCCAATTTAACTCCTGTGTGTGAACGGTATTTTTTATATGGAGCGGCAACCATAAATTTTACATTCAGTTTTTACGCCTACTTGGACTACAATCATTTAGAATAAGCCTGTATAACCTGTTCACGTTGGGTTGAACAGCTATGGTGCAAATGACTGACCTGTTACTATGACAACTCATATGAAAGTTAACGCAAAATGTGAGCGATTTGCACCACTGATGTTCAATCCAACGTGAACAGATATTAGTTGAGATTATTATTAATCGCCCATTAAAAACGAGTTGATTACAAAATTTTTTCGTTGACCGCAAACTTTTTTTTTGTAATAAAATTTCAAATGAAAGCCAAATAAAACCAATTTTATCTTTTTCGATGAAGATGACACCTTATAAAATACCTTCATCCTTTTTTTTTGTCCTAAGGGTAGGCCATTTTTAAATTTTTCAATACTTTCTATTCACTTTTCCACAAAGAGTGTCAGAAGACGTCAATTCCATTCACATTCAATTTCACGTAAAAATCACGGTTGCTAAGAAAACCTAAAGTCCATTCAAAAATCAAAAAACCACCACCTGTTGCTTTAGGTTGGTAAAATTTAAAAAACCCTAGGTAGATATTTTTTCATACTATGTTGGTAACTATAAATTATGACATTTATTTGATTCAAAATATAATTCAATTGATTTGAATTTCGTTCATATTGTTTTTTTAGCAGCACGTTTCATTTATTTATTGATTCTTATTATTTTTACTTAAACATGCCCAGAAAAACAAGACACTTAATAAACATTTAACCTCAAAATTACAAGTCTCATCAAATTTTACCCTAGACAGCGTTGCCGATAGCAATTATCGAGGAAAATGCGACATTGGTGATTTTTGATTTTTGAATGGACTTTAGTTATCTTTGAAAAATATGACATGCGAATTACATATAACCAAAAAGGTCGCCTTTTGAAAAAATGAATTCGTGATTGTGCAGTTATGGATCTATAAAATATAGAAAACCCTGCTGCACTACCTGCTGCAGTGTTGGTAAGTGCAAACAATGCATGTTCGAGGTTGTTTATAGGTAAAGTCCATTCACGTTGGATTTTCCTCTCAAGGTCAAATAATTTAATTTTGTGGCTCTGTAATTATGTTTTGTAAATAGTGACATGCAGCTAACCAACATAATGCGATTTAGCAATGCTCAATCCAACCTGTACGGTGTTTACCTGCATGTCACTATTTACAAAACATAATTACAGAGCCAAAAAATTTAATTATTTGACCTTGAGAGGAAAATCCAACGGGAATGGACTTTACATCAAAATATCATCAAAACGTCAAAATCGCAAAAATCGTTGATTAATGAAAAATAGTTTATTAATGAGGTCCATTAATACACTAGATTTTAGACAAAATAATTCATTAATATTGAAATTAATAAGCGGTCAACTAAAAATTTGGTAATTGTTCACTTTAACTACTTCTGGAATTTTCGCGTTTTTTCTGGCTAGACAGCCTCAGGGCGTCCTCCTAGATCGTGTCTCACCATTCAAACCTTGTGCAAATGCCTTTTTTTCTCTTTTGTTGTGTTTCAAGGTCGCGTCAAGGTCGCGCCAAGTCTTAGTAACGGGTGACTATTAAAATTTTCACTTAAGGTTGGCTGTGGATCATTCTTTGTTTTTCCTGGCACCTTAGACACTGACAAGTTTGACATTATAATTAACATTATGGGTTATGTTTCAATTGTACTGACTGACATTTGTCGTTCGTTCTTGCGTGTGTCTAAAGTAACAGAAAAAATAAAAACTCGTTCAAAGCCAACTCCAAGTGAAAATTTTAATAGTCACCCGTTATAACTAAAGGGTAAGGAAAATTTTCATTTGCACAAGGTTTGACTGGTGGGAAACGATGTAGGGGGACGTCCTGAGGCTGTCTAGCCAGAAAAAACGCGAAAATTCCAGAAGTAGTTAAAGTGAACAATTACCAAAAATTTTATTTTCACTCTAGAAACATTTTGTTAATGAGCAATTTTATTTAACCGCAGATAATGACAATTTTGACAATAACAGTGCAGCTAATTAACAATCGACAAACGCCTCTAGGAACCAGGATGGAGCCAACTCTGTCTAATATATGTACTAATTTTAGTGCCGACTGCAAGAGACTCCAAGATGACTGTTGAATTTGTACATAGTTGATCTTTTTTCCTTTTCTCTCTTTACTTTTTTCTTTTGTTGTTTCCTTACATTTTAGTTAGTTCTTTATCTATTAGATCTTAGCATTTAGTTTCATTGAAAGTGGTTGCACTCTACTATCGTGTGTCATTGGCGCGTTTTTCGATTCACGATTCGTCTGTTCGAAAACGACAATAAAACCCTCCCTCTCGGGGAGGCCCAAAAGAAGAAAATAGTTCGTCGATATACTACCAAACAAGTAACATCTCGAACACGAGGTGAGTTCCACCGCGTACAGAGACACGAACAAAATTCAGACGTCCACCCCAGCGGTAAGTCGTTTTTGAATTTATTGAATCGCGATTCCCGTAACATAGCCCTTCGCTTAGGTAGGCTTATTATCAACAATCGGTTGATATAAGTGCCCTGGAAACACACAATGATTAAAATAAAATTTCCTGCTGCTCACATAACGAAGTTATAAAGTTTTCAATTTCACCAATCCCAGAACCTCATCCTCCGGTATTACTAAAAATCGGACAGGTTGGTAGACCGCAAAAATAATTATTGATAGATATCGCAACAAATTTTGAAATTCGAAATGCCGGCAACGCAAAATTGTGGTCATCGTACCTTGATGGTGATAGTGCTCAACTCGGATTGGTCAAGTTTAGAATGTCTTTTCTCGATTATCGCTTGAGATAATGGTGCAAATGTATAATAGAGTCTAATGAACCCACATGTACCAGTTACATATTTTTCTCGACTTTTAGAATTAACGGGAGAAAATTTTATTTGACTGCACTATCAATACATTCGGTACTTTTTTTGCGAAGATCTGCTTGAGCCCAAAATATCTAGACTTGGTACGAAAAACTCGCAAAAACTTCTATTTTTCCAGCATTTTTTTTTTCAAAATGGCGACGAGCAACGAGTTCAATCGCCTCTCGTCAAACTTTAAGTTACAACTTGGACATGTAGTTTGAGTTAATTCAAATAAGAGTAAAATTTTGAATTAGGAAAATCTATTTGTTCTCGTTTTTTTTAATTATTTGTATTACTACTATTATTTACTTTTATAGAGCAAAAATAATCAAATATTTATTGAAAGAAACGAGCACGTCAAAACGTTTTAATTTAACTGAAAGGCTAAAAACATGTGTGGGACACTGGAGGTGAGGGAATTTAGATGACTCCGTAATTTCAGTAATTTCCTTGTTTGTTTTATTTTTCAAAACTGTGGCGACTCCTTGGAATTTCAGGAATAACGTCGCCCCTTCTTAGAAAATAATAAACAAGTAATGAGATTGAACAGAACATTTTTCGTCGACACGAGATACCCTTCACTCCAATTTTACTCCTCTTCCAAGAATCAACAGGTAGAATTATTTTAAAATCTTTATGTTTGCACACGAAATTAATCTGTCGTTAGCTCAACTCCTCTGCTCCAGATAGCTGAACCAGAAACAGTTTTTGTTCATTTTGATTCGTTCGTCGTCGAGGTTTGTAAGGAATTTAAAAAAACATCACACTCATTTAATCACTTTTTATTTCCTTGATGGCACAATTATGAGTACATACCACAAAAAAGTCGTCGCCTTCTTTCCAATAAAACACAATTTCAACTTTCATGCAAGATATTTTATTACTGAAAAGCAAATATATTACAAACATCTCGTTGTAGAATCAAATTTTTAGGTAACTACTTAAATACCTATCTATACACATAAATATATATTTTGTAATAATACTTATTGTTTAATTTATGGCCTACATCTATTCGTTTAAAAAAGTGTAAATGTTGAAAAATTATCGACGCGTTATAAATGAACACATTTTATTATTTCAGGGCAGCTAAAACTGTTGCGATAGAACACATCGAATCGGCAGTGTAATTTTTGACCCTCTGTGGCAGTGCCAAAATGTGTTAATATCTTATTTTAATTATAAAATGATATCGATTCCGTCTGGAATCAATCGCACTTTACTGGTGAGTCTTAGCAAATAATAATCAACATGTGACAAATTTACCTATGAATTATTTTCATTCCGTGACAACTAAACGCACTCGCAGTGTTAACGGCTTGTCGTAGTTGTTTTCTTGCTGACTCTTGCTCGGTCTTCCGTGTATCAACAAGTCGAACGCTCCGGGATGCCTTAATCTCCTCTTGAAATGCAGCGCCCACACTCCGTGCTTCTTCATCAACTCGAACTTACCACTCTCGTTACCTCTCACTATCATGTACTCCATCTCTCGCTTCACGGACGGCTGGATCTTGATTATTCGCATCCTGTGCTTGGTCTGTCCCAGACTGATCTTCAACTCTAAATCTTCCCCGTGATGGTGTCGTCTGAATCTCTTCGACCTCTTAAATATCTGCCTCAAAGTGTGATTCCCGACAGACTTTTGTTCCAGATTAAGCTTGTAGTGTCTCCTGTGTCTGCCGTTGATCTACCAAACGACAGTCAAATCTACACGTTTGCACCCTCGACACTCACCTTGCAAGAGAAACATCCCTCTGTTGTGATCAACTTGTCGTTGGACGCCGACCCGTACCCCTCGTTTATGGGGTAAGTCGGCACGTCCCCGATGTCATGTCCGTAGCCCACGGTCGCGGGGGTTATGGTCGAGAGACAGTGCCCTTGGCCTATGCGTTGGTACCCTTGAGGGCACCCGCACGCGAATCCGGAAGCTCCGACTGACGTGCACCCGAAGGCGCAGGGGGCGCTACTGCAACCGGCGCTCACCTAAAAGTCAACTGGTACCGGTGGTACTACATAAAACGAGTCAAACCTGAATGCAGATGCTTAATTTGTTATCAAACTGGTACCCGTCGGGACATCCACATCTGTAACTGCCAGGGGTGTTGAAACAATTGCCGGTGCTTCCGCATGGATTGTTCGAACACTCGTTATCGTCGACGCACTGATTGTAATAGTAATGCAAGACGTAGCCTTCGGGACAGCCGCATCGGTACCCCCCGATCAGATTTTGACACCCTGTCACAAAAATTAGAATTGTCTGTCAAAAAATCTGTAATCAAGTGGCTTGGAACTAGCTTTGGTTTGTGTTGACGTATGGCGTAATTTTCAAATCAAAAATCATTTATTTAGCGAAAAACAGTAGTGAAATGGTGCGAATGATTTCTTTTACAAAAACAATTAATTTTCTTGGTTTCTTGGTGCGACACGATAGTTTTTAGCTTAAGATTAGTGATACAATTTACATTAAAAGTGAGGTTATGTATCCAAAGAAAATATCGTTTGTGCGACTTGCTCGACTCAAAAATGCTAAATGGTCGTTACCTTCTGGACATTTGGTGTCATCCAGACACTCGTCGGCGTCAATACAGTAAGTACCAGTCGAATCTAGCTTGAACCTGCGCGGACAGATGCACTTGAAGCTCCCCAAAGTGTTGACGCACCGTCCAGGTTTGGGACAGATCGTCGTGTCTTCCTTGCACTCGTTGATATCTAAAAAGTGTCTTAGTCGAACTGGCAAACTGGGAAATGTCAAATACCTTGACAGTCGTCGCCGACTTGGATGTACCCTTTCGGGCAAGAACACGAGTAGCTTCCTTGAGTGTTGATGCAAGTGTGTTGACAAACGTGCTGTCCGGTCGCGCATTCGTCAAAATCTCGACATGTTAGACCGTCGGCGTTGAGGAGATACCCCGGAGGACAAGAACAAATGAAGCTGCCTTCAGTGTTGCGACAGATGTGCTGACAAGGCGCCGGAGTACGTTCGCATTCGTTCACATCGAGACAGAACAGTCCGGAAGGACCTGTCTTGAATCCTTTGTTGCAAATGCACCTGTACGAGCCCATGGTGTTGATGCACTGGCCGTGTCTGCACAAGTCCGGGATGGTCTCGCACTCGTTCACGTCTAGACTTAGCCCTGATCACAAGACGAATCGCCACAACTCGTACTCACCTTGACCGTCGACCGTGAATCCACTGTCCAGGCACAGTTCTTGGTACTGAGGCGTGTACTTGGAGGGGCACAGCTCGCACTGAGGCCCCCACGCCTCGCCCATCGAGCAACAACAATCCGCTTTGGTGACGTGCTTCATTTCACGGTTGTGAGTGGTGCACCTGCCGTGTATCAACTTCCTGAAGCAGATTCCTTGTCTCCTGTCTGGAGTCAACCCGATAGAATGTTTCTCTCTTTGGAGGTCTACTCACCGATGCACCTCCTCCTGTCGTGCGTGGGTTCGTAACCCTCGTAACAATCACACCTGAAAGAACCTTGCAAATTGACGCAGTTTCCGTTTTGGCACAAGTCCGGGTTGGCAGCGCACTCGTCGACGTCTCTGCAGTCGTCTGTCAGCCCGACTTGGGTGTAGCCCTCGGGACAGATGCACATGAACGAACCAATCAAATTCTTGCACTGGAACTTGCAATTGTTGGCTGGGGTGATGCACTCGTCCACGTCTACAATTTGAGCGGTGAGAACTGTTCAGAGAATGAGACGAACAAACCTTGGCAGTGTCTCCCGTCGGGGGCCAGAGCGTACCCGTAGGGACATATACAGCGGAACGATCCGGGCACGTTGTGACATCTGAACGCGCACTGATTGCCCATCTCGTGACACTCGTTGACATCTTCGCAGACTTGGAGAGGTCCCGGCGCGAAGCCGTCCCCGCAGGTGCACTCGAAGCCGCCGATGACGTTGGTGCAAGTGCCATTTCCGCAGACGTTGGGAGTGCTGACGCACTCGTTGTCGTCGATGCATTTTTTACCAGTCGAGTCGAGAACGTAGCCCATGGGACACTCGCACCTGAAGGAGCCGTCGGTGTTGACGCACTCGCCGCCGTCGCACACGTGCGGCATCAGCTCGCACTCGTTCAGGTCACTTCCGGTGTCCATCCGGCCGGGTCCCTCAGGACAAAGCTTGGAAAATTGGGCTAAGGTGAATCGTTAGGGATGTGCTCGTGTCGGGACAACTTACGGGAGCCTTCCGCCGGACACCTCTCACAGTTCCTCCCCCAGGCGGCCCCCTTGGAACAGCAGCACTCCTTCTCGGTGATCTGCATGCCTCGAGGTTCCGAGCATTGGGCCCTGTTGTACATGTCGTAGCACTGGTCCTGTCTGACGTCGACGCACTTCATGGTGCTGTGGTCGAGGATGTAGCCGTCGGGACACGAACAGAAAGCTCCACCGTCGGTGTTGGTGCAGACGCCGTTCTCGCAGATTCCCGGATTGACGACGCATTCGTCGATGTCTTCGCACAGGTTCGTCACCGTGCTCAATTCGTAACCATTGGGACAGCTGCAAACGAACGAACCCATCACGTTGGTGCACCGCCCGGGAGGAAGACAAGTTCCGGGGACTTCGTGACACTCGTCGACGTCTCTGCAGTTGTGACCATCCGACGACAGCGTGTACCCCGTGGCGCACTCGCAAACGAAGGACCCGACAGTGTTCTTGCATCTGCCGTTGCGGCACAAGAACGGCATCATGTGACACTCGTCGACGTCCACGCAGTCATTATTGTTGCTCAGCTTGAAGCCCGGATTGCAGTGACACTTGTACTGTCCCACCATGTTGACGCAAGTGCCGTTGTTGCATATGTTGGGGTGTCTGAGACACTCATTAATGTCGACGCAGGCGTCCCTCGAAGGTGTCAGCAAGTACCCCGTGTGACAGATGCACTGGACGCTCCCTTGCAAGTTCTTGCAGTCGCCATTTTGACAGATGTTCGGCTTCTCGATGCACTCGTTGATGTCCACGCAGTCCATGAAGGTGGAGCCGTGCTTGTACCCTTCGGGACATTTGCACTCGAAGCTGCCGGGGAGGTTGATGCATTGGGCGTTGCCCTCGCACGGGTTTCTCAAGCACTCGTTGTCGTCGATGCACTGGTGCGAGTTGACGTCGTAGATGTAGCCCCGGTTGCATTGACACTCGAAACTTCCAGGCGTGTTCATGCATTCGCCGTGTTTGCACATCGAAGGCATCAAGTCGCACTCGTTGATCTCGATGGTTTCGTTCGTCATCGGGTTGACGATCTGACCGGGTCGACCTCCGCACAACGCAAAATGTTCATCTGGGAATCAGAAGGGTCAGTGTAGAGATTGGTCACGTCTGGCGGTACAAAGTTAAAACTGCAAGGTATACCTACTAGTGCCTGGCAGGGGACAAGGTTCGCAAGGCTGGCCCCACGCTTGTCCCATCGAACAACAGCACACTTTGCGGGTCTGGTTCTGAGTCATGGGAGTCGAACACCTCCACCTGCTGTAATTCAGAAAGCACAAGTCCTTCCGCATGTCCACACACTCTCCTAGAAGAATCATGCTGTAGTGCAGGTTTTTGCAAGACGCAAAATCCACTCACTCCTTCCAGGCAAGGGCATGTACCCTTCAGGACACTGACAGTGGTATTTTCCTGGTTCGTTGATACACTGTCCCACTTGACAAATCCCCGGATTCTCCGCACACTCGTCGATGTCCACACACATGAAACCTGCCTCGTCCAGGCGGAACCCTTCGTTACAAGAACACATAAAGCTGCCGAAAGTGTTGGTGCAGTGTCCATTCTTGCAAATGTTCTCGTGTTCCTCGCACTCGTTGATGTCCTCCAACACGACCTAGAATCGAACGCTTTGACACTAATCGATCACGATTGGTGCCCCTACCGTGAGATCATTCGGTTTGTACCCCATCCCTCCGGGACAGAGCTCTTGGTACTCGACGCTGTCGAGAGAGGGACACAGTTCACACTGAGGCCCCCAGGCTTTCCCCACGGAGCAGCAACACGCCGCTTTGGTCACGTAATCGGCAGTGTGGGCGTCGCACCTGCCTTGTTGGTCCAGCTGGATGTAGCACCTAGACGTCCTCCGATCTACAAGCAGTGTCAAAGAGAGAGAAGTCGAGAGGTACTCGAATACCTATGCAAGCGTTTCCTTCGGCGACTAGTTCGTAGTTTGGGGGGCAAATACACCGAAAGCTTCCGTCGAGATTCGTACATTTGCCGTAGAGACAAGACTGGGGGCTTTCGCACTCGTCGATGTCCGTACAGTTGCCCCCGGAACCGTCTAGTTTGTACCCGTCGTGACAGTCGCACCGGAACATTCCAAAAGTGTTTTCGCATTTACCGAAGACGCACAAATTGTTAAACATGTTGCATTCGTTTATATCTGGAATTGAGCGTCTTAAGAAGAGATATGTGAGAGTTTGGTGTCAGTACCGACACACGCTTGGTCGTTCCTCTCGTCCGGGTGCATAAACCCCATCTCGCATTCGCACCTGAATGAACCCGGATAATTCAGACATTGACCGTTCTCGCAGAGATTGGGATCGTTGAGACACTCGTCGATGTCCACGCAGTTGTACCCGTCCCCTTTGAACCCGGCGTCACACTCGCACTTGAACGAACCGTCGGTGTTGATGCATTGGGCGTTCTGGTCGCACCCGCCGTTGTTCGTCAAACATTCGTTGATGTCTCTGCAACTGATGCCGTTTCCGGTGAATCCGTCTTGGCATCTGCATTGGTAAGAGCCCTAAAAAGTGCGAATAAGTCGGAGAAAAAATGTGCATAGTGCAATACAGGATTATTTATGCAATCCGCGTTGATATGGCAGTTGAACGATCCCAAGAAGCACTCGTCGTCGTCGCTGCAAGAAGGGCCCCCGTCGG
This sequence comes from Tenebrio molitor, assembly GCF_963966145.1. NCBI lineage: Eukaryota > Metazoa > Arthropoda > Insecta > Coleoptera > Tenebrionidae > Tenebrio > Tenebrio molitor. Next base: position 13,297,528 of record NC_091052.1, on the reverse strand, counting down.
GCTTGACTGAGTAGCCGTCTTCGCACCTGCACTGGAACGACCCCAGAGTGTTGACGCATTCGCCGCTGCCGCAGATGTTTGGATTTTGCTTGCACTCGTCGATGTCTGAAACGACGGTTTAAATCGACGGTCGCGCGACGTTGCGTCTTACCCAAGCAAGATGTTCCACCGGGTCCGGGAAGTAATCCTTCGGTGCAGTGACAGATGTAGCTCCCGATGGTGTTGGTGCACTTGCCGCCGTTGCAAATCCTGGGGTTCTCTTTGCACTCGTCGATGTCCGCGCAAGTTTTGCCGTCCAACAAGAGCGAGTAGCCTGATCTGGAATGAGATGGTTCAGCAGGTGGGACACAGGGTGGGGAACCTACCCGCAGGAACAGGAGTAGCTGCCGGGGGTGTTGATGCAGATGTCGTCGCAAGGCTCTTCGTCGCATTCGTCTATGTCTGTAGAAGTTTGTTGAGTGACGGGTTCTAGTTGAGAGGCTCGTGCCGAGTACCTTACCTTCACAATGCGACTTCAGTCCTGTCTGTTGGTACCCTTCGTTGCACACGCACTGGTAGGTCCCCATCATGTTCTCGCAGACGCCGTTCGAACAGATGCCGCTGGTCCTGGAGCATTCGTCGATGTCCTTGCAGGATTGTTTGTCGGAGGCGAGTTCGTGTCCTGGGGGGCACTCGCACTTGTACGATCCGTCCGTGTTGAGGCAGTGACCTCCTCTGCACAGTCCGGGTATTTCGTCGCATTCGTTTATGTCTAAAGAGTCGGATTAGAACGTGTTGGAGTGGTAGGATCGACGAGTTTTACCCATGCAAATCTGCATCGGTGCCATGGTTCGGAACCCTTCGTTGCACTCGCACATAAAATCTCCCGGGATGTTCTTGCAGACTCCATTCCCGCAAACGTTACTCGTGGTGATGCTACACTCGTCGATGTCTACAACAGATAGTTCGAAGCGGCTCTTCTACTAACCCAGTCCCAACAAATAATTACCTACACATTTGATTCTGTTGTCGTCATAGTCATAACCTTTGTTGCACCTGCAACTATACCCCCCTATGGTGTTCTTGCAGCGTCCGTTTTGACACATCCCAGGAAATTCGGTGCACTCGTTGATGTCCTTCCTATCGATGAAACCTGGACCTTTGGGGCACAACTCCAAGTAAGGTTGGGTTCCTGGTCGGGGACAAGGTTCGCATTTTTCTCCCCACCCCCGACCAATAGCAGAACAACAACAAAGATTCTTGTGGAAGAGGCCGTCGATGGGATTGGTACACTTGCCATGTTTGTAGCGCACGTAGCATTGTTCTTGTCTTATGTCCAAACAGAACGTTCCTGAAATGAGTGTTGCAACAACAGTCAAGACAAAGAGACATTATTACTTGTTTCATCAAGGGTGAGTCCCGGGGGACAAGTGCAGGTGAAGCTCCCGTCAGTGTTGACGCAAGTGCCTCCTCTGCAAATGTCTGGGTGCAAGTCGCACTCGTTGATGTCCGTGCAGGTCTTGCCGTCGATTTTGGCGTAGCCTTTGGGACAGTCGCACTCGTTGCGGTTGCATCGTATGCAAGGGGAACCCCACGCGACTCCTATAGAACAACAACACTCGGAGCGTCTGCTCAGCTGCGGCAAGTTGTTCTCGCAGCGTCCGTGGTTGAGTTTGGTCCAACACGAACCTTTGCGATTGTCTGGAAAGTCTCATACAGTCGGGAAAATCGATTTCGTCTGCGGTCCAACCTATGCAGATTCTTCCGGTGTTGTCCAGAATCGATCCAGGGTCGCACTCGCATTTGTAAGAGCCGAAAGTGTTGACGCACTCGCCGTTGAAGCAAGCCTCGGGGCCCAACTCTCTGCACTCATCGACGTCCTCGCACACGAAAGTGTGAGGGTTTAGTTGGGTTCCGGTGGGACAAATGCACTGGAAGCTTCCGGGAGTGTTGCGACACTGACCGCCGCTGCATACCTGCACGATTCATCTAACAATTCATAATGGCAACTCGAGTACTAAAGCAAGCACAACTCGCATCTGTCAAAGTACTACAAGGTTATTATAAATCGCAGGTGGCTGCGACATTTGCCACCTACAGTACATAGCGTAACGATACTAAAGGGATATTGACGTGGTTTCTTGTTTGCCTAGAAACAAGAAACTTTGAGATAATGCACCTTAATAAATATTTTGAAAAGTGACAAGTGTGAGTTGTCAAATGTCAAATTTACAAATTTTGAAGAGGCGGCAAATTATGCGCATCCATAGCCAACTGCGATGTAATAAACATTTATAATAACCGTGCACTTCTTGGCAACAACGAGACTTACCAGCTGTTCAACTTCACACTCGTTGATGTCCGAACAGATCTTTCCAGTTTCGTCGACCTCAAATCCAGGATTGCAGATGCACCTGTAGGTGCCAATCATATTTTCGCAGGCGCCATTTTGACAGATATTCGGATTTTGGGCGCACTCGTTGATGTCATTTCCGTCGAAAGTGGATCCGATTCCGTGCGGGCACAAGAGATCAAAATCGGTGGTTCCCGGCATGGGACACGGCTGGCAACTCGTACCCCACCCCATGGGTTTGCCTGTGATGATGGTGCAGCAGCAACAACTCGATCGTGTCACCGCGGTTGTCGAAGGGTTGAAACAGAGACCATCTCTGTACTCTTGGTAGCAGAGGTCCCTGCGCGTGTCCAGACAGGTGCGTCCGTCTGGTCCCAGACTGAAGCCTGGATGGCACTCGCACCGGAAGCTTCCGGGAGTGTTGTAGCAAGTGCCAAATTGGCAAGGACTCGTGATGCACTCGTCAATGTCGATGCAGTGCTTGCCGTCCGGACCTAGACGGTATCCGGAGTCGCAGACGCAGTGGAATGAGCCTTCCATGTTGACGCAGCGGCCGTGGTCGCACATTCCGGTGTTGATGCACTCGTCGAGGTCGCTGCAGAAGGTTTTGTCGGTGGATTCGACGAATCCGGGCAGGCAGGTGCAAGTGTAAGAACCCGGGATGTTGTTGCAGCGGCCGTTCAGACAGATCCTGGGGTTCTCGTAGCACTCGTCGATGTCTACAACATGATTCGATCAAGCTTTGACGGTGAAATTCTTAGGATTTGTACCGATGCAGGCGAATCCGGTCGGTGACAGTTTGAACCCGCTCTTGCACTGACACTTGAAACTCCCGTCCATGTTGATGCAGATGCCGTTGGTGCACATTCCGATCTCCGCGCATTCGTCGTGGTCCGTGCAGATGGTCCCATCTGGCGAGACGTCGAATCCTGGGGGGCACACGCACGTGAAACTGCCAGGAGTGTTGGTACACCTTCCATTTTGGCACTTCCCTTCTCTACACTCGTCGATATCTGCGAAACAACTCATCAAATAAACACAAAGGAGGCACACTCGAGCGGGTGGCACTAGCCTTCACACACTTGTTTATGTCCTTTTCGATATCCCGCCTTGCAGATGCACTCGTATCCTTCGTAGGTGTCGATGCATTGTCCTTCGCCGCAGATGTGAGGGCGCAGGACGCACTCGTTGATCGGTATGAGCTCGATTCCTTGTTTTTTACCGTTACCGGGCTCTCCATCTTCACCCATTTTTTTGATGGGGGAAACAGGTTCCCCGCCTTTGCCTCCAGGATGCGTAGGACCGGCGCACAGTTGGCGATGCTCGTCTGAAAATCACGCTCGTGTCTCTTCGTCTCTTCGCGCAAGAACTCACCTTCTCCGAATTTTGGACATCTGGAACACTCGCCCCCCCAACCTTCCCCCATGTTGACTCCGCAGCAACAGTCTTTCTTGGAGAGGCGCATCGGGAGGCTGTTTTGACAGTAGCCTTGGTGGGAGCGCCGAGTGTAGCACAGTCCCTGTCTCCCGTCTGAAACTCTAGTTGACACCGTTGCACACCAGTAGCGTTTACGTACCTATGCAAAACTTCTTGTCCTGACTCTGGATGAATCCTGGATTGCACAGGCAAAAGTAGGAACCGTCGGTGTTGACGCACCTCCCATCCAGACACACGTCCTCGTCTTCGCACTCGTTCTTGTCGTCGCACTTGTTGGTGTCGGGGTTGCGCGACTGACCTTCCGGACACTCGCAAGTGAACGAACCAATCGAGTTGACGCAGTGTCCACCGGTGCACAAGTGCGGGATGGCTTCGCACTCGTTGATATCTGGACAAAGTGTCAAGCGGATTCTCTCCTGCGTCACTCTTACCAACACACTCTCCAGTTTTCTGATTCTTCAAGAATCCAATCTCGCAGTCCAGACGGGAGGGACAGTGCTCGCAAGGGTGTCCCCACGCTTTGCCGACGGTAGCGCAACACAAAGTCTTCGTGCAGACAACTCCCTCTAGCTGGTTTACGCACAAAGCTCCACGTGCGCCGGTGTAGCACGGACCAGTCCTGTAATCTAAAATTATGTATTATGCATCGAAAAATTTGAGTGAGTTGCGAGTGCAACAACAAACTGGATAAGTACCCGTTTCGCAGTGGTTCCCCGTGAATCCGTAGATGCAAGCGCAGCGGTCTGGACCGATGCATCTACCTCCGTTTCTGCACGGGTCCAAGCATATGGCTGGAAAAAATCGCACGTTTTATTTTTTCGTATGGGGGAAAATCTGTCAAAGTGTCGCAAACGTCAAACGTACAACAATTGGTTGGCAGAAAACAAAACTGCCAACTGTACGACGTGGAAAGTACTAGAAGTTGTGTGGAAGTTTTTTTGGGACTCACGTTCTGTGCAGAACTCTCCGGTGTATCCCACCGTGCAGACGCACTTGCCGTCGGTGCAAGTTCCTCCGTTCATGCAGATGGCGCGACAAGACTTGCCGTCTGCACCTAAAGACACTGTAAGACCTTTCTAAAAATTGGCAGTAGAGTTACCTGTCCGACTCATGGAGCGACTGCAAGTAGTCGATTGTTGTCCGTTTTCGCAGAGACACATGTTGGGTTGGACGCATCTTCCAGCGCCACATGATCTAGAACAAACAGCTGAAAAATAAGTTACGAGATAATGTCGAGTCAATGAGCTGCTGGAGTGTACTTACGCACTATGCACAAGCCCAAAATGTTGTGTCTTGTCCAACCTGGACAACAGTACGTCCTGTACCTCGCCTTGCACACGTTGGGACTGGAACAAGACAAACATGAGAGGAGATAATGCAATAAAAGTGTTTAAACGGTACAGATGTTCACCTGTGGATAATCTCACGTTATCATGTGTCGAAATGTTTCCAAACAGTTAATCTCCCATCAACTCATAAAAAAGCTTTCAGATTTCAGATAGAGAGGTATGTAATTACACAGATTGATCGGGATTGTTAGTGTTCACTGTGAATGGTGATGCTTTGTAGTAGAAAAGCTCATAAAAATTCCCCAAGTGAATATCCGACTGGTTTCGAACACTCCACACCGATTCGACAACAATTAACAGCGAGCAAACAATTGTTGAGAACTAAACAATTAAAAGTAAATATATTTTTAGTTGTAATTTGGTCGGTGTGAACCCCCGCTGGGTCCACTTGTTCGCTCGTATCACGCACTCCTTCATCATTAATTCCTGACGAGCTGCACTATCAGACTTGCCCGAATAAGAATAAGATGGTCATTAATCTGACACGATCGGCCACTCGATCCTCGCGATGGTAAAAGAGAACGTCATCGAGTATCGCAGAAACAATTTATTTATTCACCGATTTTCAACATCAATCAAGTCTGAATGATCGCATTGTCGGGCGCAGTACTTGATGGCATTAAAAAATAATGAACGTTTATGAAGTCGTTGAAGTGTTTAGTAATAGTCAATCTTCTGGTCGCGCTAAGTGATGTAACTACTTCCATCTACATTAAATTACGCGATGAAGAAGTCGATGTTTGTGGTATAAACATCGTTCGGTGCTGGAGCCCGTCAGAAGCAGTCTTGTTAAATTAGAAGAAAAGTCGTCGACGCGACGATGAAGAGTGATAAGGAGGGTCTCGCGGTATAAATAATTATTGCCTAATTTATCAACAAACAAACAATTTTCACGTAATATTTGTTGATGGTGGTGTTTTGACACGAACATTGATAAAGGAAAGTAACAATAGAGATGTAGGTCGCAAGATGGAGTCGCGCAGAAGTGTCAAATCTGTCAAATGGAGTCGCGCATAATTGTCACATCTGTCAGAAAAGTCTTAAAACGTCAACTTGGACGGGCGATTTGATTGAATCGTTTAGATCGAGGGACTGGAAGATGCGAAGAGTCTGAGCAAGCAAATCAGTGATCGCGCATAATTTATGGCGACACAAATGTTTCATGTGACATAGTTAGTTAATTTAGTTTATGGCGTCCATAAATATGTAGAGTGAGGTGACCATAATATCAATATTGGGAGAGTCTAAAGTGTTCCACCCCGCCAATCGATCGAAGCTTTTATTATTCTTAATCCATTACCGCCCCAATTAAAAACTGAGAGAATTAATCATCAAGTCGTTTTATTGGAAGAAGCCTCCTTACCGCCCAATTACCTCAGTTCAAGTTCTCTTTCACGGCTAATTCGTGAGTTGTGGATTTCTCCACTCCTATCTTTTCATTGCGATAAGACTAATTGACGGATTATGGCCAGTGCCGCCACTCACCGTCCCAACAATAGGGTAAGAAAAATCCTCTCACAATCCGACCGTTACTCGAAGAATTTCAACCGCCTCTCCGATCAACGTTGTAGCTGTTACGCTGACGTTTAGTGAAAATGCCACCAGGGCGCCGAAAATGTACCAAAAGAAATGCAGCTAAGTGCGAAATGATAGAAGCGACCACGCAGACGGACGCAGAAGTGAACTGTTTACAACCGAGAGTGCTCCTCGAGAAGGTCGATTTGACGAGGTGCGATCCAGACAAAGAGCGAAATCTCAGCGTCCCCACAAATTACAGCGTCTTCGCCAAGCGCATAACGCACAACGACGACGCCAATTCGACCCTCAACGAGTTGCTGCGATCGCCCCCAAAAAAGAAAGTGAGGTTTATCAAATCTGGTGCTCTTCGTCTGAAGCCAGACGAGAGTCTCTGCGTCCCTGTGGTGTTGGACCGGAGTGATGGTTTGTCAGTCAGGAGTTTGGAGACGATTTTAGAACGGAACTGCGACACTCCTCCTGTTGTCAATTTTGAAGTCAATTCCCCAGAACCAGTGATGAGGGAAGTGACAACGCAAACTGTCGACGGACAACTGGGCAACTGTGGTTTGGTAGAAGAGCCTGTTGACCATGTTTTGAGTTGCAGTTCCTTCAGTGATTCGAATAGTGTGAACAAAGGACCAGAAAATATCAGATTGCAGTTCGACGGAGTCACCACTGTGATATCCATGAGGTCGAAAGAAGAAGAAAGTAAAGACAGTGATGACGATGTGAGTCAGGCGAAACAAGCAGAGAAGTACATCAGAATCAAAGCTAATACGGTGTACATACACAATCACTTTTACAAGGGGACTTAGGAAATTAAGTAGCAAAATAAATTTTTAATGTGTACGTCTAGTGTTTCCGTTTGATACTCGCTCCAATAAGGCGTCGAAGTGGTTATAATTCTTCCGTAGGAAAGTGTTAATATCACGTTTTGATATTACAAGTCAGCGGTAACTGGCGGTTGTTGTAATTTCATCCACGAGGAAATCGCAGGAGTTTACATAACCGGTGACTTTTTCCAGAACTGTGTGATCTGGTAAAGATGACGGAATGAGCCTTGGTCTCCAACTAATTTCATTGATTATCCTATTAGGGCAAACAAGAAACTGCAGACTAATTACAGACGATTAGACATTTAAGGAACTGCAATATGTGGGTGCATCTGGCCTAGAAACGGTTTAAGCCGACAATTTTCTCAAGTAATGTTTTATTAGATAAAGGTCACACGGATTATGTAAGGAAATGACCACAAATCGCAGATATGAATGGAGATGACGATCGCAACCGCATCGCAGCGCATACCGACAAATTAAAATAATTGGTGTAATAGAAGTGATGTCAAAACCGCAGACAACAGACCATTTACGACAAAAATTCGGCGAGAGCGCCCCCACGTTGCAATTATCTTAAACGCGGCGAAGAATCGCGAGATAAACTTGTAACAGTTGAAAGATCAACCATGCAAAACACATTCTTGAGGAAAACTGCGTCCAAGGAACGGACGCAGTTCATGTGTTGAGTTATTCATTATGACAGATAAAGGCGGCGGCGTCTTTCACTAGAGTGGCGCTATAAAATTTACATAAATTACGAGGCGAACTAGCTACTTGGTTTTATTTCTCGTTGCGGACACGTCCTCGAGATTGAAAAGCAATCAAGTGAAGAATCCAAGAGCTGCGACACCAGTGACGAATTTTGTCGCCGTGACCTATTTACTCTCGTGCTCTTCTTATCTTTACATGTGGTACCCAAGAATTCTCTTTTTTTGTTTAAGTAGCAAGACATGAAAGAGCGCAGGTATTAGACTTGAACTGCTTCAGGTGTGCCAACTGAAGTGTCCGACTACTGTTTGCCACCTGCCGAATTATATACTGAAATAAAAAAAACACTACATTTGGTGATTTTTTATTTGGTTGACGCAAAAATTGAAAACATTGATAAAAACGCCTCGTAAACGACGAAATCCTTAAATGGCACAACTAAAACGAGCCTTTGTAACTTGTTTCGACGAAATAAAAACCCTCAAACCCGAATTAAGTAAAAGACGAATTACACAAGCAACTGACAACCCCTGACATAACCGTATTGTTTTCATTTTCCACCAAATTGGTTGACGAAAAATTGAAAAAAATTAATAAAAACGCCTCGTAAACGACAAAATCCTCCAATGGGACAACTAAAACGAGCCCTTGTAACTTGTTTCGACGAAATAAAAACCCTCAAACCCGAATTAAGTAAAAGACGAATTACACAAGCAACTGACAACCCCTGACATAACCGTATTGTTTTCATTTTCCACCAAATTGGTTGACGAAAAATTGAAAAAATTGATAAAAAACGCCTCGCAAACGACAAAATCCTCCAATGGGACAACTAAAACGAGCCCTTGTAACTTGTTTCGACGAAATAAAAACCCTCAAACCCGAATTAACTAAAGACGAATTACGCAAGCAACTGACAACCCCTGACATAACCGTATTGTTTTAATTTTCCACCAAACAGCGTTGCCGGTTTGATTGCAGTGTTGGTGTTTTTTGAATTTTGGCACAGACCTGTCAATGTTGACAAATTGTTTATTATTCGCGTTGTTATTGCCAAACAATCACGGACAAACGGTTATTAAAACTGTTTCATAAGTGCTAACTCGTACGAATTAAATTCTCAAACGATTGTGAATTGTGTGTAAATTCGTTACTCTAACTGACAGTTCTTGGTCCACATTCTGATTAGCAGCCAATATGGTAATATGGACAAGTGAAAAATTAAAAAAGATAAAAATATATGAAGGTTTTGCTTGCAATGAGTCCAAACAGTAACAGTGAACGTGTTCCAAATCAGAAGATCCAGAAGGAAACTCATTTCTTACAAAGTTAATCAGGATTGGAAGTTCTTCATTTGGGGAATGAAATTAATTGGTTGATGATTTCTTCTGAACGAAGACAAAGTACCATGTGAAACAAAAACCGATAGATGAGTCTTCGGAACTCGGCAAAATGGCTGAACAACACAAAATGAAGTAGAGTTAAGCCGGCCTGAGATATGTCATTTGGTGGGGGTGCGCGAAGACGGAAAACAGTCGGACGAGTTCATCTTTCGTAAAATAGGGGTGTTCAACAGATTAAAGAACCGGTGAACGAGTAAAAGTTTCCATTTAGCTGTTTTTTGAGTAATTTAAGTGATTTGTCCGCGCAGATTTCCCCCACCAAATGACATATCTTAGGCCGGCTTAACTCTATAGTCGTTTTCAGTGACATCCGTGCTGTCAGTATGACAGTATGTTGGCATCACTTGCTGTTTCAGTTTAATAATTTTGAATTTCCTAATTTGGCAATTTACCTTGACGCGGCAAATTCAAATTATTATTTATCATTTCTGACAAAAAAATGTAGTCTGATTCGGATTCCGAGGATGACTTCGTTTAACGATGTTTTACACCATGTTGAAGATTGAGTTTTATCGTTTGTTGTTGATGTTTCACGAAATATATTTTTCTTTTACCATAACCTCAATTTCTTGTTTGACATTTTTTTTAACTAGGATTTTCCTATACTCTGAATACTGGTTATGAATTTGTGTGTACAATCTGCACCAACATATTAAAAATGACACTGACAGCACGGATGTCGTTGAAAACGACTATATTTCTTTTAAACTGTTTCCTTTTATGTCAGAAAAGTTGACCTGTCAGGCTTGTTTTGTTTATGAATCTAGGGAAGATCATTCAGACGATTTGGACTCTTCTGAAAGAAGAATACTTTTGTGGTGCTCTTTTAAAAGAGATTCAAATTTCGAAATTTGTCGTTAACTGTCACTTCCAAAGCTTCTTAGGACTTGCAAGTCTTGAGGTCTTCTCAAAAGCTTGATAAAAAATCCTGCGACGCAGATGTGGTAATTTTTGGAAGCTCCCGAAGAGGATTTGGAATTGATAAATACATTCGCTCAAATCTGAATGATCTAATAGCACCTCGAGCTGCGTTGGTAGAAAAGAACGTGTAAAGACACCACCAGATTAGTGTTTTTATCAAAGGTACTTAAACCAGGAACTCGCCACTCTAATCTCACCTTAATTTAAATTCCTTTCCGGCAAATTTTAATTTTCGAATTAGCTGCGCACTTTACACTACAAATAAAACAAGAGCGGTATTAAATTCCTTATCACCTGTTTTCAATTACACTTACGCCCATTTCACCGTTTACAGTTTGTAATGAATAAAGCGTTCAAAGTTCGAGAAGTAATTAATTGCGTAACAAGTAGCTCAGGTAGAATTTTAACGAGAGCAGGGGCGCCCCGTTTTCAATATTTTATCCACATCGAGGGGTGTTTAAACTTTCGGCGTATCAAAAGCGAAAGACGATGAGAAAGACAAACAAGCCAGATCGGCGTCCAAGAAACGCCGGACGTTTAGTATAAAAAGCTACAACATGTTTACCAGAAAGTAACAATTTTTATCGCATCCAAGTATTGAACCTGCTCGGCTTGTTAAATTCAATAAGAACGCAAATGCATCTCGTTAAGATGATTGCTTGTTAGTTAGGTGTCCGAGTCTTCATCGAAGCACAACGATAAAACCGCCGCTCGTAAATATGTTTATGTTAGATCGGCTTAATAAGTATTTACCTAGTAATTAAACAGCTCTTAATCGCGTTTACAGCAGCCGGACTTAATTGCTGTTTACGATCCATCAAATGTGCAATTACAACAATACCTGTGCGTTACAAATCCGCGCGATTACAGATCACAGATTGAAAAACAAACAATCTGAAGACATCGTTGTGTGCTTAGAGATTTGGTTTATTAGCACGTGATGTCCGACCTACAGGTTAATTGAATGTCGAAACGTCCAGGTGATGATTTAATTCACACGATTTTTCCAACGAGTCCAATGAAAATGTTTGTTTGCAAAAATGAATTGAGTTGCAGTCGGTCACGTGTCGGCTCACAAAGGAGTGTCAATCGGTGATGATGGCATTCGTATTGCGAAAAGCTGAATGCATTTCCTGCACGAGAGCGGGGTTAGCTAATTGTCGTGAAGAAAACGATCGTTTTGTTTTGGTTTATTTGAAACACGAAGCGTCGTCATTCACTTGGATGAATATTCATAAAAGTGAGTCTATTCAAGACTCGTTCGAACGTAAATAAGTCGGTGCACAAGGATGCAAACAAATTATATTGTCTATTAGAATTTAAAATATGTTACAATGTTAGTGGCGAGAATATAAAAGAGACGATATATTACCATGCTCGCTACACATGTAAGTGCGTAACCGGAACAAAAAAAGCGTGTGGTGTAGGCGCCCACAGTCAAGGTTGCCATATATACATGAATATTTTCCTGCGATTATTTCAGAAATGTTCTACAAGGACGATCGACCGATTTTTTCGGCCCAATCCGGAATTATCGTCGCGTTCCAAATTAGCTCCGACCTCAGCTAAGATATTTCTTTTATTTCTAATCAAAGTGCGTCGACACTGACACAAATTCGACGCTCGGATGGCACAACATTTATCGGTGGCAAGAACTTACCCTCCTGGTGTCAAAGGTTGGAGCGAATTCTCCGAGTCGGACGCGTGGTGGTTCCGGTTGTACCTGCTGGGGTCTGCATCCCCCACGGAGACTACCCACAAGAAGAAGACGCACAGGAGGGCTCTTGACTTTCCAAGCATGTTACCTGGAACAGATTCGGTGATTTTGATTTGCGTGAAAAATGCGGCGAGGAGCAGACTTGTAAACAGCCAAGTGTCCAAGGAGTATTGGGGTTAATTCGAATCGCTGCAACAATACACAAGAGTCAAGGGGTCAACTGGTCGTGATTGATCTCTCCCAATACACATTACTCGATTTGCGTTAGTGATCAACACATTTACCTAAATAAATCTGTCGCTCCAACGATAATTTCAAGATGTATCTATTTATAAAATAAAGTATTTTGTTAGAAAACTCGAACGTTGTTCGAATTAGTCTTCGTAATTTACAACACGAAACTGAAAGTTATTTTTGGTTGCGGTCGTACAACTTTCAGCTTCATTCTGAAATCTCTAATTTAAAGTGTGACGCTCGTAATTACTCGACGACTCTAAAAATCGAGTAAAACACTTCGTGGGTCAATGTGCACATTTTAAAAATCGTCTCGTTCGGAGGAAGTCCGAGATAAATGATGGATCTGCACATATGCGGAAGTTGATAACGACGATCCAATAAAAATAACTATGTGTGTCAATTTTACGTACAAAGAATTTGTAAAGTAGGGGCGAGAAGTACGAGTGCAAAAAAAAATCAAGCGAGGGATTTTGTAAAACAGGTGAAATCGACTTACGAGGTGCGATTAATCCGTCTTTCGGTGGGGTATGGATGAACACTTAACACTTCATGTCTTTAGGAATTGCGTGGGAGTCTGTAAAAACGTGATAAAAGTTCAAAGACAGCACTGACGGGGATAACACGATGATGTTAACACTTACAGCGCCAAGATGCGACTGTGATACAGCAGCTGGAACTAGCGGCTTTAGAGCTTTTCTGATACGGTTTGTTCTTGATGTTCATTCACTTAATCACATGTAGATGCGCGCATGTTGGGACTTGAGCGTGCTTATGTGGGTGTACGTTGCTTAAAGAAATTGGGAAGTACACAGCAGCGCCCGCGAGATTTCCGATTTCCACACGAAAATCACAATTCTCTTCGCGTCACCCCGCCGACGTTTTTCGCGTTAGTATTTTTTCTCAATGAATTTTATCACCAAGGCGGTCCACTTGTGGTTTTTACTTGCGAATCTGCCCATAAAACCGCCTCTGTGCCACATGTTGGAATCATAATTTCACTTTTAATTGCTTCATTTCGCAAATATTTGTACAAATGTTATTGCTACGACTACATTGACAATGTGTAGAATCGGTTAGTTTTATGCCATCGGTCATAAACTAATCATCCGTAGGAAGTCGACATCATATGATAATTTTATATTTATGTCAGAAATCCTGTTTTAATAAAAGACACATAAAATACAAGTCGACATGTGTGAATTTACAACGTCCAGAAGAACATTTTACCGTCAAGTGGCTCGAAATCTGGTCGCGATTGAATCAAGCGGTTCACATCGAGACTGGCGTCGAAGAAATCTTACACGAGACGAGACGTGATTTCGTGTGAAATTATTTTAACAATTCGATTCGAACTCGATCGGTTTTATCAAATTGTTGCAGATAAAAACGTCCAAAATGTGGATTTGATTTTAATGGTCGCAGGTGTATTTTGGGTTGCCTACAGCACACACTTGAACGACGAACTTCTTCGAATTGCATTTTGATCAACGCTTGCATTGATCAAATCTAATTTGATGTTGACCCAATTTGTGAATTAAAGGAGTCGGGTATGCAAGTGCGGAGAAGTGCAGTGGGATGCAATAAAATCGCAAGTCGTTACTACTAGAAAATTTTATTGAGATCTCGATTAATACAAATCATTCCACTACTGTCATCTTTTTGGACGCTGTTTCAACACCGTTTCTTCTCCGAGCATTTTTAATGTACATAAGGTCCACCTTACAGGCCTGATCTGACCCCAAGTGAGAACTAGTCGAATAAATAGGGTCTGCGAGGAATAAATTCAAAACAAAATACACTCAAAAACAACAGATTTTTGTTTACTCCAGATCGAAAGATTTTCTACCCCACCTTCTGTTCAGTTGTTTTAACGCATGTGGTGTCCTGTTAAAAATAAAACAAACTATGCGGATAGAGTTTACCACAAAATACAGATCGTGTGAACTCCTCTAATAAATAAAACAAATCGGTTTCTTTCCGAGTTAGATCAGACAGTACAATAGAAATAAATCATGTAAAAAAACCGGATGAATGAAAACACGATTTGTTTTTTTTGTAAGTACAGAAAATTACGTTTCCGAAAAAAAAATCTTATTTAGGATGTCATAATCTATTTGTACCCATTGAGAGACAAATTATCTCAAAAAACAAACGACAAATGCCCCGACCTTAAAACCATCGTCGAAGAGAAAATGCGACCAATAAAAAAAGTTCTCTATAAGTAATTGAAAATGCCAAAGCAATTTATTTTAATATAAAAAAAATAAACTCCACAGTGTGAGTTTTCACACATTTTATGTGGATACAATTCTCCCTAAGTCAAGTAAATCGAACATTAAAAAGAAACGGATGCATTCTAAATCTAACATTAAACAGAAACTTTCAGGTTGGTTCTCGTTCAATAAAATAAACGTGCGTCAATTGTTCTTCCGTCGATCCGCGCCCGGTCCAAGTTTTCTGTAAAAGAAGTTAAGGAAACTTGCTGAAAGACCCCGAAGCAAACAAAAAAATTTTAATCGAGAGGTCTGTCTATAAGATTCGTTCATTGATGGCACGAGGAAACATCCGAAGTACCTACGTGTGTACTGAGCAGCGTCAGTGAGACAAGACCACCAATGAGACAAAAGTGAGAAGTTTTTTTTAAATACAAAACGTTGTCTAAAGAGATGAAGACCGTCCGGATTTCTGAAATTTCCCAGAATTCCTCAAATCGCAAAGTTTTATTTGTTGATAAATAGAATTGTGGAAGTGCAGATTTGATGACATCGCCGCACGAAGTTTAAAACCTCAAAAAATCTGATAAACAGACCTGATACCGAGAGATGTCGCTAAACAGTCTGATAAAAAGTAAAGGATACTGATCGCCCTTTCGGCCTGCCAATCGGCCGCATACACAACGAGCATGCTTCCTGTGCCCTTCTCCTCGAGATGTTGGACATCGCCAAACTCGCTAAACTTTTCGCTCAACATTTTGAAACTAGCTGAAGTCGGCAACTGAAAATGTCCATCAAGACGTCAGACATCGCCCACCTGCGAAAACAAACAGAACCGTCTACTTACGTTCGTGATCAAAACCTTCCTGGAAAATCCACCGCCATCTTTAATGTTGCTCGACGAGTTCTGCTGCCTCATGATCTGGCCGCCACCACCGCCGCCCATGTTGCCGAGACTAGAGCCCAACGACCCATAACCACCATCCCTATTGTTGTTCCCGAACGGGTATCCTCCGCCCCCCGTCGATCCCTTGCTCTCGTAATTCTGGAAGTTCCTGCCGCTGCTGTAGCTCTGGTTCTGGTTGAAACTGCTGTTTTGTCCGTTGTTGAAGGAAGAGTTCTCCCGCGAGAACGACTGTGAATTGCTCGAGTTGAGATTTTGGGGGAGGTTGCCGGAGCTGCCGCTCCCGCCGAGGGCAGCGAGCTGCGAGCTGTTCAGGGGATTCGATACCAGATTGCTCGCCAGAGAGAGATCGGCGCTGCTCAGACTGCTGTTGAGGAGGTTGCTCGCCAGGCCGCTCATCCCGGCCAGATTGGCTTGGAGGGAATTCGTGTTCAAACCGCCGAACGCCGACCCGCCTACGACGCTGTTCAATCCGGTGAGCGCGTTCGCCATCTGCAATGCCTGATTCGGCACCGCCCCCAGAATGCCCGCCCCCGGATTCGACGGCTGCGAGTTGTTCGTGATCGACGGCAGGTTGCGAGCCACGTCGCGCAAGGGCTCCCCGTTCGTACCTAGACCCATCCCTATGCCTTTCAGTCCTTCGGGCAACTTCAACGTCTCGTTGGCGCGATCGATACGAACGCTCATCGGACGATCGTTCAACACCTGATTGTGGAACATCGAGATCGCCTGCACTGCCTCGACAGGGTGGTCGTACTCGACTATAGCAAAACCTCGACTCCGACCGTCTTTGTCTAAATGTAAATCGACTCGCACGATCCTACCGGCCAAGCGAAACACTTCCTTTAACTTTTTCTTATCAACGTTATATTCCAACTGCAAAAACAACCACACAACTTATCAACTACTTATCAACAAACGCCCAACAAATACACTGATGTGAACCCTTTATCCTTTTCTTCTCCAGCCCAAAAACCAGAAACTTCCTTCTCACGTTAAGTACACGTCAACAACAAAGAAATCAATCACTCGCCTCTACAAGATTTCCCGCCAATTGTCATGGAAAATCTTGCAAGAATTACAAATTTTCTCGTCCCCATTAATCCTGACAGTTCACCACGACATCACGACCTAAACGACACATATCCACGTGCCACACGACAACAAAACAAACCCTCAACCGTTGCGTACACGTCATCGCTTTTATCTTAGTTACAAAAATAAATATCCTCGAGAGCGAATTTGAAGAATTGTGAAACCTCGTCGGTTGGAACGAACGATCCGGGAAAGAGTTCACAAAGCTTTACCATTTTGTTATCTACTGCACAACAGAAGTGAGCGAGTGAGTGAGTGAGTTTATTAATACCACGTGTCCATCGTCAATGATTGAGCAAGTTTGCCAGATCTGAGTGTGAAGAAAAGTGAAGAGCAAACCCCCGACGGGCCGTCTGAAGACTAGCTCGTCACACGGGGCATTAATAAATACCAACAATGTGTTCGGTTACTTACGTTGGCGACAAAAACCCGATTGCAAAGGGGAGTGTCAATGCGAAGCGACTCTAAAAAGTGCGGGCTGAGTCCGTAAGTGTTGCCCCACTTGTTCTCGGGCGCCTCCACCCCAGCCCTACTGGACAGACTCTGTTGGGAATCATACCGTTCGTCCCGGTATCGATTCTCGTCCCTGCCTCGCTTGCTCCCCGATCCGCCGATAATGTTGCCGTGTTTGTCGCGAATGTTACCGGAGTCCTCCTTGATGATGAGCTTGCGCGTCTTAACCTCAAACCGCTGCATCACCTCTAGACATTTTTTAACACATTGAGAATCGGAAAACTCGACGATGCCACAACCCCGAGATTTGTCGTTCTCGTCGACGAACAACTCGACAAACTGGACGTCTCCCACTTGACTCCGGAAGAGATCTTTCAGGTCCTGCCAACGGTACTCGTAAGGGATATTGGATACGTACACTCGACAGTTGGACGACTTCATGCCGCCCCGTTCGCGGCCCCTGTCCAAGCTGCGCTCTCTGCTAGGCTCCGAGAAGCGACTCGGACGCTCTCTCCGAGAACGCTCCCGAGAACGGTCCTTCTCGTCCAAAGAGTCTCTGTCCCCCATTTTATGTTCACAACCTTTTCGGACCAGGCGAATGGCTTGTTCCACGATCTACACCTTTTTGTGCCGAAAACAATAGCCCTAAAGTCGAAATTGCGACGCACTAAATCAAACAATTCTGCACCAGCGACAACTTTACAAATGGCGGCAATGCGGCATCATCATGACGACATCGCCACAGAAATAGACGAAATGTTCAAGGAAACAGCGCCATCTTCAACCAAACAAACAATTTTTCGCATTTTATGACCCACACCGTATTGGAATGTTCACAATTTACTTGTCCTTCGATCTAAATATATAACATCTACTTCTTACGGCTGTTCTTACGGTTACATAATACATTTAAAAGAAATGCCACTAATGTGGTAGTCAACCAACCGCTGTTTTCTATGGCCGATCTCATTCCCTTTTTTTGATTCTTGTCGATAAAGCCCTTTCTTGTTGATAATTTCCTCGACAAAAACTTGTATAGTGGAATTTCTTTTGAATTTCAAACGCACAAGAGTCGAGAGATCGATTTTACAAATTGAAAACATCGAATTTTTTCCAGACATCCATGTTTTTCCCAATTTCTGGAAAAACAAAATTAAATACTCCATCTGGTGGCACATCGATGAAATAACAAACTAAATAAAAATAAAAATAATAAAAATAAATCTGCAGGGTCAAAAGGATTATTTTCCTTGTGGTCATGCTAATTTCGATTGAAAATTGCAATGACTCGTAAAAAATGTACGATTTTTCTTTTATAATTGATTGTAATTTCGAACTACCCATGCACTCTGCCACCAGTTGCGTACATCGTGCAACGTAATGGAAAAACGAAGAAATGAGCGTAGGTCTGGGGCAAAAATAGGATTAAATTAAGCGCAAAAAAAGTATGTGTGTTTGAGAATTGTCAGAGACAATCGAACAAAAACAGAACTTTATTCTTAAACTGATACAGACAATCTTATTTTGTTTTCTTCATCAAGAACGCCATCCCGTGGATCCTGAAATGTTTGCTTAGAGAGAGAGAATCGTCGAATTGTTCCAGACAAACCGTGCACTGATTCTCCTTCACCGGTCCTTCATGCTCTCCTGGTACTAGCTTCAGCTGGTTTTCCAACTTCTCAATGGCGTACTTGTCGTAGCAGTCGTTGTTGGCAAAGTAGTGATTGGTGTCTGTGATTTTGTGGTAATGGGTGAGATGCTTGACGAGTGTCGGCTTGACGACAAAGCACTCCCCGCACTCCATACACTGATACGCAGTGGAGACGTCACGATGGCCGACAATATGCCCGTGAAACTCCGCCCTCTCCGTGTTTTTGTAATCGCACAGCTTGCAATAATAAGTCCCGTCGAAAGAAACCGGTTTGTCCGCTTGCAAGTCATTCTCTTCGCTCGCCGCCGGTCTCTTGCTCTTGGAGCTCGACCCTCCCGGCCGCTTCCTCTTCTTGCTCTTCGGCGTCTCCTCCTGTCTCATCGAATCGTTACTCGAGTCCAAATTCGACGGTTTGCTTTCGGCGTCGCTGAACTTCTCGCTCGAACTGGTCTCGTCCGAGTCTTTCCCCTCGTTGGACAACGTCTGAATCGTCACGATCGGATTGTTATACTTGCAAATCTTGGCGTGATTTTTCTTGCTGTCAGAACCCAACTCCTCCTTGCACAGCATGCAGGCAGGCTTGTCGGGCGCGCTCTTCGGTGCGGCCTTACAATGGTTAATCTGCTTGCAAGTGGTGCAAGTCTTGAAGTTGTCTTTCTCCTTGAACTGGATCTTCTGGTTGCAAAACTGACAGTTCGCGGTGATCAGCACCGGCAGCGCTTTGTCCGCTTTCTGGCAACGCTGTTTGTGCACCGAGTACGTCGCCGTCGAGCGGAAGTAGCTGCGACAAAAGCGACAGGTGAAGATGTAGACGGAGCGCTCTCGGTCTTGCAGGTGCCAGGTGATGTGCTCCGTGCTCTTCTCCTCGCTCAAGGTCGGGATGTTTTTACACACCATGCAAGAGTAAGTCTTGACAGGGGTGCAAGAGTCGTGAGTTTTGGCGTGCTCGGCGAAATCCGTCTCGTTGAAGAAGCTCGAATTGCAGACGCTGCATTGGTTGATGCACTGGAAGTGGTTGGCGAAGTGCGACGCGTAAGTGGTGGGCAATACGAAGAGTTTGCCGCACTTCTGAGCAGGACATCTGAACCTGACCTGTTTGCTCAAGTGGAAACACACTTCTTCCATGTGGCTGCTGAGGAGTGTGGAGTTTTTGAACACTTTCCCGCACTCGGGACACACAAAAGGAGCCGTGTTTTCGTGCGTTCTGACGTGCGCCTTCAACGAACACTTCGTCGGAGCCACATACTTACAAACGTAACAACACAAAGACTCATCTAGAGGCTTGTTGTTACCGAGAAAATGCGACACCATCGGTATCTCTTGCGTAGCGCTACACTCGCTACACTGCGGATGCTTCTTCGTCTCTTTATTGAGCGACTCGATCTTAGAAATCACCGGAAGCGTAAACTCATCGACTTCTTGTTTTATTTCCGGTTCGCTACTCTTGCTCACCTCCTTCTCTGCAGTCTTCGCCTGCTTGTCGTACCCTTGAGTGACGAACTCGCACAACGGCACGTTTACAGTGATCTGTTTCAACACCAGAAGCACATTATTGGTACCTTCAGAATAATGAAAAACTAAATTGAAAGGTCTCAACGTGATTATCTGTTTTCCGGCTTCGCTATCATCGGGGGTGTAGAACTGACAGTTGACGTATTTGTTGCCATCAATGTATTCTTCTTCTTCGTCGTAGAGAAATGGAATGCTTTCGTGACGCGCAAACCCCGCCAGTTCCACCGGAAGCAGAGAGATGTCGACGTGGGCCAAGTTGATGCGACCTTCGCCCAAAGAAAAGTGTTTTCTGGCGTGGACAAGGAACGAACAGCGATTGTAGAAGGTGAAGGTGTTGGTGCAGTCGGTGCACTTGTACCTGATGATGACCACGCGGCGATTTATGTGGTCCTGAAACGTCAACTTCGACGAAAACCTACAAAGATAGTTGTAGGGAAGGGTGGTGAAGAGGTGGACACTTACATGTTCTTGCAAGAGTAGCAAGGGTAGACTTTTAGGCCGAGTTGGGGCTTGAAAGAGATCCATTCTGGAGATTTGTCAAATAAAATGTTCCATTTTGATATTAGCGAGTGCTTTTTTGTCTAAAATAAAAAGGAAATGAGGCTGTGAGCGGCCAAAATTGTCAAGTTATGAAAACGAGAGTACTAGAGCCGCCGGATTCTAGAGGTGCTCTGTCGTTATTGTTTTGTTTTTACTAGAGTGCAGGTGTACCACAGCTTTGACGCATAGTGTACACAATTTGTCTGCACCGCGTCCACCTTTTACGTAAACCCTCCGGTCTTTTTGTTCTGCATTTTTATACATCGTAATACAATGGGATATTTTTTTGGCGAGTATTTTATGGTCGCAGTGTCTGATGTCACCTACCCAGGAGACACTGTTGTTAGCTGACAACATGGCGGCCTCAATTCTTTAATCCTCCTACAGATACCTAAAACGTCAAATGTCAGTTATTTTCCTCAAAATGTGTTACTTACCTGTGTTACTTACTACCAGTCCGACGTAACAGGTCATCAATTCGGTGTGTTCAGGCGAGCGTGAGACACTTTATCGGATGGAAAATGGCGGCTTGCTAAGCAGCTGAGTTCAGAGCGAGCCACTCGTACAGAACTCTACCAACGAAGGTTGTCTGGAATGCTAACGTGCTGACCCTAAAATACACCGCGTGGGGGTAGTTCGGATCGTCGGCACTAGTGGCGCCACTTGTTGAGGAAAGGCAAGGTCACGTGTGCTACACACCGGGTCAATATTCACATAAAAAATAAAACACTGTTCCCCAATTATCACAATTTTATGGAGTACAATCAGATAATACATAAAAAATAAATGATTTGGTCCTAAGTACGTAGTAATTACAAAACATCTCGTTACTGTGTTTTGACTTCCAGGAGACCTTTTATGTGGCGACAGCAGGCGATAGCAGGGGGTACTAACGTCCACACGACTGCGACCGATACAAGCGCGAGCCCCACGACGAATGTAAGGATATTGTTATCGGAATGTCGAGCGAACCAGTTGGTGTAGACGCTGAGGATCAAAGCGAGCCCCCCGAATACGAACGTGGCGACTCCGCTTGCTATATGTAGAAATTTGTTGATTCTTGGCCGGATGTAGTGTCTCAACGCGCCATGATAGAGCGCCAGGATCCCGTCCAGACAAGTGGGGACACTGCACACCACCCCTATGAACCCAAAAAGTCCGTGCCAACTCTTGAAATGCGTCTTGTTCAGGTAGTTTTTGTTGAGGAAGACAACTGTGAAGCCGATCAAAATCAGCACTAGTCCTATTGTTTGGAAGATCCAGTGCAGGCGGAGTCGGATCAATTTTGGGAGGGTCCCCGTCAGTATGTTATCTTTGGCGAGCGACAAGATCCCTTCAGACATGAGAAACACCCACTGAAAAACGCACAGAGAAAGTGAGGTTATGTGCGGTTGCGGTTACTTACTCCGATTGATAGCAGGAGCGGATGCCACGTAAAAAACTGAAAGTCTCCCGAAAAGCAGAAGTAGATGATTAGAGTGACGTAGAGGAGGATGCAAGCGTGAGCGGCGGTCGTCAGGTTTTGGAACAACGGCGACACCGTGTGAGGTTTGTGTTTGTGCTTCTTGTCTTCAGATGCCATCGCTTTAGGAAGAGTAACACTGACACTTGTTGGTGCGCTTGCAGGCGGCAGGAAATTTGCGGTTTCGTCGTTTGCCTCGTCATCGTGTATTTGATCAAGGTTTATCTCAACAGTTGTCCTTGTCATTGTGTGATTTTTATCCAAATCCTCGACTGTGTTAACACTGCAAGTTATCACGCGTGGTTGATCTGCACGTACCTAGATTTCGTTCGTAATCTATATTCACTTATGGTGTCGACGATAAGAAAAGAGTGATTTGGAAAAAGGGGTCAAAGCACAAGCAACAAACTTGAAACAGTTTGAAGGTCTTGTGCGTATTATACAGATCGTTGTTAATTTCACGAGTACTGACTCTTAAATTAGTAAATATTAAACTTACAAAAACATCAGTTTTGTTCCGCTTCTTTTGGGTGCGTCTTTATGGAAATTCTTTTTTTTTTTGAAAAAGTTTTATTTCATCTACTTCTAGTACACGAGAGTAGAAATGTGACAAGTACAAGAATAAATATGCAACATTAAATCTCCTTATCGACGTATAAATAAAAACCTAAACCTAAGTCTAGTTCTAACGTTATTGTAGCTTAAGCCTAAAACCTGTCAGATCAGGTTGTTCAGTACACTCCTTGCAGCTACATCTATCACTTTGGGCAAGCACACTTCGTTTCAGACTTCAGTTCTGGCTAGAACTTGAATAGTACGAACAGATAAATAAGACATACCTAATTACATGTACGGGTGTGTTGTTTGAAGTAGAATGGACAACACACCGTAACAATCCTTGACCTTGACGTTTGTTACAAGTTTCTAAAATAAAAAATCACATTCGGAGGCTTACGCTGCGGTGAATTAAATAACTATGCTATTATGAACAGTGCTAGGTGGATGCGTACGTGTAAAATTACAGGTAGGAACTTAGGTAAGTCTAAATGGTAACACAGTCACTTGAAGAAATGTACGTAGGTACTTCTGGGACTACTCTATAACTTGGGCCCAGGGGTGTTCGATGTGACCGTACTGAATGTCAAACAAGCGCTCCCTAATCCGTTTGTAGAGAGGATTCGAGTGTTCGGTTGTTGGGATGTTGAGGAGTTCCCCCATGTACTCTATAGACCCGATGGGACTCACAATACACGCAGTACCAGACCCAAACATCTCCAAAAGCTACAAAGACAAGTTTACTAAAAAACAAACAAAAAGAATTTTGGCAGTACCCTATCGGTTCGCAACAGTTGCATGATCTCGCCCATCGTGAAGATTCTTTCCTCGATCCTAATCCCGTCCCACTCTGAAGTCATTTGGAGGATCGAGTGTCTCGTCACTCCGGGCAGAATGAGTCCGTTGAGGGGCGGCGTCGTCAAGACTTTATCTACAAAGAGAGTCATGTAGTACCCAGGGTTGTAGTACTCGCGCACACCTACCCCCATTGTTGTCTATATAGAAGACGAATATGTTCATAGTGCCCACTTCTGTGAGTTGGTGTTCAGGTCCGTACAACCAGAGGACCTGTTGGCGGCCTTTACTGCTGGCGGTGCTCTGGACCCGGATGGTGGGACCATAATTGGAACCCATCTTCCTGTCGCCGCAACCACCGGGCCAGGCTCGGGTGTAGCTGGGGTCGGCTAAGAGGGACACCGATTCGGACCCCTCGGCGAAGTAGTTCCCCACGGGGCACAGGATCGTGAACAAGAGGGCCGACTCGGACTGGGCCACCCCCAGAGTACCCTTCAAAAGCAAAGCTCACGTCAAAAAAGTGCGGCAGTAGCGTTGATGCGAAAGGTTAAACATTTTTTGTACAGTTCTGAAGGTGGAATTAATTTTGATAAATGGGCACGTGCGGTGGTACCATCTCTACGAAAGCTAAAAAACTTGTTAAACGTGTTATTAGTGGCTGCTGTAATCGTTAATGTCAATTATTATCAAACCTATCAGCTTTTGCTCGACTTTTACGTAACTTTGACACCACTGGTACTAAGCGGTACTCCTGCACAAAGTCAAGGTTATTGTGCAATTCCAGGTCACAAGCAAATCTTATCTAATGTTGATTTGTAAAACAGGAATTGCAGATTTTTCAAAATCGATTCTCGAAGAGAAATCTTTGTGGGGCAGGTTGTATTTTTTTGGGTCACAGATAAAGAACATCAAAACAAAAATAAGCGAAGAAAAAACGCGAATCAACAAAAGTGTCCCACTTACATCAATCCCAATGAGCGTCGGCCTGATGTAAAGACTAGAACCTTTTTGATGGGGCACCCACTCTTGGTCCACCTGAATTAACCTATTAATACACCTGATGAGTTCCAACCCGTCGAAGGTGGGCAGGCCGGCCCGCTGCGCCGACAGGTTCATCCTCTGCATGTTCAGATCGGGTCTGAAGACTCGAATCTTGCCGTCGACCCCTCTGTAAGACTTCAGACCTTCAAAAAGCTACGAATAACACATCGCTCCGGTTATTTGGGGACGGCTGAGCTGCGTAACAGTTTACCTCGACAGCGTAGTGGAGCACTTTGGCTGCGGGGTGCAGCGAGATGTTCTCGAAAGGGATGATCACCGGTTTCTGCCACCCTCCGAGCTGCTTGTGGTAGAAGACCTTCAGCATGTGGTCGGTGAAGATTTGGCCGAACTTGAGCTCTGACACGTCGGGCTTGGACCGCAGCTGGTCCGGGTCCGCCAATTTGGTGGTCAAATCTCTATACTGAAGAAAAAGCGTCAAAACAATCAATTTTTATTTTGTCTTAATTGCAACTGCACCGTGACACCTCGTTCAAGATAAAAGAATTCAAACGCGGACACCTTTTTAATTATAAATTCGTGAAGGTCAAGTTCAGATCTATTCCTGGACTCATTAAGTACGTAGAAGACTTAGGTAAGCCTCAAACGTTGCGAACCCAAGCTTCGCGATTTTTTCGACAAATAAATTATTTTAAAAAATGTCGTATATATTTATGTTTTATTCAGCATTACAGTGCTATTTTGGTGTCAAGTTTTTCTGAAATAATTCATTTGCATATCCTGTTTCTGAATTAATTGACCAAACGAAAATGCTGGGCTATTCTCTGCCCAAAACATTCACCATTTGTTTACTACTCTCTTACATTTATTTACATCACCATCGTAAACAAAATACTCGTATTGACAAAACGCAACGATCAATTGCTTCAAATACCTACACTTTTTTGCCCCTTCGATGTATTTAATTAAATAGTATGACAAGTGCGTTTTATGTAAAGTTAACAAGATCCTTGCACCTTAATCAAAAGAAGTCTGTTTAGTTGTTAGCACAATCACAAGATAGCGTTTGTTTACTTCTTTGGTCTTTAACTTCTTTCATCAAGAGAAAAAACTTGTTAGGCGTCTAAAGAATTTATTTAACAGTGTATTAAGCGTTTCTTAATCTGTTTTAAACAGCTCTGCTCAGCTAACTCACCCTGAAAGTATACTCCGAGTCGAACTGTTCATAAGTTTTCAACTCCTCTAGCCCCAAAACTTCTTTCACTTTGAGACTGCAAGCCCGCGCTGCTTGTTTGAGCTTGTGCTGGTGCTGCAAGACCCATTTGCAGGCACACTACAACAAAACAATTAATTCCTACAACATTGTTGCACCACTTTGCAGCAGGAAGTCCGTATATTGTTTTTATTTTACGTAAACTGTGCCCCTCCCCTTTTGTTGTATGGCCTCTTCCTAGGAGCAGGTCATCACCCCATGAGTCAAATTTGCGATAATACGATTTTGATAAATTTTGAGTCAATCGGCAATCGGATTTGTTGCAAATTAAGTGGTAATTTTTGACTAGATTATCAATCGGGGGTAATAAATAATAATCAAGAGATAACCCTTTCCATCAACAAACTACAATAACAAGATGTTTTTCTATTGTACTGTAGACACTGTAGTCGAAGAATCAATAACACCTAATCAAAACATCACTTGCGTCACTATCGAGATTTGGGCGAAATAGACAATGGTGAGGATTGTCTTGTAGTGTCGATTTGTGTTGAAATTGATTGTTACAACATTATCGCTTGGTGGAGTTGAAAGTTTATCAATGGTTCCAGATATTTCCAGATTTAAATCACCGAAATTGAAGTTTCCCATTGTTCCAATCAGTAAACAAGAGCAACATCGCGAGTGATTAGAAGGGCCAAATCTAAGTCGATTGTTAGAGTTAGAAAAGAAAAGATTTCCCAAAAGGTGTTAGGTGTTAAGAGGACAAGTAGGTACCTGTTTGCTTGTATAAACCGACATCTTCTTCCTGTTGGATCACTAGATTAACACTAAACACACTCGATAGGAGATGGTTGAAATAATACGTTGAGAATACTGCTCGCCGTAACTTAAGTTAAAATATATTGCCAGTTAGGAGTTTACCGCTGAACTGATGTATTGTAAGCTTGGACGCATGAATGTTAAATACATAAATTAATACTTATCGCTGGCTATTTTATAAACGGAGTATATTTAGGAGAGAAGAAGTAACGTCTTATCTTTCGCAATATAATAATAGTGATTCAGATGACGCAAGATGAATCTCGAACGAGAATTTTTCGAAAATAAAAACATCGCCGATTAAAAACCATTCAAGTAAATACATAGTTATTGTCATGTCGAAATATGATAATGAAGGATCACGACCTTAACAAAACTTTTGTGTTATCGGGTTTTATTAATAGGAATTCTTCGATGGCGAAGAGGTAGATAAGGCGATGCACAAGATACGATAAGTGTTGTCGAAGACGCCACTAATCGATTCACACTCTAATTAGCCGCATCGCCTGAAGGATAATTGATACAATTTTAGGACAACTATGCCGTTTCATTAAAAAGTGATTTGAGACACTCAACACACAATTAATTTTTTTATGACTATCAAATACGTCTCACACTTTGTCAAAACCAATAAACATAAACATCTGACGCATTAAAAAAATAATCAACAAATCCAATTTGAAATTTAAATTTGCCGCCGCCAATTTGACATTTGACACGAACGATTTGTGTTCCGAATATAATTATCAAGAATTGTTGCGAGATTTGGTATTTGCAGTTTCTAACAGCCTCGTTATGAACACTGTTAAATTTTTTAATAGAGCTGTGCTGGTGGGTGCACGAGTTTCTCAGAAATGTCGACATAACCTCAAACTTTTTTCCTCGTAGAGACCGACCTACAAGTTGCACGTTGCCACCCAAAGACAAGTCAATACCGATGCGATCATAGACCCTCCAGACCGGGCGGACATCATGATCCCCAGACCAAAAGAGCGGAAAAATGAGACAGTGGAGCAGCGCAAAGCACGGTACTGAGTGTTGGTACAAGTGGTGCACTTTACAGAATTGATTTTCAGGCTGATTTATCAATCTCGCAAGCGCGGCATGCTCGAGAATGACCTCTTGTTGGGCACTTTTGTTGCAAAATACTTGAAAACTTTCAATGACAGTCAGTTGGAAGAGTATGACAACCTCATCAATGGCCCTTCAAATGATTGGGACATTTACAATTGGGCCACTGAAATTAAACCCACGCCTGCAGAGTATGAACATGGTGTGATGAAGTTGTTGAAAGAGCATTGCAAGAATCTGAATAAGGAGAGTAGGTTGAGACAACCTGATTTGTAAATAAAATTGCGTATTTAGTCGATAAATTACAGTAAAATAATTTATTTCACACACTATTGTTTTTTATTATTCCCAAAAATTTAGATAAGACGTTACGGTTTTTGAAAAAATGGTAAAAAATGCAATTTTCAAATTGTCATTCGTTGGGGTATGCAACACGTTATACAGGTGTGTGACAATTGTGGAATACATTTGATGATGAGGTAATCTTCGGTATTTCGGCGTTTTGTGGATTTTCGGTCCCAATAGGCACAATTTACGCTTCTCGAAAGGTAAAGATTCATTAAACCCATTTCCAGACCGTTTTGTGTTTAATTTGTATTAAAATAATTCGTGTTTTTGTAATTCGTTGGTTGTAAATTGTTGCGGAAACACTAATAACGCCAACAATAGTACATTATTCAACGAGGTTCATTGTAAAATCGATAATAATAGCCTCGTCTCCATGGAAGTTAAAAACAAACAGTACCAATTCCGTAATGGTATGTACGCCCAGGAGCGACAGGATTTCGACGCGACGTCAATTTTTTGTCCTTCGATTGGTCATCCCAAGAACTTGACTTCTTCGCGGACAAGTTAAATTCGATCAAAAGTGCTAGCAAGAGGAATCTGTCCGTCTGCCAGGTGACGGGATATCATTCGTACAAATGTAATTTCATCCGGTGTCGGCTTCAGAGCAGCTGTCTAGCATCCAAGCTATTTCAAGCCCGTGGCTGTTGAAACAAAAATAGCCAAGATCCAGACGCTACATGTAACCGACGACGCCTAATCGATGTTTGTAGTCGAATATTGGGGTACAAAAATAATAAAGTCTGTTCCGAAATCACGCAACAGACGGAGAATGCAGTCACGCTAAAATAATCTCCGATTGAAATAAATATTTGTAATGGAAGAAATATGGAGTTTATGTTTTAGATATTAATGTAGGTTTGGGCGTCAAGAGGAGTGCTCTGTGTGCATTTCAAAATGGAGCGGATCAAACACGGTTTCGGTAACTTGGAGGCTTCGATTGAACGGTTTAATGAATCGGAGTGGCGCGGTCATAAATCTGTGACCCTTTATTGCCGCCCCTTTGCAAGAGGGCAACAATCGGACAGATGTGGTAACGAACACTGAAAAGTTATCCATTCATCTAGCGAGGATGCCCATAAATGGTAATGATAATGGGAAAAGGTGTGGGCGCGACCTCCAGCCACGTCACACCAAGTTCACCCACTTAATGGAATAGACGGTAGGCCGAAGAAATGGCATTGTCGGCATCTCACTATCTAAAATGTCTAAATATAGTTTTATAGTAGGATCGTAAAATTCCGCGTGAGAACAATCGATTAACACTAAGACACTTCAACGTTTGGGACCCTCGAGTCTCACTCCTAACAAAGCGGAAAATTTCCATAAATTGTCGGTAATGGGTGACGAAACCGTCACAACCTTTGATCTCGACTGTGAATTATTCGCTAATTAGAGGAGCTTAGGTAAGAAGGTGAGAATCATCCGGACTAATTTATTTCTTCCCACTGAGATGACTCCCAAGTGTCGACTTTTATTGTTACGTATGCCAACCATATTTGGCTGCACTTTCACGACTTCATTCTGCTCTAAATGGAGATCTCCAATTTAGTGTGTACGAAATTGTGTAAAACACGTTCCTGTCAAAAAAAAAGATTTGGTTGTATTCGGTCCTGCTTTCTTCGGTTCTTTTTAGGATTTGTAATTACAATCAGAGCTGTTGACACTTAAGAAATGCAACGTGGAGTGTGATGTAAAGGTTTTTGAAAAATACATTTAAGCTAGTTTTCAAAATTTTCTTACTTTCTGAGACATGTACCATTTTTCACCAGTCTCCTCAATTAAATTAGCAATTTTTTATACTTGTAGAAATGTCAAGGGTCATGTTCCGAGACTGCAGAATTTTGAAGTGAAAACTTCTTTAGGCGCGCCACATACATTTTACTCCCGGGCAGTGAATTAGTTTCATGCGACACGGTAAAATCGTTCGCAGCACAAGCGAAAATCGTTCGCAGCACGACACGGCATGCTAAAATCAAGGGAATCGAGTTTTTTTATCGGAGCGAGGGAAAAACAATCAACTGTGCGTCACTTGTTAATTTTAAATTTTCATTGTACGTTGTGTTGTGACCTGACTGACCTCAGTGCAGAGCTGCAGGAGTAATTGTATATACAGGATATTTCACGAGTGAAAATGAGCCTGACGTAATTTAAAATGCAACCCACACTATATTTCCGAAAAAAGCTGGCTACTGTCATTAAAATGTCCGGCTTTTCTTGAAAATGTATTGTGGGTTGAATTTATTATTCGATCAGGCTCATTATCACTCGTGAAATACCCTGTATAGTTTTATATAATATAAACGATAAAGACACGACAAATCTTGTAAGTTTACAGATGAATGTAGGATTTAATACGTAATTCTCAATTATATGGCTTCAACAATTCATCTAAGTATTAGAAAAATTTGTGTAGCAAAATGTGAAGAGGAAACTGGACAAATTATCATAATACAGGGTATTGGTAGGTATTGCAATGAAAACTTGTGTTGTGTTCAATATCATCATCAAGAGAATAAAACTTAAACATCCAAACCTAACCTCACAAATTTTGCCAGAGTGTACCTCTAAAAGCGGACGTACTTGCAGTTTCTATTGAAAAATACAGATTTTTGATGTTTATTTAAAAACACCATTAGATTTAAATAATATTAATTATTTATTCCTCGTTCCCTATTCCTCCAAGTCATCCATAATGATGTATTTTTTATAGAATAGGCACCTACCTACATATTACTTAAAATCAGTAACGAGCATCATAGAAGTTTTCACTTCTGTCGTGCGGTTTTAAGCACACACTCTTTTTTATTTCTTCTATCTATAACTGTTAACATTTACAACAACACGGCAGACGTCAAAATACATTTGAATAAATTTATATCTGCTCTCTCTAAATTTCTACTGACAGATTTCAATTCAAACATGTTGAATCTGTATGGTAAATATTTAGCAAATTATTTAATACTCTCTATCTTCTTTATCGTAGACTACCTACTAAAAAGTATTCAACACTCTTTTCCATCACTGAAGACATTATAAACTTTTCGAACTACATACTGCAAAAAATTAAACAACATTTCTTGTCCTTTTTTCTCTCAAAAGCAATTCCATCACCACCCGTTCTATCTGCGCGCCTTTTTCTTCCCAAGAAGAAACAACAGACAAAACTCCTTTTAAAACATCTTTGGTTTTGCTGCTTTGCATCTCTTTATGCCCTCTAGCCTGTGATGAACAAAAGTGTCTTCAAGAGAGCACGTCTTCCACCGTTGGAAAGATCCGCTAGAATTTTATTCTTCAGCGATATTACGAGTAGATGTAATGAACGCCAACCCTAATCCCAAGTCGTCTCCATCCATCATTCCAAGCTGTCACCAGGACTATTTGCAACAATGAAAACCACTACTCTGTCGTAATTTACGGCCTTCACCTGTCCAAGTGAAGCCACATTTACTCCATAAAAAATTCATGCGGACGACCCTGCTCGCAACGCACTATTTTCTATTTTTGCCCACGAAATAATAACACATATTTGTGCATTCTGCCAAGTCGCACATGACTCACATCTGGAAGAAGGAAGGTACCACTCGCGTTGTCCAATACCGGACAATAGAAGCAATAGAAGCAATCACTGGAATTATCTAAATTTAGTGGTTCGGAGTTATCGAATATGAGCCAATGGAGGACATTGCCAACACCGATTTATTATTCCGCCAACGACAAATGTTCCATTTTAAAAAGTACGTCACCGAGTGACCTCAGAAACTTGAGTAAGGTCAGTGATTTTATTCTGGATTCTTCTCGGGAGGAAGTGTCTCGCATGCGTGACTCACTGGTACTCTATTGATCTATCGGAGGCACGCAACACCCTGTAAGACAAACGGGGGCGGCGACACTCGTCGGCAACTGTTACGGAAGTAAAGAGACTGACGTCGCTTGTGTATTTTTCCTCGGATGAATCATAGCGAAAATTCGAGATGTTTAGATGGAAATAAAAATTAGAAATTTTTATTATTTTGTTTGTGTAAACAGCACACCAGAAATTTATTAATTTCGGTGTGTAAACACGAACGCAAGTTATACGAAAGCTCGGTGTCTTTGGCGCGCCACAGAGTGGAAAGTTGTCGCCGCACATTTTCCCACTGGTATTTTTATTCAAAGTTAATAAGTCTCGATTGTCGTTCTAGAATAGTCGTACAATGGACAAGCTAAAATTAACTTGTTTACCTTAGTATCAAATTTGTTGGCGTGGGACGGCGGCACAATGTGAGCCATAAAATTGTAAACTACAAATTGCATGCATTCTTCAGCACGGCCAAAAATTTTTACGAGATCTGGATTGGTTCTAAATTGGTTTCAATGTCGCCGGGAGTTATGCACTTACGCCGGTAAAGTGTTAATTGAGATTATTTTGTTGGAGATAATGTGTCAAGGGAAGGGTGCATTGGGAGCTGTCAATGAGAAAATGAGACTAAATTGGATGAGTGTGGGGTTTGGAATGGCTTCTATCGATCTGTACATTGGCAACAATAATAGAATTTCCGGGTAATGTGAGTTAGAAAATTGTTGGCTCAAACAAAAAAAAAATCGGATTCGTGTCATTAATCATCGAGAAATTTCCTGGTACCTACATATTATGAGGTGTTGGATTTAGATTGGCCGATGAAAAATTTATCTTGATATGTCAATTGGGTAAAAACAATCCAGAAAAAAATCTGATTTGAAATATGTATTTATTGATTTATTGATTAGGTGATTGTGAATTGTGCAACTCTGGTGTTAACACTTAGTGCGTAAAAAATTATTCATTGAACTCATATTGAGTACTTGTAGATTCAAGGTTTCTCAACGTTGAAGCAAATATTTGTACAGATTGACCCACAAATCGCTATACCATTTTAAAACTTTAAACATTTAATTTCGACTGCATTTTAAAACATTTTTGTTTCATATTGTGGAGTGTATAAAGATTTTTGAACGCGGAAGCTGTCCTAATTCACACAAAATTTCGTTTCGGTGTCTGTAGGGCAGAATAAGTGTCGCCACAAATGATAAGAAACTTGACAATGAACGATACTGATACTACATCAGAAATCAATTTTTTCTTGCGGAAGTACGACACGGGGATAAATTAAACATAAGACGTGGTTTATTGTCTTAAAGAAATCAATAAAATTGTGGCAATGGCGTTCTGAAGACTGTCATTCGTACATAAAGGGTTGTCAAAAATTGCTGACATTGTTTAAAATGTGATGAAGAAGATTCGAGCAAAACTACGCAAAAACTGTAAAGGAACTGAGAATTTTTATTTATCTACAGCTTTCATTTTTTATTAATGCTTCATTTTGACTGCCACGATGCAAAATTTCTTTCTTGACTGATTTTCAAGAAGAAAAATGTATTCATTTTTTATGAGACGTAAAGCAGAATTTAGAAATGGCAGATCCACATGAGACTCAAAGAAAATGATAAAGCATTCAATTTGAATAGTGTTACTCAGAAAAGCTCTAAAAAGGCTTGTCCAGAATATGACAGTAGTCGTTTGTAAACTTTGATGGCCACGTGTCCACCAACCCAAGAAAAAAAAGATCCATTTGCTATTGATCCAATTTTGAAAAGGAAAAATGTATTAACATTTTTTCCTACTTGAGTTTGGAAAACTAACATATTTGAATACTAATTTGAGTTAGGCAAAGTGGAATATTTCCTAGCAAGGGCGGAAATAATAAAGTCCATTCAATAAACATCTGGACTGTCAAAATCAAAACTGCAGTTGTTCGGTTGGTTAAATCACTAGTTATTTTCATATTGCCCAGTTGTTATCTATGATTTTTTAATTTTTCAAACTATTCATTTGTTTAAATTGACATTGTCAAATAAATTGCAAAATTATTTAAGTGTATTTTGTAAAAAGGTTAAAATGGAAAGTTCAAAACGAACTAGGGTGGTTCTACTGGTGCGAGAGAAGAGGGCCATAAGAAATTATTATGAGGAACAAACAAAAAAGTGATAATAACGGGAAGAAATTACAAATTTGTGCCAAAGCCGCTCCAGTATTGTTAACTAAGAATTGGTGTTCGTTCTTGTGATTCACAAATCAAAATTTTGGAGAGATAAGTGTTAATCAAGTGTTAAATAATAAATGAAACAAATTAGTTTATTTTGGATGATTTTGGTTGTGTTGTTTAATTTGTTACCTGTTTTCAGTTTGTCGCATGTTTTTTATAAACTTTATTAAATTGCTCTAATTCATTTAGTTGCTGCATTTCACTTCAAGTGTTCGAAGCAATGAATGAATCAAAACATTTTTAGTTCAATGTTCAATGATTAAAAATGAAAACATAACCTAAATATATTTTGTAACTAGATTTTGATGTCGGTACACTCTAGCGAAATTTTTTTTATATCCAAGTACAGTCAAAACAAGGATTTTATTTAAAATTTAATTTTGACAGTTCAGGAGTTTTTTGAATTTACTATAGGTATTTCAACACTAAAAGTTCAATTTTGATCGTTTCCTATGATACAAAACTTGAAATCTGTCAAAGATAACCTCAAAAATTACAAGGAATTAATGTTTTTTTTTAAGACTTTGCTTAAATAAGCACGAAAAACGTTGTTCAATTTTCATGGGCTGTTACTTTTCAGGTATTCGGCCTGTTTTGCATATTCAAGCATATTTGCAATCAAGCGATTCACTTTTAATAGAATTTCCGTAAATTTACTCGAGCGAACAAATTTGTTTTTTATAAACAAAATTGTTTCTCTATAGTAACGAAAACAGAACAATTTTAATTCCGCCTTTTAATTTTGAAATAATTAATAGAATATTAAGGGCCAGTTTACAGAAGTGAAATTAAGTTAATCATAATCAAATGCGAGATTAATTGAACACGTGATTAGATTGAACCAATCGAAGTTTCGGATTCATGAGTTAATCGCGCATTAAAATTCGAATTAAATATTTAATTCTCTTTCTATAAACTGGCCCTTAAAATATTCAAATTTACCTAATTTACTTTCCAAACTCCAGTAGAAAAAATTATGTGTGTAATACGTGGGAAATCCATTTTTTCCCGTACACGGAATGTTTTGATCTCGGCTATCACCTCGATAAAAAATCCCATGCCTAATATAGAAAAAATTACATTTCCTAACTTATTGCACAAACAGCTATTGTGCGATACAGAGCAGATTCTGAAATAGCAGACGTGAGGAAAATAATGTAGCATTCATTTTGAAGATCACCATTTAGAAGAGCTCTCGAAGACTTGTTCGTATTGTCCAAAACCAAAATATGATGACGAAGATAACAAAGCTGCCAAGATCTGATGCAGGAATCGATAATTTTTACGCATCTTCAGTTTTTACTTTCTGGTGACCCTTCATTTTTCTTCAAGTTCTATTGTTTATAAACTTTGAGACTCTACTAGGTCCACAATCCACGAAAAAAAATCCTCTTGCTGTTGATCCCGATTGGAAAAATAAAAATTTATTACAAAACTTTTTATGCGATCTAGAGCAGATTTTAAAACAGACAGGAGGAAGTTTAAATATCGTTATTCAGTAGAGCTCTCCAAAATACAATGAAGAAGATTTAACCAAATCCACAAACCCTTGACACAGCAATCGATAATTTTTACGTATCTTCACTGATGAGGCTTCAATTCTGCTCCAAGCCGTGTTGTCTGTCTATAAACTTGCTCCACTTGCCCCAACCCACGCATAATATCTTTTAGTACTCTTCCCTTGATTCCACTTGTCAGAAAAATTACGAACATTATTCACTCGACGTGGAGTAGATTTAAAAATAGCGAGTCCATGTGAGGTCTTCAGATATTATTGCAGTGGGAATTGCGACATATCCTGGCCAGATGCTGGCGCTCCAATTTAGATCAGACGCCGCCTTAATGATTCCTCTTTATTACAAGACATCATGAAAAACATGAGTCAGAATTATAATTATTTAATCCACAAATCTGTCTTCATCTCTTGTTGCTATTTTAACCCACAAAATGCTTCATTATCGCGGTAAATTTTTAATGAGCAAAATTCTCCCAAAATCTTGACCCGCGAGGTTATCGCTAAAGGTCAATTGCGGCGTATATATTTTTTCCAAGAGCGAAGCGGTAAAACTGCAATTCCGGCGGCTTCTAGTAGGGGGGCGTGGCGATAAAGTTGCGTGAGACAACAACAGATAAGAGCAACAACGTTTTCGCTAAAACAGTTTTTGATTATATATTTATTTGTTTTACGCTTCACACTCAGGTGCAAATGCGAATCGAAGGTCCTAGTGCGCACTTTAGGATCTAGCTTTTACTAGGACGCGTTTACTTTGTATGTTTTTATTCAGCCTATCAATGTTTGCACTTTGATAAAGTACATTTCGTTGCACCTATCTCGATGCAAGCAAGTCTGACGCCGACCCAGTTTGTCCAACAATCGTAAAATCGTGGAAAACTGGACCGCGGCGTCTCCACCTGTCCATTGCGAGGCTAACAAACCGGCAGAGCCAGTAGATCGATACGACGAAACTGTGAAAACTTGTCCGCGAAAATTTTCCTCCGCATTAAAGGAATTGTTCCCGAGTCGCACTCCTACATCCTTGAATCAGCTTGTCCGAAAATACGTCACAATTACTCGTCGAAGAAAAACTCGTAGGTAGATTCTGAATAATTAATCGGCGAGTCGATGCATCTCGAATTCTTCCAAGGTAGAACGAGCGTTGCGCAAGTCCCCCACACTGCCGATCTATTTAAAACCAAAAAGCCCGGTCTAGGCATCAGTCGACTCAGCGCAGCAGAGGTAAAACGAGTGTTTGGGAGTTCGTGTTCGCGTGTGAAGTGTCATAAATAAAACAAAATGTCCGAGGGAATTAGACGCGACATCCCCATTAAATTGGGCGACTTCAGTGTTATCGACACCGAATTCAGCAGCATCAGGGAGAGATTTGACGCCGAAATGCGCAAAATGGAAGAGGAGATGAGCAAGTTCAGGTCCGAGCTGATGAACAGAGAGTCCAACAACTTCTTCAGGAGCACCACAAGGTAGATACTTTTGAGCGGAAGAGGTTGAGGCTTACCACTAATGGCAGCGACGCGCGATGGGGTTAAAGACTTTCAATCGGTCCATCACAATGAGCGGAAGCACCGGAAATGCGCGCTGAAAAAGGACAACACACGTGAAATTTATTCGAGAGTAAAGAGCGCAAACTGTGTCAACAGCGGAATTTATTAAGGAGGGAGGAATAGTTCCGTCACAGTGTAAATATTTGTAGATTTGACGCAGGTGCAAGACGACTGGCATCAATTGCATTATCCTGCGACAACAGTGTTGTCAATCGGTGTAATCAGAGTGAGTCATTGTTGACCATTTCAAGGATGCCAGGAATCAGATGAAGCTGCGAGTCGAGTGCAACTGTCTAAGACCGAGAGAAAATGTTGCGGAGGCGGCAGTCGAAATTTTAATCGGCCGCCTCCAGCGCGTTGTTTGCCCAACAAATTATCATAATAAAAATCTGTTTTTTCACCGTTCACGATTACAATCGGCGCTTGACAACTGTGTCCATTTAAAGACGGCTACGTAACAGTTGGGTGATGTCATGGGACAAAAATAGAAACCAGTTTTACACTGCACTACAATCGTACAGTGCAGGAATGCGTCCAGATGGTCACGTCTGTGCCTTCCGGTGCGATTGTCACGTTCTCGCCACTGCATCTCCGAGTCTTAGCTTAGCATTAGCAATTGTTCGAGCGGCTGCTCCATCTGCGAAGATCGAGCAGTCGCAGTTGCGACCTAAACAACTAACAATGCTTTTAATGTTTGCATGTCGTACGAATATGAGACTGTTTCTGGAGGAAACAAATCAAAGTCGTCGTCAAGGTTTGTATTAGGAGATTCACTCACAGACCCACTCACACTCGCCTAACCATTGTAACCATCCGCCCTTTCGGTTTTCACTTGATGACCGGTGGTGTTTTAGCACAAGCACCCAGTCGTCGCACAATTCTGGTTTAGACGTAGCGCAGCGGCCCGGCGGGGACGTCAGGACATGGTACGACGACCTGAACTCCCCCCTGATCCAGGAGGACGGCAACAACAAGTGCCTCAAGTTGCGGTTCGACGTCAGCCAATACGCCCCGGAAGAAATCGTTGTAAAGACTGTCGACAATAAATTATTGGTGAGTGGAGGCGACGCGTTGTCGAGAGGGTGCTGATTGGGGGTTGCAGGTGCACGCCAAACACGAGGAAAAGACAGAGTCCAAGTCGGTGTATAGAGAGTACAATAGGGAATTCCTCCTGCCCAAAGGAACGAACCCCGAGCAGATCAAGAGCTCGCTCAGCAAAGACGGAGTGCTGACCGTGGAGGCGCCTTTGCCGGCGATCACAGCCGGAGAAACACTGATTCCAATCCAACACTAATTGGTTGATTTCCGCTTTTAGATCGTCTCTGGTAAATTCCGCAGTTTGTTTCTTTCGCAAATGGTCTAACACACGTCACCTGTGTCGACGCTTAATCAATTCTCTGTTTAGCTATGCAACAAGTGTAGTATAATAAACTTTTGTAAGTTATTTATAAACAATATAAGTATTTTTAAACATTCTTCTATGTACCCCACTCCACCCTAAAGAAATTTTTTGTACGCGAAGACGGTCAAAAGCGTGATGAGACTGACCGAAAGGTAGAGATTCGCCCATGGAACGTTCCTCCTCTTGAGTGTGACCCTATCGACAGGTTT
Source organism: Tenebrio molitor (assembly GCF_963966145.1). Classification (NCBI taxonomy): domain Eukaryota; kingdom Metazoa; phylum Arthropoda; class Insecta; order Coleoptera; family Tenebrionidae; genus Tenebrio; species Tenebrio molitor. The sequence goes on along the minus strand of NC_091052.1, from coordinate 13,258,704 downwards.
GACCATCAAGTCCCACTGAAACCGACAAACAATTGGTCAAACCATCCCTCCCACCCGCATCCCTCACCTGTTCGCTCTTCTTGACCAACTGCTCAGTCACTCCCCTCAACCTGCGAATCTGTTGTCGGTTTTTACTGAGCAACACTCTCACCTGACTCGACTCGGGACGCTTCGGATCGTTGTAATTGGCCAGGATGAATCTGAGCCCCGCCTCCATCGCGATCAGTTGTTTGACGCACGTCAACACTTCAGCGGAGACGTCTAGGTTTCTGCAAGAAGAGAATCAGCGCCATCTCGCGACCGGACGGCCACTCACGTGTACAAGCGACTCTGGCTGGCGAACGGTATCGACTTGGGATGGAAGGGGTGTTTGTGCAACTTGTACAACCCCAAGAGAATCCGGCGGCGCTGGAAGGGGAAGCGCACCCCGAGTTGTATCAGCTTGGTGTCGCTGGTCGCCAACAATTCGGACAGGTCGACGTTTTTCTCCCACAGAGTCGCCAACACGCTCTCGCTTTTGGTGCCGTAGAGAATCTTGCAGATGTCGCTGGTGAAGCGCGGCCTGAAGGAGACAAATGAAAAGTGGAAGTGTCGAGTGTGTAGAGTACTTTTCGCCGTTTTTGAGAGAGCCGAAGGTGTCCTCGAACGTCGACGAGGTGTTCAAAGCGAGGTAGAAGTTGTCCATGGGGTCTTTCGGAAGCAGTTTCAAAATAGCGTCGCTGCTGTTGGACTGGGCCAGGTCCGCCACGGTGTTGCCCCTGATGTCCACTTTGTCGCACGTGAAGCCTTGGCTCAGCAAGAAGCTCACTATCGTCGGGTGGTTGCCGCTCACGGCCCAGAACAACACCTACAACTCGACTCTCCACGATCTGACTAGTTTTCGCTTGATTCTTACATCCCAGCGCTGGTTGTCTTCGGCGTCTCTGTCCACCAGCGGGAGTAACAACTCCACGGTTCGAGCGTGGCCGTTGTTTGCCGCCATCATGATCGCGGTCCTCCTCTTTTTGTCGAACGCGTTGACGTTCACGCCATGTTTTAGAAGGAGTTGGGCGCAACTCGCGATGCGCGTTTCGATGTTTTTTGAGTTGTTACAGGCGAGCATCAATGGAGTGTGACAGTCTGCAAAGGGGTGGTCAACACAGAAAACATTGTAGGGGAACAAGAGAACCTATAGTTTTGTTGATGTCAGCCCCGCCCTCGAGAAGGCGCGTCACAATCTCCACGTTGGCAATACTTGACGCCAGGAGCAGGGGGGTCCAGCCGCACTCAAATTCCGTGTTAACGTCGAATCCTGAAAGAATGCGACAGGAGTGGGAGTTATGCAACACAACGTACACCACCTGGTTCGAGATTCAGGATTCAGTAGAATCTGCAATCTCGATCAAGCGCAGTCTCTTTTTTACAATTTTTTACGATTCTTTTTCCCATGTTGAGATCTTTTTACCTTTGTCTAACTCTTCAAAAAATTCATTTTTTCTTTCGTAAGTGATCGCCGAGAAGACAGCTTGGGCCTGTTGTTTCGCTGGGTCTGCTTCTAAATCAGCTTTTTCTAACGCCTTTCGACGATTAGCTTTGAGCCGGCGCTAAAAATTGCGATTTATACACCGGTTATGAATATATTTTTTTTTTACCTTGAAATCGTAATAATCAGGGTCGTCGGATAAACCCTCTTCATCGCTGAAGTCCGACGCGTACAACATTTTATCACCAGTTCTGCAAATTCGAGAATAAACCGAGAAACACCAATTTCAATTAAAATTTTGAGGTTATGTTGCGACGCTCACAGAAACAGGAATGACATTTGACAACAGCTGTGTATTAGGGGTTGCATAAACGGATGGCGAAATAAGTTTCGTTTAGTTATCAAATTTTATTAAAAAAATTACATGATCTATTCCATAATGGTAATAAAATTAGTTTTCATGGTATAAATTTCAATTGTCTATGTAAAACATATAGCAAATTAATTTAAAGTAAGATGGGACACATAAACTAAATTAAACATTATATCACATGCATTACACAATGTATAAAAAGAACGTCTGAACGCAACAGATACACTATCTATGTCATATTCAAGTCTTGTAACATTATTTTAAATAAAAACTAAGTCTAAATAGTGAGTTTAAAACAGAGCTGCCGTTCATTTTTTCCTCAGCTCCCTATGTCATTAGGCACGTTTTATTTCCTACCTTAAATAAAATTGAAACTATCCAATTTACAAAGTAACAGCGAATTACGAGTTGCGCTCTCGCGAACGACAACCAGACCTACATCCTGGTTGCGATTTGCTCTCGTGGCAACTCTCCAAGTGTGATTTCACTTTAAAATCAGCGATAATCAACCAATGTTATAAAAAATATGTTTTCTGTATGTACAAAATGTTTAAGTCGTAAAACAACATTGTTTGATATGCCAACGCTATGATAAAACGAGTCGAAAGAACAACCTTCTCAATTCCGAAGTGAAAGAAAAAAATCGACTGTACAAGATACACCGGAGCCATACAAGTCATCGAGCTGTGGGAATCATAGGTACAACGGTAATACTAATTATCCAGGAAAACGAGTCTTGACCGGACCCGGCTTGGCTTTGTGTCAAACCGAAGTCTGTTGTACGCCGGCCAGATAGTTGAGCGGTTTGTGTTCGGCTTCGCATTCGGAGTCTTCGATTTCGCACAGGTTGGTCGACATGTCGCTGTTGCTGCCGTAGCCCCCCAGGAGGGAGTTGCGCTCTTCTGCAACACAAACACTGACTACGACTCGTCGTCGGAATCGGGGATCCGTACCTAATGTCGTGATCACGGAGCCTATGTCGTCATCACAGTTTTTCCTCCTGTTGCGGTTGCTCGGGAATCCGTAGGGCTCGACTTCGTCCGACTCGGCTCCGGGACTTTGCAAGCACTCGCCTTCCGACTCGCTAGGAATGTTGTACCCATGGCTAGGAAGGTATGAGTTGGGATGACGTATATAGCTATCCGCTACAAAGAAAACTTCGATAACACAAGAGATTTATTACGACGAGGGCTACTAAAAAAACACAAATCAATTCTAAATCATTAAAGAGTTAAGCGGACCAGTGGTCTTGTTATGGTCTGTCGACGGTCTAGATACTCTATATTCTATGGATGGGACACGCATGCGTCAACATAGCCACCGTGAGTCATGCAAGAACCATAACAAGGTCATACTCACTTGGTTTAACGATAATTAAAGGCACTGCGTTAAAGGATTAATAAAAATAATTAGTTATCAGACAAGCTCAGTTCATTAAATCGTAACAATTGTCTTGATCGTCGCAGAAACAAAGTTGTTTCGTGACTGAAGAGTATTTTACGTGAGTAGTATGGGTTAATATGGGTCTGTGCTACAATCAAAAACCACCAACTGTTGAATTAGGTTGGCAAATAAAAAAAGTCACTAGTTAGTAATTTTTTTCATTTTGCCCGGTTTGAATGAAAATGAATAAAAAATCATTATACAATTGTCGAGTTGATGTTCTCAAGTTCGAAAATTTTGTTAAAACACGTCTGGACGTAGAAAAACCAAGTTAATTGAAATAAACTGACGTAAGTGACTGACATAACGACACCGTAACCCTACTTTTCCTCATTTTGTGTTGGTGGGTTTTTGATTTGAGCACGGTTCATATTCAAGTGTGAAAGTCAGTCGAAACGACTTAAATGGTTTATGCAAGCGAATTAGAATGTTAGTGTGTTTGAGAGATTCGACAACGTTAGTTGGTAGCTGGTTGGACACACTGGAAAACCAACAAGACTTACAAAATCGGCTCGTTACAAGTGTGTTTCGTTCCAGCCTGGAACATCTGACGGTAAATATCTTTTGCGCGTCTTAGGGGATAAAAGTATGTAGGATAAAAAATTTCGGACATGTACCTGTGGTAAATCGAAATTCTTCATTTCCACTATCGAGAGCATTGAGACTGGGGCTAGCCCCATGCGGATCGCATTCACTGTCAGCCATGAATTCCGACTCTGCATCTTCATTGAGCGTCTCAATGTCTCGATGTGGGTCAAGTGGGCCCAGCACCGGAGGAAGATGGTGACAACGAGATTCGTTACTCTCATTACTATGAAAGCTGGAGGAATCAGGTATTTCACTGCCTGGTACCTCCGTTATGTTAGGCAGTGTTTGGCTATGTCTCGCCCAATCTGAGCAGTCCCAATGATAACCTAAGAAAGCAACGCATTAGAAAATCATCAAAATGACAACTAACAGAAAGAAGAAGAGCGAGACAAGCGGGATGATTTGTAGAGATTAGTGGCAGGGGGCGCTGCTACTTACTTCCCACTGAACGCTGGTCCTCTTCGGGACAAACCGACCCGTTCGACTTGACATAGTTCACAGTATTACTTCGTCCTCCATACAGTCTGTTTGGAACATCACAATTAACGGGACTCGATAATTTGTATTCTGCAGAAACGAAATCAACAAAAATCATAAAACACAAAAATCTAAACTAGGACTCTACTCGCACTTACCGTTCTTCACTTTGGGCTTGTCGTTCAGCGACGACGCCAGATGCATCTGTTCGGCCCACGTCGTCTTCTCCGAGTCGCAATGGTTCCCCACGCAGTTCTGTCCGCTGCTCCGGTTCAGATTCCTCACGTAATCCGGAGGAACGTTCTCGAGCTCGTCTCCGGCCGATCCGTAACTCCTCAGAGTGTCGAGATTGTTGAGCATCATCGTCGTAGCGTTACAATTGTAGAGGGAGTCGTTCTGACCCGAGGCGGTGTAAGACACCGGTCTGGGCGGACACACAGGAATCTCCCTCTGGTTCACCTCCAGATTGCTCAACTTGGACCCTCTCTTGAACTCGCTCATCTCGTGGGGCCTCGTCGAGTTCAGCACGATGTGATCCTTGATGTTTTCGTTGTTGATGTTGCGTCGCCTTCGCGCCCTCCTGGCGCAACACCTCCTCAAGAACACGAACAGCACCACCAGCAACACGATCACGACAACCCCGACACTGATGGCGATCAACTCCTCCCAAGTGATGTTGTATATTGACGAAGAGATGGAAGTACTGTAGAGCTGACTGCCGCAGTAGGGCCCGGTGGTGTTCTGCGGACAGACGCACCGGAACGAGCCGATGTCGTTGAAGCAAGTACCGCCGTTCTGGCATGGCGACGATTCGCACTCGTTGATGTCGTACTCGCAGAACTCGCCGAAGAACGACCTGCACTTGCACAGCGGCCGATCGTCGCCCTCCTCGCACACGCCGCCGTGTTTGCACGGGTTGGGCGAGCAGTACTGGCCGTACTCGCATCGTTTGCCCGACAGCCGGAAGATGCACTCGCAGCTGTAGTCGCCGGGGGCGTTGGAGACGCACTTGCCGCCGTACAGACAGGGGGCGGAGGCGCACGGGTCCATGTCCAGCTCGCACAGACTCCCGGTGAAGCGGGTGTGGCAGCTGCACTCGTACCCAGTGCTGGTCTCGTGGCAGGTGCCGCCGTTCATGCACGGCTGGGAACCGCACGGCCCCGGCGGCACCAGCACGTTGTTGGTGTCGCAGCTGAACTCGACGTTCGCGAACCGCTTCAGCACCGCCACGGAGCTGTCGCCGGATTTGTGCAGCGGCACCGACATCCGGGAGATGCGGATGTCGTCCATGCAGCCCGAGAAGCCGCGCTGGATGTCCTCGAAGCCCAAGATCGACGGGTGCTGGTGGACTTCCGCCCCCAAGTACATCTCGTCGCTTTGCAGGTTTAAGATGTCGCTGATCCCGGGGGCGGAGCCCTGGGCGGTGTGAGTGCCGTCGACTGTGATCCTGGCGCTGTTGCGGTCCCTCTCGAGCTTGACCTCGTGCCATCTACCGTCGGAGATGTACACAGTGGACTCTCTGACGATGCCTTCGCCGCTCCCGAGCTCGAACCGGTACTGGACAGCACCGTTGACGATCTACAAATCCCCACCGATCAAAACCCCCCACGACTCTCCCCTCCCCTTCAACTTACCTCCAAGATATTATAATCTACCTTCCCGGCGGCGTACATGAGGTTCCCAGTCGGCTGCACCGTCCTGATCCTCAGGCTCAGACTCAGCTGGTCTTCGATCGACTTCTTGTTGATGATCCTGTACTGCGAGTAGCTCTTGCCGCTGAAGGAGATTGGGTTCCGCGCGATGTAGCAATTCTGGTCGTGGCACTTGGAGATGTCCACGTCGCACATGGCTCCAGCGTATCCTTCCGGACATTGGCACGAATATCCAGCAGTGGAAGCGTCCGGGATGCAGATCTTGTAAGGCGGACAGGGCTCGCGGGCGCACTCGTTCACGATGGTGTCGCACTTCTCTCCTCCGTAGCCTTCTTTGCACACGCACTCCAGCTTCTGGCGGTGGTGAGGCGACACGAAACTCGTCACGTCCGTTGCGACCGGGTCGATGTGGGACGCCTCCAAGACGTAGTGGTCTTGACAGACTCCGAACATGCAGTAGGTGTTGCTGCACTTGAAACGAATTATCTCTTCGACCACGAGCTTCGTGCTTTCTTCCAACTCCTCCAGATTGTCGTTCAGAGCTTTTCGGATGGATTCGGACGTGTAGAATCCTTCGTCGGGTCGTCGCACTGTGAAGAGAACGTCTAGGTCTTTGTTAACGACGTACCGCTTGGACCTCAGCGAGATGTCTTCGTCCGTGGAGGGCTGGACGCTGATGATGACCACGTCTTTGAGTCGACAGTTCATGGCGTTTCGCACCGCCCTCACGAATCCTTTCCTGTGGCTCAATACGAACACTTCGGGACTGACCTGTCGGAATCTGATGGCCACCGAGTTGTCCAGCATGTCTTCGCTGATGACTTCAATGTTGATCTTGACGATGGAGTGCGCGTGGAATTTACCGTCGGTCACGGAGACGTTCAGTCTGTAGTCACCGACGTCCAGACGAGGTAGAGCGGTTAGAGTACCGTCGGTACGGTTGATTTGGAAGAGCTCGTGCGTGGGGTACGCTATTCCCAAAGTGGGGGCCAACGAGAAGGTCAGAGTGTCGTACTGGTCCTGGTCGTTGGCGTACACCTTCCCTATCACCCCTCCAGGGTACTCGTCCAAGTACGAATTGATGTTGATGTCCAGCGGGGTGATGATCGGAGGGTACTGAGACTCTTCGATCACTTTCACCACCACCCAAGCGTCGGAGTAGAGAGGGGGGATCCCGTTGTCGAACACTCTGATCTGGAGGAGGAAGTTGTCTTTGATCTTGTGGTTGAACTTCGTCGCCGTCCTCAAGATGCCGTCTTCTTCCAGCCTGAAGCTGTTGCCTTCGTTGCCGCTCCTGAAGTCGAAGGTGTAAGGAATGGTGTTGGGGGCAGTGTCGGCGTCGGTTATTGTGAATTTGATGATGGAGTAACCGATCGGTTTGTCCTCCTGCAAAACAGGTTTGTGTCGAGGGTTACACTCGGTGGGGCGACACCTACCTGGATGATTGTGGTGTAGTTGGGTTGCGCGAAAAGAGGGGGATTGTCGTTGGCGTCGGAAATTTCTATGTTGACTAGTGCTTGTCTGGAAAGCACCGGAACTCCGTTGTCTTTGGCTAAAACCTCCAAGACGTAGCTGGAAGTGGTCTCGCGGTCCAGTTCGTCCGCTACAGAGATGTATCCGGTGTCGGGATCGACCTCGAATTGCTCTCGATTGTCTCCTCTGATGATGGAATACGTCACTTGGCCGTTCTTGTCGCTGTCTAGATCCGTGGCGATGACCTATTAATCACCGAATGATATCATTTTTCATACATCATTTTTTAGAGATAGTATCGTTCTTGATTCCATTTCATAATAACAATTTTGTAAAACATAGTTTTTAGATCTTGGCTAGCTTACCAAATAATGAGAATATAATGAATGAAAAAAAAAAAAAGGGGCACTGACTATTTTTGAAAGTCACATAAAATACCATTCAAGATTGAGACACGCGTTTTTTTTTCTAAGAAAAAAATCCTTAAAAAGCAACTTTCAGATTCAATTTATCTCTACAAACAACAAAGATATTGTTAGATTCATTGTAAAAAATTCTCGGCGCATCCACCATTTTCGCAGTTTATAGTTATTTGTTTATCAAGGCCGCGAAATCGTTCTTTCACGTACCGAGAGAAAAATTGACGCCGAGGTGCTTGCGGCCGAGGCAAGACAATCTCGAGGATGTTAAAGGATTTCGCAGCCAAAGTGTACACAATAATTTAAATTATCCTGATTGGCATTCAAGATAGAGACATGCGGTTTTCTTGGTTATATTTATCAATCAAAAACATTTATTTCTTAGATCTGTATCCAGAAAACACTGGAGATCTTGTTACGTGTAAAAAAAATTCTCGGCGCATCCACCATTTTTTCGAAACCTGAATTTTGAAGCTTCATCAAAGATGAGAGCTGGACAATATTTTATTTATCTCTACAAACAACAAAGATATTGTTAGATTCATTGTAAAAAAATTCCCGGCGCATCCACCATGTTTGCAGTTTATAGTTATTTGTATTCAAGGCCGCGAAATCGTTCTTTAACGTACCGAGAGAAAAATTGTCGCCGAGGCAACACAATCTCGAGGATGTTAAATATGATTTCGCGGCCAAAGTGTACACAATAATTTAAATTATCCTGATTGGCGTTCCAGATAGAGGTTTTCTGGTTCTATTTATCAATCAAAAACATTTATTTCTTAGATCTGTATCCAAAAAACACCGGAGATCTTGTTACACGTGTTGAAAAAATTCTTGGCGCATCCATCATTTTTTCGAAACCTGAATTTTGAAGTTTCATCAAAGATGAGAGGTCGACAAAAGCGTTTATGTAATTCCCTTCCATAGAGCGAAAATATAAAATTGCCTCGTAATTTGGACCTCCGCCGACCGTTAACAGATTAAAGTTTCTGTACTTTGTGAATATTTTATACAATTAGTTAGAAACTCATTAAACTGATTTAATTAGGTTTCACGCAATAGAAAACCAAATAAGGATGCATTAAACATCTTTATCCGAATTAGTCCGTCATTCAACGCGATAATTACAAGATTAAATAATTCAAATCTGTCGTTCCCATTTAAGGCAAAGTTATGTCTTTCGCCGACGAAAAATTATTCGCAACCCCGGAAACATTCCAGACGTAATAAAATCGCCCCTTCATTATCCCGACTAATGCAATTTTAAAGTCAAATGACCGGTGCCTAACCGGCAGTCATTTTGTCGAAAATTTATTCGCGACACGGTAACTTTTCGATACATTTTAAATTAAAACTAGGCAAAGTTCCCTTGGGTTATTGTCAGTGGTTCGTTAGCGATTCTCTCAGTTAAACTTCGGCTTTTTGTGTTTAGACAAATGACTAAGTAATTCGATTCGCTCCGATTCGATTAGCGACAATTGAAACTAGATTTTTGACTCGATTTTTCAGTTTCACCTCACCAAGATTCACTCCTCTTTGACACACTCTCACGACGAAATAAACTCGGCTATAGACTGCTCGTTCGTCTTTCTGCATCCTCCAGGACGTTTATTTGAAAGGAATTTATATAAAAATAGTCTCGTCCTCTCTGGGGGCAGCCCGCCTTTACACTCGCATTCTCTCAGTTTCTCTAAGTTCAACCGTTGCGTATCGGTTTGAAAATGAAGCTCTTGCAATTTCTCCCAGTTTAACCATTGCGCACCAATTTAAAAATGAAAGTTTTGCAGTTTTCCCAAGTTCAACAGTTGCCTATCGACTTAAAAATTAAAGTTTTGGAGTTTATCCGAGTTCAATGGTTGCGTATCAGTTAAAAAATGACGGTTTTGCAGTTTCTCCGCGCTCAATCGTTGCGTATCGGTTTAAAAATGGAGGTTTTGCAGTTTCTTCGCGTTCAACCGTTGCGTATCGGTTTAAAAATGAAGGTCTTGCAGTTTCTCCGAATTCAACCGTTGCGTATACAGGGTGATTTTGAAAGTTGTGCAGATATTTTAATCACGAGCTGCTGGCTTCATGTGCAACTCGGAAAAAATATTTAAAAAATTCTATGTCAAAAAATAAAATGACATTTATTTTTTGAGCTACAATTTCTTTTAATTGCTTTTAGTTTTCTATGTTGTCCTACAACCCCGTAGGTAAAATTTCAGCACATTTTAAAAATACACCCTTGTATATAATGTTTTATAAAATGTACGCCAATGCGAAGTAATCTATAGGAAATATGCTTTAAAACAAGGAAACCGCATTGGTGTACGTTTTATAAAATATGATATACAGGGTGTATTTTTAAAATGTGCCGAAATTTTAACTACGAGGTTGTTTGACAACGTAGAAGACTAAAAGCAATTAAAAAAAATTGTAGCTCAAAAAATAAATGTCATTTTATTTTTTGACATAGAATTTTTATTTTTTTTTCCGAGTTCTACATGAAGCCAGTAGCTCGTGATTAAAATATCTGCACAACTTTCAAAATCACCCTGTAGGTTTAAAAATGAAGGTTTTGCAGTTTCTCCGGGTTCAACCGTTGCGTATCGGTTTAAAAATGAAGGTTTTACAGTTTCTCCGAGTTCAACCGTTGCGTGCAGTTCTGAAATGTCGATTTTGACGTACCTGTAGAATTTTATCGCCGATTTGCGCGTCTTCCCTGATCCTCGAGCTGTAAGACAACTGGCTGAAGAGTGGGGCGTTGTCGTTGCAGTCCGTGACGGTGATATTGACAGTTGCGACGTTGCTCAACGGGGGTGTCCCTCCATCGATCGCCTGAATCGTGAGGAAATAATCCTTGGCACGTTCGTAGTCCAACATTTCTGCGATCGATATGACGCCGGTCTTGTTATTAATCGCGAACTTCTTGTGCTCGTTTCCGCCGATGATGGAGTAGTAGACGTCGGCGTTGACTCCAGTGTCTTTACTGGTGGCAAGAACTTTGGCAACTTCCGTTCCGACAGCGTCAATTTCCGGTACGACGGCGAAATAGTATTTGTTGGCGAATTCCGGGGGATTGTCGTTGATGTCCTGGACGTTAACGGTCAGAGTGCTGACGCTGGACAGCTGGGGACTCCCCTGGTCCACCGCCTGCACCGTCAAATTGTAGACAGCTCTGATCTCCCTGTCCAGCGGTTTGGCAAGAGTGACGATCCCGCTGTCCGAAGCCATCTTGAAGTGATTGTTAAACGAGTCGATAAAAGCGTATTTGATCTTCCTGTTGATCCCGATGTCGGCGTCCGTTGCGTGAATCTTCGTCACGAGAGTCCCGACCTCCACGTCTTCGGGCAACGAGACCGAGTAGAAAGGCAAGCTGAAGAGCGGGGCGTTGTCGTTCAAATCGGAAATGACGAGCTCGATCTGCGACGAACACTTCCAACTAGTTCTCTCTTTGTCGTGCACGTGGGCTGTCAGAGTGTACTTGGATTGCTTCTCGCGGTCCAGATATGTCACCGTCTTCAGATGACCGTTGTCCTTGTCCAGGAGGAAGTTGTCCATGCCGTCGCCGGACAGGATGTAGCGGAGTTTGGAGTGTTCGGGGCCGTCTATGTCGGTGGCTAACACTGACAGGACGAAAGAACCGGGCAGGATTCCTTCCGACAGGACTTGTCTGTAGCGATAGCGCAGGCAGTAAGGCGGATTGTCTGTTGGGACAGTAAAAAATGTAATGAAACATACAGAGGGCGATAAAGTGGACGAGTTCGAGACGAGGATCGACCAATAAAACTGTGATTATATGACGCCTGTTAATTTTATTGTGGTCGTAAAAGGGGGTAAAACCGGAAAAATTATTTTCGTAGGTGGAAAGGGCGAGAATTAATTACCGGCGCATCCACCATTTTTGCAAACACATATTTTGTAGTCTACAAATTGCTGCTCAAAACAGGCACACGGTTTTTTAATTAAATTTGCCAAGAAAAAATCTATAAAAAACTGTCTTTAGATCTACCATTTTTGGAATTGCAAAATAATTATTCTTTTCTCGACAGAGATTTACGGCTTCTTTGACTTGAGCAATTAAGAAAAGACCTACAAAGTTGTTCTGATTTATCGGGAAAAATACCGGATATATGAATTTTTTTACTTTTGTCTTTTCAATTTTTTTTTCGATTACTGACGGAGATAGAGACCTGGGCTTTTCTTTATTAGATTCGTTATTAACAAATCTATAAGAAACAGTTTTTAGATCTGATGTAGCTCGATTAATAACGCAGATATTGTTACATTAATTAAAAATTTCCCGGCGCATCCACCATTTTTACAATTTAAATATTTTTAATTCTCATTACTTTTCGAAGCAGACCTGGGATTCCTTCGATACGATCAGTTAAGAAAAGGCCTTACCTCGAGAAATACCGGGGTATTATATTTATTTTTTTGCTTTTTTGTTTTCAAATTTTTTTTTCATATTTCCGACTATCAACAAAGATAGAAACGCGGGGTTTTCTTTATTAAATTCGCCAAAAACAAATCTACAAGAAACAGTTTTTGGATTTAACGTAGCTAGATAAACAACGAAAATATTGTTACATTAATCGAAAATTTCTCGGCGCATCCACCATTTTTCCAATTAAATTTTTGCAACAATTCCCGATTGCTGTTCGAGACAGAGACCTACGGGTTTTTTGATTAGATTGGTGAAGAAGAGGCCCTTAAAGCTATTCTGATTTATCTTGAAAAATAACGGATATGTTAATTTTTTTACTTTTGTCTTTTCAATTTTTTTTTCCGATTACTGACGGAGATAGAGACGTGGGCTTTTCTTTATTAGATTCGTTATTAGTTATTACAAATCTACAAGAAACAGTTTTTAGATCTGACGTAGCTCGATAAACAACGCAGACATTGTTACATTTATGAAAAATTTCCCGGCGCATCCACCATTTTCACATTTTAATTCTCGATTGCTTTTCGAAGCAGACTTGGGATTTCTTCGATACGATCAGTTACGAAAAGACCTCCTAACTTACCTCGAATAATACCGGAGTTATTATATTTATTTTTTTGCTTTTTTGTTTTCAATTTTTTTTTTCATTTTTCCGACTACCAACAAAGATAGAAACGCGGGGTTTTCTTTATTAAATTCGCCAAAAACAAATCTACAAGAAACAGTTTTTTGGATTTAACGTAGCTCGATAAACAACGAAAATATTGTTACATTAATCGAAAATTTCTCGGCGCATCCACCATTTTTCCAATTAAATTTTTGCAACAATTCCCGATTGCTGTTCGAGACAGAGACCTACGGGTTTTTTTTATTAGATTGGTGAAGAAGAGGCCCTTAAAGCTATTCTGATTTATCTTGAAAAATACCGGATATATTAATTTTTTTACTTTTGTCTTTTCAATTTTTTTTCCGATAACTGACGGAGATAGAGACGTGGGCTTTTCTATATTAGATTCGTTATTAACAAATCTACAAGAAACAGTTTTTAGATTTGACGTAGCTCGATAAACAACGGAGATATTGTTACATTTATGAAAAATTTCCCGGCGCATCCACCATTTTTACAATTTAAATATTTTTAATTCTCATTTCTTTTCGAAGCAGACCTGAGATCCCTTCGATACGATCAGTTAAGAAAAGGCCTACTAACTTACCTCGAGAAATACCGGAGGTATTATATTTATTTTTTTGCTTTTTTGTTTTCAATTTTTTTTTTCATTTTTCCGACTACCAACAAAGATAGAAACGCGGGGTTTTCTTTATTAAATTCGCCAAAAACAAATCTACAAGAAACAGTTTTTGGATTTAACGTAGCTCGATAAACAACAAAAATATTGTTACATTAATCGAAAATTTCTTGGCGCATCCACCATTTTTCCAATTAAATTTTTGCAACAATTCCCGATTGCTGTTCGAGACAGAGACCTACGGGTTTTTAGATTAGATTGGTGAAGAAGAGGTCCTTAAAGCTATTCTGATTTATCTTGAAAAATAACGGACATGTATTTGCTTTCTTACTTTCGTCTTTTCAAATATTTTCGAAAATTTTCCGATCACTAACAGACCTGGAGTTTTATTTATTAAATCCATCAAAAACAAATCTACAAGAAACAGTTATTAGACCTGACGTAGCTCTATAACCAACTGAGATATTGCTGCATTTATTAAAATTGTCGCGGCGCATCCACCATTTTCTATTTATTATTTTTTAAAAATTATATAACTCAAGAAAAGTCTAGTGGCCGTAGTTTTAAGATCTGTTTCATCTCAACAGACACTGTATTCAAATTTAAATTTCCCCGGCGCATCCACCATTTTTGCATAAAATATTTCTATTCATGACAAATTCTCGCGACTTTCTCCAGTACTTTCGTCTTAAAAAAATCTGTAAAAGAGAACTTTTCAGGTCGATCCATCTATCCAAGCAAGCCAGACGTCGCGTTATTTATACGAAATATTTCCCCAACTTTGCCAATAAATCCCATCATACTCCCGTATTGGACCGCTGATGTACAATATCCGTGTCAGTTCGCCGCAAATACGGGCTCAGCCTGTCGCGAACCCAAAGACAAACAAATTAGCAAACCTCACGCACTTTTAAAAAAACACCAATCCCAATCCCGAACCAGCCAAACTCACCGTTCGCATCCAATATTGTTATAGAAACATTCGTGACGTCCGTGAACATGCCATCAGTAACCAGCACCTGAAGGTCGTAATGCGGCACGTTTTCCCGATCGAGCGGTTTGGCAACGTAGATTTCACCAGTTTGCCGGATCTGGAACTGCGAGCTTGGGTCCCCTGAAACGATGTAGAAATCCACGGGAGTGGTCAAGTCGCTGTCGGCGTCGATGGTGTCGAGGGCTAAGACGACGGTGCCGGGGAGGGCGTCTTCGTTGACGGCGCTCTCGTAGAAGCGCTTCTTGAAGGTGGTGGGGCTGTCGTTGTAGTCCTTCAATCGGACGATGACGGTGGTGCGGGCCGAGTGTTTGGGAGTACCGTTGTCGGTAGCTGTGACGTAGAATTTGTACTCCATTTTCGTCTCTTTGTCGAGCTTGACCAGAGTGCTGATCCATCCGGTGTGGGAGTCGATCGCGAAGATGTTCATCATGTCGCCCAGGTCGTGGCTGAAGCTGTATCGGACCTCGCTGTTGGCACCTTGGTCTTCGTCGTGGGCCACAACTACGGAGAAAATAAAGAACTCGGTTTTTATCAAAAATGATTTTTGGTGCCAAGTCAAAGAGTGCCTTCTTATTCAAGGCAGACATGCGTTTTAAAAAAATTAGATTGATTTATCAAGACAAAAATCTCTAAAACGGTGTTTTTAGATCTGAGTAGCTCAACAAACAACAGAGACGTTGTTACACAGGGTGATTCACATAACTTTCCAACCCTAACGAAATTTAAATACAGCCCGTAATACTACTTTCATTTATAACTTATAACTTCCATTAACGATAATTAATTAATAATTAATGATTATTTCCTTCATGTGTTTAGTAACCAATTGCGTGAGAAATATTGACCAATCAAAACGAGAAAACAAAAAATAACCCGATAAAATTTCTCTAAAATGCACGTGCAATAATCTGATAAAAAATGTCGGTACCTGTTTTTTTAAATAAATTATTTTGAATAAAAAGGATTGGAAATAATGCGTTTGGTTTCATTCTATTCAGGAAATAATCAGCCGTATACCCCTCGTGCAAAATTTTAATATCGGCAATTTTTTTGCTAATGAACTCAAACATCCATAAATTATTCGGTCAGAAGACCAATTACATATTATCAAATAAAAGCCCTCGACTTCGTCTCGTGCTCTTATTTGCTAATAATAATTGGTCTTCTGACCTCATTTATGGATGTTTTCGTTCATTAGCAAAAAAATTTCCGATAAAAAATTTTGCACTTGGGATATAATACATATGTGATAATTAAATTGTATATTTTGGTATCTAGCATTTTGTGACTACTGAATATTGAGCTGCATAAATTCGGCGTAGATCTCGGAAAGTTACGTGAAACACCTTGTATTGTTTATTTTTCGGTTTTCTTGGTTAGATTCTTCAAAAAAGGATCTACAAAGTGCAGTTTATAGATATGACTTGGGTCTAACTGATTCAGTGATACAATGGATGCAACTATTTTTTTGTCTGTCTGTAAGACATTTTTTTGCCACCATCGTATTGCCAGATTTATTATTTTAATTTCCGTCAAAGGAAAAATCAAAATTGCCAAAATAATTTCGCTACTTCCAATTTAAAAAGGACAGACTAGATTTAAAAGATCCGGCAACAATGTACCTATTCAGAAAATATCGCGCGTTCAAATGAAATCCTGGGCTGGGAAGCCGTTGTAAACCGTCAATTGTTGTGCTTTTTTAAAGCGTAGATTAATTGGAGCATGTTGACAGCTAACCTAAAATTTAGAGCCAAAAAAAATCTTTCTTTTTTCTTTCTTTTCAATGTTTTACATTAAAAATAGTATGACTTAACGATTCCTATTCTCGAAGCAAATATCTAAGGGTGCCCCTTGCTGAAAATAAACATGTTCTATTATGTCCTGATTAGACATAAACAAATGTCATTCGTGTCAAACCGCGGGAAATTAAAACTTTACACTGTTCTAAACGATTTAATTTTTCCAATGCCTACTCAGCTCAGGATTTCATTTGAACGCGCGATATTTACAGTGCAGCCACCATTTTTGCTATTTAAATATTGAAAATAGAGAACTGGGATTTTCTTCGTTAAATTCATCAGGAAAAATTCTATAAAACGGCGTTTCTTGATCTGATGTAGGTCGACAAACAACAGAGATATAATTACATTTATTTACAACGCATCCCACATTTTTGCTATCTAAATATTTCTTTCTTCTTCCAATTATTATTATCAGAGGTAAAGAACTGCGGTTTTCTTTGTTAAATTCATCAAGAAAAACCCTATAAAAGATTGTCTTTAAATCTAACGTAGCCCGACAAAACAACATTTATTTTAAAAAATCTTTCATTGCAATTAAAATATTTTTTATTTTTCGATTACCATTCAAGATCAAGACATGCGGTTTTTTCGATTAGATCAGTGAAGAAAAGATTTATAAAATGTAGTTTTTAGATCTGATTTGGCTCAAAAAATACAGGAAAAATATGTAAGATTTATTTTGAAAATTCCCCGGTGCATCCACCATTTGTTGCAATTAAAATATTCGTAATTTTCTACTATTGCTGTTCGAGATAAAGACTTGTGGTTACCTTCGACAAGAATAAATTTGTAAAATGCTGATTTCACATCTAATATAATTCACTAAACGACAGAGATATTATTAGATACTGCCATTTATAGAACTTCCAACGTTTTTGCTACTTAAAGGCTTTTTTATTATTACAATTATTATTGATAATAGAGAACTGTGGTTTTATTTGTTAAGAAAAATTCTGTAAAATGTCCTTTTTAAATCTGACGTAGCTAGACAAACAACAAGGGTATTGCCATACTTATTTATAAAATTGCTTTAATTTTTGAAATATATTTTTTTTCAGTAGCCGTTCCAGGTCTTATAGAGTTGCGATTTACTCACAAAACGCAGTTTTTAAATTCCACCTAGCGCGTAAAATATTGTAATTATGATATCTATTGCGAAACTTTCCCGGCGCATCCACCATTTTTGCAATTTAAATATTTCTAATCTTCCTTGATTGCTTTTCGAGATACGAGACTTGTGGTTATCTTGACTTGAGCTTCGTCAAAAAAAAATCTATAAGACGGTGTGCTTAAATATTATGCACCGCACCAAAAGACATTGTTACATTTCCTTACAGCGCATCCAACATTTTTCCTATCGAAATATTTCTTTATTTTTCCAGTTACTGTTGATTATAAAGAACTGCGCTTTTCCTTGTTAAATTCATCAAGAAAAATTCCACAAAACGTTTTTTCTTGATCCCATGTAGCTCGACACGTCATTGTCACATTTATTTTTAAAATGTCTCGCACTTTTACAATGAAAATATTTTTTAGTTCTCGATTGCCATTCGACGTCAACACTAGCGAATCCAAAATTCAGTTATTAGATCTGATCTGGCTCGAAAAATACCGAAAGTATGACATTTAATTCGAAACTTTCCCAGCGCATCCACCATTTGTGCAATTAAAATATTTTTATTGTTGCCATAAATTCTCATTTTTCTCCTTTGTAAACTGCCTCTTAACTGCCCTAAAGCAAAATGAGCAGATAACGAACCGTTGCCCTAGACAACACATTCAACGTTACATTCCTGACAGGTCTTGAAAAATTTGTCAAAACTGTCAAAGCATATGCGAAACCATTTTAAAAAGATTTTGAAGCTTCAGGGACGTCGTTTCAAACAATAACATTTTGTATGCAACGAGTCTCTGTGTAAATTGGGCTTTTCTAATTGCCCTCGAGGCCTTAAAACCCTCGCTACGCTCGTGTTTTAATCTTGTCCCTCGGACAATTAGAAAAGCCCAATTTACACAGAAACTCGTTGCATAAATAACTATTAATTTTCCTAAGTGCTGTTTTAAATAGAAACTTCGGTTACCTCGACGTGATTCGACAAAAATAAATCTGTAAAATTCTGTTTACATACACTTATGATGTAGCTCACCAAACGACGGAGATATTGTTACATTTATTTATAGCACATCCAACATTTTTGCTATTTAAATATTTCTTTATTTTTCCAATTACTCTTGAAGACAGACAACTGTGATTTTCTTTGTTAAATTCGTCAAGCAATAATCTATAAAAGACGGTTTTCAGATCTGGCGCAACTCGATAGACGACGGTCATATCGTTATGTTTAATAATTTTTGTCCTATTTCGCAATACAAATCTTTTTTATTTTTTGGATTGCTATTTTAGACATTTTTTTTCGATCCAATTTTGTCAAAAAATCTACAACACAGCTCTTGTATTTAATTTAGTCTCATTACTAACGGTGATACTGTAACGTTCTAACAAAAAAATAATTGGTTCTTTTTCGTTTTCGGCCGATAATAGTTATTTGCATATCCAGGATGCGAAATCGTACTTTGACGAACCGAGAGAAAAATTGTCGTCAAGGCCGCTTTTCGGCCGAGACAAGACAATTTCGAGGTCGTCAAAGGACCTCGTAGCCTCGTAGCCTCGTAGCCAAGGTGTACATAACATTTTGTGTGCAACCCGAAAATTTGTAATTATAAAATGAACAAGTAAAATTTCCTTCACTGTCAATAAAAATAAAGTCGGCCTACATGTCGCCATGTCGCTATGGAAACGACATAGATAAAACAATTCACTTTGAGAAAAATTGCAAAAATGTCCGAAGAAAATTACGATGTTTCAGTTCCGTGTACTCATCCAGAGTTAAAAAAATATTATAAATTGTGCAGTGTCACATTTGAAACCTGAAGAATCGAAACGGCAATATGAAAAATGTTACAGTGACTTTGAGACTGATGTAACAAGAAGAATGTGAAAACCGTGTCGGATAATGTTGTACTGGCTTACCTATTTATTGGAATTTATTTATTGTGGATTGTGGAAGGTAAATGTTAAGTTCTGTTATGCTAGGTTGTATCATCTGCTCCTTTTTAGGTTATTTTATTCGTGGAAATATTAGGAGCCGTGCAAAGACACAAATAAACCAAAATGTCTGTTGCTGACATTCAGGAAATGTTACGAGATATTTCTCTTTTTGATCGGTGAAAAATTAACCAAAATTAACCTAATTCACATGTGTATGTTACGTATAGATGATAGATCGATAATGGGGATCTTTCTTATCGACTCCTCAACCTCATGCGGCTGTCTCATTTGACACTGGCGGAAATTTCAAACCGGATGAAAATTCTGTACTAATAGTGGCCGTTCCTGACACAAAATCAAACTTTAACTGTAACCAATCCAGATTTTGTAAGATTACACCGGAAATATGCAGATAGATATGTTGTAATTGTAATAATAAATAAATATAAAAATGACTTTTACTTTTACGGCCGTCGTCAAGGCAAGGGCTGCGAAATTCAATTTCGCGGCCTGTTGTACGCACGCGAAGTGCTCATTTCGCGTACGGTTGCACACAAAAAATATTTCACACTTTTTAATTGTTAATTAACGAGAACAAACAAATGTATATTTTTCTCTCGACGGTTTCTGTTGCAAAACCCCACCCAAACAAACCTTTAACGATCGAAGTGCCCTCTTCCGTATTTTCCGCCAAGTAGACGATATACGGACTGCTCTCGAACTGCGGTGCGTGATCGTTCTCATCCAAGACCTTCAACGTGACCTCCGCCAGCGCCGTCATCGGCGGACTCGAATCGCTCATCGCCAGCACCCCGATCAGGTGCGAATCTTGCGTCTCGAAGTCCAGCGGCTTCGCCAGACTGATCTGTCCTTGCGAGTCCACCTCGAACTGCGGCCTCTCGTCCAACTCCGAGATGATCTGGTAGACGACGCTCACGTTCGACGCCATCTTCAATTTGGTGATGACGGTACCTGCAAACCGGATTAGGCGGCGGTCGACAAACACGCGACTGTCTTTACCGGCAGGGGAGTTCTCCCACAGAAAATATTTGTCGTCCTTGCGCTCGAACACCGGAGGGAAATCCTTCGGTCCCATGATTAAAATGTTAACGGGGACGTCGGAGTGTTTCTCTTGCGGACCCTTGTCCGTCGCCCTCACGAAAAACTGGAACACCTCACCGACTACAAGAATTAATCGATTGTGAACTTGTCTCTTTAGACTTACCCCAAGAACTGGCGGACTTCTTGAGGGAGATGTCGCCGGTGTCCGGATTGACCTCGAAGATGTCCGCGACCTCCGACGACTTCTTCTCGTAGATTTGGTACTTGACCTGTGCGGACGCCCCCTCGTCGGCGTCCACCGCCCTCACCCTCATGAAAGAAACGTTGAGACTGTGATTGTAGTGGATGCTCGCCTGGTACTCTTTCAGGAGAAAATACGGCGCGTTATCATTCTCGTCGACCACTTTGATTCGCACTGTGAGGAATCCTGACCGCCCCCCACCATCCGTCGCCATCACCGGGACTTCATAAAGCTTCTGTTTTTCTCTGTCTAGACGCGCTTTGGTGGTGAGCTTTCCCGTCGCCTTATCAATCCTGAACGTTTCGCTCAATAGATCCGAATGAATGGAATACGACACTGCACCGAACTCTCCAAAGTCTTCGTCTGTAGCTTTCACCACGGCGACCGGAAATCCCGGGGACTGATTTTCCGGGACTTGCACATCCACAATCACCTTGTCGAACTTCGGGGGGTGCAGATTCGCCGGCAACAACTCCACTTTCAGTCTTGCAAAATTTGTGTAGACCCCATCCGAGACCGAAACGTTCAAAATGATTGTTTTGTCGCTTCCGAAGTTCGCTAAGTTGGTCAGAGTGATGATTCCGGTCTCCGGGTCCATGGAGAAGGTTTGTTGTTCGTTGCCGGCGACGATAGTGTAGCGCAAATTCTTCTGGTCCACCAGGTCTGGATCGCTGGCTTTGACGATGGTGACGAACTGGTCGCGGTTGGCGTTGACCAACAACCCACACATGTACGAGGTTTGTTCGAACTTGGGGGGGTTGTCGTTCATGTCCAACACTACCCAAAAAACAATTACACCCAAGACAAATCAAAAAAAAAAAAATCAATACCTGTGAGCCAAACGTGCGCAGTACTGGACAGACTCGGCACTCCTAGATCTTTCGCCACCACGACGAAATGGTGCGAACTAGCTTCTTCGTGATCGAGTGCTTGTTTCAAATACACAACTCCTTCGTTCTCGTCGATGTAGAAATACTCGCTGGAGTTGCTGTTGTCGTTCAGAATGGAGTAGCTGACCTTCTTGTTGATTCCGGTGTCGTTGTCGTTGGCCAAGACCGTGAGGACCGGAGTTCCGAATTGCGCCGCCTCCGAGATGGAGACGTTGTAGTTCTCTTGGGTGAACTCCGGGGGGCAGTCGTTCACGTCTTGCAGCACGATGGAAACCGGAACTTCTGCGTAGACGCCGGAAACGGAGTCGGTGGCGCGGATGAGGAGCTCGTATTGGGGTTGCTGTTCGAAATCTAGCTCGTCCACGACCGAGATCACACCTGCGGACAATCGACGTCTACACAAAGAAGTGGACGGGTGGAGTGCGCAAGCACGCGAAGACCAAAACTGTTAAAATCTCGAGTCGGAGTGGTGACACAAGCAAACGAACGGAAATAAAAGTGTGACTCATGCGAGTTGTGGTGCTCTGTTAGGACGAGGCATCGGAGGGACATGTTAAAAAGCAACAGGTGTGCAGGCCCAAAAGCATAAATTGAAACATTAATAATTTAATGCAAATACTCACAGGGACCATTGTTACTGTCGGGGGCTGCGAAAAGGAAATTTTATTTAATTGTCATTGTATTTACTTCGGGGGGTTTTATCTATGGTAAATTATGCCATTCGTGGGTCTACTGCTAATGTTAAAAAATTACTTATGTACTCTCGGCTCTCAGTCGAGGTTGCAAATGTTAGGAAAAACCAACACCAAAGAAAGTTAAATTTGTGTATTTTGCTCCTTTGACTGGAACACTCGAAAACAAGTTGAAAGAGGAGGAAAAAATCAATATTGGTTCGAACGAGTTAAATGCTTCGTTTTCGTCCGATAAAAAATATCATTGCTATTTGTTTTTTATTAATTAATTTGGCTTTGAATTTTTTTCGCTCGATACCATTTTAAGGGTGAATGGCAAATCTGGTTTGCGTGCGAGGATTTATCATAATCAGAGCAAAAGATCGTTCCACCGGTTCGATTTAAGTTTTTTCCTAAGATAGCGACATGTAATTTTTTTTTCCAATCAAGAAAAATTCTAGAAAACGATGTTTTCCGATTTGATGTGGATCAACGAGCAGCGGAGATGCTGCCATGTTTGCTTACGAAAGGTTCCCCATTTTTGCAATAAAAATATTTTTTATTTCTCGATTGCCATTCGAGAGAGACCTGTGCTTTTCTGGATTACATTTGTCAAGACAAAATCTACAAAAATGTTTTACATCTAATGGAGTTCACCAAACGACGGAGATATTGTTATATTTCTATAAGAAAATTCTCGGCGCGTCCACCACTTTTGTAGCTCGAATATGTCTTCATTTTCCCCATAATTTGGACAGATAGAAAACTGCGGTTTTCTTTACAAGATTCGCCAAGAAAAAAAGGCGGTTTTCCAACCTGACGTAACTTGACAAATTTTTTCTCGGTGCATCCACCACTTTTGAAATTCCTATTTTTTTTTTCCGACATATGAGATTTGAGGATCTGTTGATCAGATTCGTCAAAAATAAATCTACAAAAGAATGTTTTTCTTTCTGACGTAGTTTAACAACCAGCGGAGATATTGTCATATTTATTTAAAAAACCTCCCCCATTTTTGCAATGAAAACATTTTTTCTTAGGCCCTTGGTGCAAAGAAGCCATCGATTTCATTAATGTCATCGGAGAGTGACTTATTGCGGAATCAGGTGATTCAAAATCAAAGAAATTCCTTTTCGAAAGGATTTCCCTTGCCATTCAACGTGGAAACGCTGCAAGCATTGGGCGCACTTTTCCAGATTCTATTGTAAACCAAAAATGTTACGTGCTTAAGTTGATTAATTAAATAAATATTTTTTATTTTACTATTATTATAAGAAGTAAAGCTCAAGAAAGGATCCATAAAACGCAAAATTTAAAACTAATCTGACTCGACAAATAAAGGAAATATTATATTAATTGTTTTGCTTGTTTCTTTTCAATTTTTCTTTCCTGATTACTAAGCGAGATCAAGGCAAAAAAATGCATCATTTTTGTTTGAGTCTGAATTTTTCTGGCCGAGGCCCAGCCGAGGCTTGACAACAGGCGAGGACAAAAGGCACTTTTTGGCAGAAGTGCACATTCAATTTTTTAGGCAGCCGCACGAAGCAAAAGATATCATTGAAAAAATTACACATTTATTTTGTATCTACCTTTTTCAAATGAACAAATAATAGTATATTGTTATGAGCAAAAATGAAATTTTATGTGCTGCGGCTGGTAGATTGGCTGCCGAACGCAGTGAGGCTGACAAACCAGCCAAAGCACATAAAACTATTTTTGCTCCGAATAACATATACTATTTTTTTTTCAAACCTTCATAACAAATTATGTATTTAAGACATGTTAAGAAACCAGGTAGGAATTTCAAATGATTTAGGTAGTTTACTTTACTGCCGCTCATCAGCGGAGATAATAACTTCACGGACGCCCTCAGCGGAGATAATAACTTTATCTGCCGCTTTCAGCGGAGATAATACCTTTATCTGCCGCTCGTCAGCTCGTTAGATGCCATGACAATGAAGTGACACTTTAGCATTATCAATGCAGCAGGATAATGTCATAATTTACGGACGTTTGAAGAAAAATAAATTTATTAATACAGATTAACAATTTTTTTTAATAGTATTTGTTATCAGTTTGCCAACAAATCTAGAAATTTAGTATTTGCAATACAATTACTTATTTACATAATTAATGGTGACTGGACAATGATTGGTTTTGTCGGTTTCGTTGCTGACTTACTCAACAGACCAACAGATCGGCGCCACGGCCAGCGTCCGAAAAAGAGTTACTTTTCGTCCGCTTATGAGTACGTTAAATTACCGTTTTCATTAAGGGTGCATAAGAAAGATATTTCAAAATTTAATCTTTAAATATTATTTTGTCACTATCATTCCCAATTAATTTTCAAATCAAAGAAGGAAACAATTTTGAAGCTTTTCTTCCTTTATCGATACCAGGATTCTTATTTTACTATCTCCGTTTATTTAATTTAAAAAAAAACCTGTTTTTAGATCTGGCGTAGTTCGATGAACGAGATATTGTTACCATTAATAAAAATCTTCCGGTGTATCCACCATTTATGCATTTCAAATAATTTTAATTTTCTTGTTTGCTGTTCAAGACAGACTTGATTCTTCAAAAATAAATCTACAAAATGCTGTTTCTAAATCTGATGTAGCTCAGCAAGCAACGGACCTATTGTTCTATTTATTTGCGACGCACCCACCATTTTTGCTATTCACAAATTTCCTCATTTTTCCGATTACCATTCGAGATAGAGAACTGCGATTGTTTTCGTTAAATTCCCAAAAAAAAAAACTCCATAAAAGACAGTTTTTAGATTTAACCTAACGTGACAAACAACGAAGATATTGTTACATCTACCACCAAATTTTCCCGGCGCATCCACCATTTATGCAATTCAAACTTTCTTTCGATTGGTCCTCTATACAGGGTGTTTTTGAAAGTTGTGCAGAAATTTTAACCACGAGCTACTGGCTTCATGCAGAACTCGGAAAAGATATTTAAAAAATTCTATGTCAAAAAATTAAATGATATTTATTTTTTGAGCTACAATTTTTTTAAATTGCTTTTAGCTTTCTACGTTGTTCTACAACCTCGTAGGTAAAATTTTAAAAATACACCATCATGTTTTATAAAATGTACGCTAATGCGAAGTAACCTATAGGAAATATGCTTTAAAACAAGGAAACCGCATTGGTGTATGTTTTATAAAATATGATATACAGGGTGTATTTTTAAAATGTGCCGAAATTTTACCTACGAGGTTGTGGAACAACGTAGAAGACAAAAAGCAATTAAAAAAAAATTGTAGCTCAAAAAATAAATGCCATTTTATTTTTTGACATAGAATTTTTTAAATATTTTTTCCGAGTTCTACATGAAGCCAGTAGCTCATGGTTAAAATTTCTGCACATCTTTCAAAAACACCCTGTATAAAAACTTATTTATTAAATGGTTCAAGAAAATTTCATTAAACGCTACATTTATATTTAATTTGGTTCTTTCTACCAATCTCGGCGTTGACATTTTTTTCGTTATAATCTTTAATTAGTGCGAAGCTTCGTTTTCGTCCAATTAAAAATATCACAATTTTTCTGTTAACAAATCCGGCTTCAAATTCTTCTACTCGTCTTTAAGAGCGAATGGCAAATCTATCTACGTCTAGATCGATCAGAATCGGAGCGAAACTCGCTTAACCGATCGTCTTGTTCAATTTAATTCCCTTCCCATTCGCACCTCTTCCACAATAAACAAAACCTACCTGTGTTGAAATCCAGCGCGAACTCCTCCAATTCATTCCCTTTGACTATACTGTAAATCAGCTTCCTCGACAGTGGCGACTCCGCCTCGATCGAAATCGAGAGCGGCGAATGCAGCTCCACATTCTCCGGCACCACCTCCGAGTAAAACTGCTTCTTGAACACCGGCATCGACCTGTCGATCACCTTCACGTGAACCGTGACGTCCGTCCTGCAGCGAGTGATTCCTAAAAAGAAAACCACATTCAACACTTCTTCTCGCACGTGATCCCACACTCGCCTTTGTCGTACGCCGCTATCAACAGTTCGTACTCGCGGTTGTGCCCTTCGAGGTTCTGCTTGATCTCGATGTCGCCGGTCTCCCTTTGCACCTTGAAGAGCTCTCCGTGGCCTTTGATCAGCTCGTAGCGCACCTCTCCGTTCTCGGCGTTGTCCAAGTCGATGGCGTGCACTTTGGCGATGACGCTCCCCTTCTCGTCGTCCACCGAGACGACGGCGTAGTAGGGGAGGTTGACGAACATCGGACAGTTGTCGTTGATGTCCAGGATGGTCACTTTGACGATCACGTGGGCCACTCTGGGTCTGTCCTTGTCGGTGTAGTGGCTGCGCGCCTCCACTATCAACTCGTACTTGTCCTGGAGCTCCCTGTCGAACTTGATTCCGGTGGTCCGGATCACTCCGGACGTCAGACCGATCGTGAACATCTTGGTGGGGTTTAGTATTTTGAACTCTAAGTATTCGTTTAAGGCACTCCCCAACACGTTCACCACACAGACTGTTGTGATCTTGGTCGAGTTCTCGACGATCGACCCTTCGTACAAAGACTTCTGGAAGATGAGGCCCGAATTGTCGGACTCCTCCACCCGGATGAAAACCTTCGCCACACTGGAAAACTTCCCATCGGAGACCCTCACGTGCAACTTGTACAGATGCTTCATATTCTCCGGTTGCAAAACAGTTATAAGACCAGTTCGCGACTCGATCCCAAAAATTCCCAACTTGTTCCCTTCTATTATGTCAAACCTCAGTCTAGTACTCTCGGAACTGTCTGGATCCGTTGCATTAACCTGCACCACGGCGACGTTCTTGTAAGTCGGAAGCAACAAAGTGACGTTGTAGGTGGACTGCGAGAACTTGGGGGGACAGTCGTTGACATCCTTGACGACGATGTCGACGCGCGCCGTCGTCTCCGAGGTGAGCTTGGGGTTGCCCAGATCCGACACTTGCACGTGGAAGGTGAACCTGTCGTAAGTCTCGTGGTCCAAGAGTCGGATCGTCCTGATGGCGCCTGTGGTGGAGTCGATCTGGAAGTACCTCCTGGGGAGGATGTCGATGATGTCGTAGTGCAAAAGCGCGTTCATCTCGGAGTCGGCGTCGAAGGCCTTGATCACCAGAGGCTCGCTGCTGTTGGTCAAAATCAAAGAACTGATCGGTGCGGACTCGCTGACCACTCCCGAGTAGTTCGCTTGGAGGAATCGCGGGACGTTGTCGTTCTTGTCCAAGATGTGGATGATCACGTTGCAGGTGGCAGAAGCGGAAGCCTGGATCGTGCGTGTTAACACCTGCGAGACACCGTGACTCGGTACTTACCATATTCGTGGTTATCACAGTGAGGTTGTAGAATTTGTTCGCCTCGTAGTCTAGGTACTTCTGCGTCGTGATCACACCAGTACTGGGACTGATCAAGAAAGCACCGTTGACATTACCGTCGATTATTTCGAACTGCAGGGAGGAAGTACTGCGGACGGTCAAGTGCGCAACGTAGCTCCCCAAAGGCTGGTCTTCGAAGATCTCCGCTGCTGTCTCCTTCCGGGCGAATCTAGGCGGCGCGTTGTCCGCCATGGTGAGCATGATGTGCGCGGGTACCGTCGACGACAGAGCCGGTTGTCCATGGTCTGTGGCCTTGATCCTCAACATGTACTCCGACACCGAGGCCATGTCCAGCTCTCGAGCCACGGAAACGATCCCCAGGTCCGCATCGATGGCAAAAACGTTGCCGAAATTCCCCGAAATGATCGAGTAGGTCACCCTGGCGTTGTCCCCTTTGTCGTGGTCTACCGCAAAAGCTCGAAGTACCGCGCTCCCCACCACCGCCGATTCGTACACTTTCCCTACAAGGATCTGTTCGGAGAAGTGGGGGATGTGGTCGTTGTGGTCGTGCACGATGATGCGCACGCGCGCGTAGTTTCGCTTGGCTGGGGTACCACCATCGCGGACCATGACCGTGAGGATGTGCTCGTCGAGAGTCTCCCGGTCTAGATTGTCGATCAAGTAGATCACGCCGGTGATGGAATCGACTTTGAAGGTTTGCAAAGAGATCAAGTTGCGTGCGGAGTAGAGACTGTAGATGAGTTTGGTGTCGTCGTCGCGATCCGCCGCGCGCAACCGGAGGATCTCGGTGTCGATGGGGACGGCTTCGGAGATCTCCACTTTGTAGACGGACTCGGAGAACTCCGGCCGGTGGTCGTTGATGTCTATTACTGATACATTCAACTGCGTGTAGACAGTGTGTACAGAATCGGTGACGCTGATGTTGAGGCAGTACTCGTTCTGGACCTCGTAGTCGAGCTTTTGAGCCAACAGGACATTACCGAGTTCTCGACCTACGTAGAAGTCGTTCCTTGGATCTCCACCTGCGATATCTTCTTCACCACAGGTCCACAACCAAAACTGTACTACTTACCGACAATGTCGTACCAGAGAGTGTCATTATCTTTGTCGTAGGCTTCGATTGAGGCAACTAGAAAACCGATTTCGTCCCCTTCGGTCAGCTTGACCGGCTGCGGGGGCTTCATAACAACAGGAGCGTGTTTGGATTTTGAAGGCACTGCTACCACGTGGACTGACACCTTGGAGATGCTGCTCTTCGACACGTTCCCTCCGTCGGTCACTCGAATCTACGAACAACCGCTCAACAACTCCTCTCTCTCCACTCTCTCAACTCTTACGTTCAATTCGTACTCTTGTCCAGGCTCGAAACCCTTCTGCGCGTACACCATTCCGGTACTATTGTCAATTCGAAATTTTGACCTCCCCTTGCCAGACTTGATGCTGTAGTGAATCTCGGAGTTAGGACCGGCGTCTCGATCAAAAGCTAGCACCTGTGGAAGGTCAGCGATAAAAAAAAATCGATTCTTGTGCAAGCCACACTTTGCCAGATACTGACAAACTGGAATAAAGGCAATTTTTCATCAGATCAGTCAACCGACCGAATACAATTATTCGTTTGTGTAGTTATTTAAATAAAATCAAATTTATCGTTTTGTTCATGTTGTTTGACATGTAGACTCGCTTTTGTGTATTAAAAACGAAACAAAACAATTTGATGAAAATTATTTTACAAAACTGAAACTGAAAGGCATATTTCATTAAATGCTGGTCGAAGCGTGGAAAGCTTGCGGGAGAGATTGCAGAAAACATCGCAAACATAATGCTCTGACTGGTGACAAAATTGTAACTTGGAGAAAAATAAAATAAAATTAGTTGCAAGAGTGTTGAGAGATTGAGAGAAAGATGAAGACAAGAATAGATGAACAGAAAGAATAAAATCATTGCGAAATATTTTAAATATGCCTCTCGAATGATTCTTTATAATTTGGCATCTCGAGCAGATGCTGGCTGACGAATGTACAAACAAAAAATTGCCTCTATCTGAAATATCTTAAGAAGAAAAGCTGAAGAAAATTTGCGATGGTTGAGATGTACCCCCGATGTGTCAAATTTGCTAAATCAAACACCCAAGATTAGTTAGTGTAGCTTCAAAGAGATAAATTGGAGTAATCTTCAACGGTAGGAGACGTAAAACCTTCAAGTACTACTTGTCGGAACTTGATCTTACACTCAAGATCAGTTAGTGTGTTTTCAAAGAGACAAAATGAATATTTCTTTAGCAATACTATATGCAAAACCTCCAGGTACTACTTGCAAGACCCCTTTTCACACTCAAACTTAGTTATCGTGTCCTCAAACAGACAAAACATGAATATTGCTTCAATGGTACTATTTGCAAAACATTTAGGTACTACTGGCAAGACCCCTTTTCACACTCAAAATAAGTTATCGTGTCCTCAAAGAGACAAAATAAATATTTCTTCAATGGTACTACTTGCAAGACCCCTTTTCACATTCAAAATCAGTTATCATGTCCTCAAAGAGACAAAATAAATATTTCTTCAATGGTACTATTTGCAAGACCCCTTTTCATACTCCAAATCAGTTATCGTGTCCTCAAAGAGACTAAATAAATATTTCTTCAATGGTACGACTTGCAAAACCTTCAGGTACTACTTGCAAGACCCCTTTTCATAGTCCAAATCAGTTATCGTGTCCTCATAGACACAAAATAAATATTTCTTCAATGGTACTACTTGCAAGACCCCTTTTCACACAAGGAATCAGTTATCGTGTCTTCAAAGGGAGGAAATAAATATTTCTTCAATGGTACTACTTGCAAGACCCCTTTTCATACTCCAAATCAGTTATCGTGTCCTCAAGGAGACTAAATAAATATTTCTTCAATGGTACGACTTGCAAAACCTTCAGGTACTACTTGCAAAACCTTCAGGTACTACTTGCAAGACCCCTTTTCATAGTCCAAATCAGTTATCGTGTCCTCATAGAGACAAAATAAATATTTCTTCAATGGTACTACTTGCAAGACCCCTTTTCACACAGAATCAGTTATCGTGTCCTCAAAGAGACTAAATAAATATTTCTTCAATGGTACGACTTGCAAAACCTTCAGGTACTACTTGCAAGACCCCTTTTCATAGTCCAAATCAGTTATCGTGTCCTCATAGAGACAAAATAAATATTTCTTCAATGGTACTACTTGCAAGACCCCTTTTCACACTCAGAATCAGTTATCGTGTCTTCAAAGGGAGGAAATAATATTTCTTCAATGGTACGACTTGCAAAACCTTCAGGTACTACTTGCAAGACCCCTTTTCACACTCAGAATCAGTTATCATGTCCTCAAAGAGACAAAATAAATATTTCTTCAATGGTACTACTTGCACGACCCCTTTTCATACTCCAAATCAGTTATCGTGTCCTCAAAGAGACTAAATAAATATTTCTTCAATGGTACGACTTGCAAAACCTTCAGGTACTACTTGCAAGACCCCTTTTCATACTCCAAATCAGTTATCGTGTCCTCAAAGAAACAAGATAAATATATCTTCAATGGTACTACTTGCAAGACCTCTTTTCACACTCGAGATAAGTTATCGTGTCTTCAAAGAGAGGAAATAAATATTTCTTCAATGGTACTACTTGCAAGACCTCTTTTCACACTCAAAATCAGTTATCGTGTCCTCAAAGAGACAAAATAAATATTTCTTCAATGGTACTACTTGCAAAACCTTCAGGTACTAATTGCAAAAACTCGATTGGTCAGCGTGTTTCAAAGAGACAAAATGGAATGCTTGTTTGATGGTACCATTCGCAAAACCTTCTGGTACTACTTACAAAGACTTGATTTTTAGAGATTTTTCAAAAATTTTTCTTGAAACTTTCGTTTCGAAGGGGTCTGCAGCTCCACATACAGTACCAGGTAAAATATTGATAATAGTAAAATCAGAGAGATGTACCTCGTAGAATTTTTATGTTCTTAACTAATTTCGAAAATTTGTTTGGACCAATTCTGGATGCTCGAGCAATTAAAAATTGTTTGACACATCGAGGAACAACTACTTTTTCTTCATGTTCGTGGCATAGCTTGCTCTTAAGATATGTTCGAAAAGTTAAAAAACTGAACACAAAATCTCTGGTCAAGAATCGAGATGTGGGTGCACGTTTCATGCTGCACTTGATCATTACTCTCATGCACTAGATGATGCAATGGGTGAACTAGAACAGTTATTCGAACGATTTGGTTAACGAAAAAAAAAAAAAAAGTAAAAACCAGTTGGTGACAGCATGCAGTAGGAACATACAATTTTCTAGTTAGTTTTCACGTATGATGGATTGTATGTCAGTCCCGCTTACCCGGAAGACCCGATCGAGGTCTGCAAGATCAGCAGGACCGTGAGAATCCCACATATCATCGTCAGTAGCGGCGTCGGCGCCGTCGAAATCATCTGGGCTGTCATTCTGGATCGTTAAGAGAATTTTAATGACGACTCAACAAGTTGGCTTTGTTTAATCGGTATTTGCTCCCGCGGGAGTAGCTTTACAACGTGACCGTTCAAATCGGGACGTTCCCGATCCCCAAATAGCGATCCGATCAGACAAGAGAGCTTCAAGATGGGTGACAGAGCAAAACATTAAACAAACATCGAGGAAACTTGCATATGTCATGTGCGATGCACGCTTACAAGTGGATCGTTATCTACCTAGCAGTGACATTAACATCTAGTTCAGTCTAGAATGCCATGTAACGTGAGATAAAATGTAAATCATGGCGGGAAAACAAATCGGAAATGAACAGTTTCCAGTCGACGTCACGAGCGGAAAAATGTTAAAACTGTTAAACAAAACCAGTTAATGGAAATCAACAAAAACTCGACTGTCTTGCGTCGGAAAACATTCCCCAATGGACTTCTTAAACGGATTAATTTTACTCCGACCGTCTAAACAAAAGGCTCACCTGGAACATGGCCTGATTGAAATCTGCACTCGCTGGGATTTGGACGTTGTAAGAGATCTGCTCGAACTCGGGGGCGTTGTCGTTGATGTCCTTGATCTTGACGACGACGTACGTCGTTGATGACAGCGGGGGGCTCCCGTTGTCGCTGATCAACACCTGAAACACAACAATTAAACATTCAAGTTTCCCTCATTCCAAAGCCTGAGCTTTCTCTCAACCGCTTTCATCTTCCTAAAAGCAGAGCTCTGTCTTTCTTGCAACAACGATTTACCAGTCAAGCTTCCACGGTCCCGAAAGCTAAGCTCTTTGTTCGTTGCAACAACCATTTACTAGTCAAGCTTTCGTCTTCCTGAAAGCAAAGCATTTTCTTCGATGCAAAAACAATTTACCAGTCAAGCTTTCGTGCTCCTGAAAGCAGAGCTTTTTCTTCAATGCAAACGCAAATTACTGGTCAAGCTTTCGTGTTTTTGAGTATTGTATTCAAAGCAACAACAATTTATTAGTCAAGCTTCCATTGTCCTGAAAGCGGAGCTTTTTGTTCAAAGCAACAACAATTTACTAGTCAAGCTTTCGATGCGGCGAAAGTTGGAGCTTTTCCTACTGCAACAACAATTTACCAGTGAAGCTTTTATCTTGTTGAAAGCTCAGCTTTTGCTTCAATTGCAGTCCTGAAACTCGCCTTAAAAAGTCATCGGCATTACTGTTGGGCCAAGTTTTAAATGGATCATTAAATAAAGCCGGCGAATCATAAATGCAAAGTTTGGTTGGCGTCGTGATCTTTACATATTAAAAGACACCATCCGCTCTCCCTCCATTTCCACGGCCCGAATTAGCGCGGACTTAACAGTCGCATTTTCCGAACGAGATAATTGGATGATTACACCAATAAGAACTGGTTGTTTTCGAAATATGTGCAACACCAAATAAATTATTCCAATTATCTAGACCTCGTCTCGTCTTAATTGGATTTGGAAGTCGATAATTTCGGATTTGGAAGGCTCCATGCAAATCGTGTAACTCGTTCGGATGACTTAATTCTAATACCATCCAGTCAGCTTGCACTGTGTTTCGATCAATCTTGTAGTCTGATTGGTGATTATGGTAATCGGCGATAGGTAGCTCTTCACCCGTACAATTCACAGCACAAAGGGCACCCCGAGTACACTCATTTCCATAATGGCGGCGAAATTCTGTAGGGTCCAAGCGCGTTCAAAGGGGGACAAATCGGGCGAGAGCTTGGACGGACTTAGTGTGAGTCGCGCGAAAAAATCTTGGCGAGCTTTGCGAGTTAATTATTGCTCGTGAGGCTTCCCAGATTAATGCAAAAAATTCAGGTTCGAGGGGAAGACGCCGGAGTTATCTGAGCTGACGTGTTTACGGAGTTTTCCAGGTACAAAGCTAATTCAAATGAAAAGTTTAGTCGAGGCGGCCTTTGTACCGATTCCGTCAAAAATCGCTGTTCATTACTGTCAGGAAAATTCGGATTCGATCACTTTATAATCTGTTGTTTCGGATGTAAGTGAAATCTAATTTGTAGGCCTGAAAACATGTTTTGAGAAAATTTCACCGGTGAAAATCTTGACGGGTAACGACGAAATTGTACAACAATAGAATTCTTCCGGGTGAGTTCTGTCAATAAGAAAAATAATGACAATTAACGGGGACGTGGGGAAATGGAGTCGAAAGTTGGAGAGTCGTTAAAATATCAATCAGCGCTCTTCACCGTAATGTCCCCTTTAAACACCCCCGAATAAATTGGGTAATAAAATATACAAAAGCCGGCGGTTTACGTGACTCAACTAATTAAACACATAAACAAAATAAAACAACATGCTCGCCGAGAAGACAATTTACTACTTACCTCTAAAATGTGTTCGTCTAGAGTTTCCCGGTCTAACTTCCTCGAAGTAGTTGTGATAAGTCCTGGAATAATACGAATACATATAATAATTAGAGAAAGTACAGTCAAAAGCGCATCTCAATTGCGGTAGAATTTCCCGGTGTATTTTTGATAATAAAATTCCCTCGGTCGCGTTTGTTTTTTTTTTTCGAGTTGTTGGTGTGTTGCGGTCACGCGAGCGGACCTCGCTAATTGATAAATTAAATTCTGGAATTAATTTGCGACTTGAACTGAGACAAACTTTGCAACACTAAGTGGATTAACATCGAGACTAAACGTTTTATCAAACTTTTTCCTGCTCGAAGGACAAGACACAACTTGAACATATTTCCTGCAAATTTGTCCAGTCTCGTTTGATGCGAGACGAATCCTGCAAACCGGATTCGTGTTCGATGTCGGGGATCGTTCCTGCAGCGCCGCGAAATTACGTCGGCGGGGGCGCGAGACAACTCGTTCATTATTTATGCGGGGATTAAATGCTAAATGCGTTAATAAGTAGTTCATTGAAATTAAACGCAACTATTTCAGTCGGTGGTTATCCCGTTTTCAGTGTCTATCCCATTTCGCACATCGCTAAATCTTCCTAGATGGAAATAGCGATACAGAAGGCGAATCCGATGTTTGTCTTGTTCTACGAGCTGATGTGTAATTTGTTATCGGATTGTACCGTACCAGGACTAATTAAAAGGATCTGTATTATCCCGCGACACGGAATAGATGTTAGCTCGACAATTGGTAAATAACGAGGCGCGTCAGGTGCGGTAAGGCGCCGCCCCCGGGCGAGGGAATTCCGACTGGTGCCAAAACGCCAAAAAATTGCCCCGGAAAGGGTTGCGGCGGAGGTTTGGGGCCACGCTTTCTACAGTTAAAGAAAACAAAACAATTTAAAAAATAGTAGTAATTTTGCGATAAATAGAACACGCTAGGAGTTGCTTCAGAACTGCAAAAACTCTAGGACAAAAAACATTACATGCATTTTGTTCAAATAAAGTAATATCTCTTTGACCGTCTGTCAAAGAATAATAAGCATGGTGTTAATTCTACAGGGTGTGGCAAAATTAACGTATTCCAAGTCGGGGGTCTTGTAGGGAAAAATCTCAGGAATCTCGAAAAAATAAAATAAAAAATATAGGGGGGGGGGCGGATCTTTACAAAGATATATGGGTCTGAAGGTTTAAACTTTTCATCATGTTTTCTTCAAATAAAAAAATATAAATGGTTGACATTCATTTTGAAATATGGTGAGGATGATTATGTAAAATATTGAAATATAAATGAAAAGACATTTCTTGAAAAAACAGCTTTATCTCGAAAAAATAAGTTTTATTTTTCCAATTTTTGTTTAAAAGGGAAGTACAACACAGCTAGAATATTAATCAGGTACTTTTGAACAAATATTGGCAATTTTGATATTTTTTTCAAAGTGACGGCAATTTTTTTTTAAACATTTTTACTTGGTCAACAGGATGTCCCCTACTAAGCCCCGAACTCGGAATACGATAATTTTAAGACACCCTGTATAATTAGGAAAATAAAAAAAATTCAAGCGAATATCATAAACAACAGTAATAATTACGTGGAGCACTTCTTCCACGCTCGCGATCATTTTAAAATTGCATAAAAAATGAATGTTAAAATTTTGTTTTTCGGTGTTAAAAATTGAAAACTACGTGAAATTGCTTCTAATTGGCATTAAAATTCCATTTGTAGTATCTAGACTCTGTATGAATTATTTTAGAATTTTCAGACAACATTTAATTTGTTTCAATCAATTATTACTAAGCCGAAAGTCATGCAAAATTGGAGTATTTCGCGGTGCGTCTTTAAACGTCCATCACCTCTAAACTATAACAACTACAAAATGGCCGTCTGGTATAATTAAGGTCCAAAAACATGATTTTAAAAATTCATAATTATAAAAAAAATTGTTTAAACAATTATTGTCGGAGTTGTATCGCGCGTTCAAATGAAATCCTGGGCTGGGGAGGCGTTGGAAACCGTCACTTGTGCTTTTTTAAAGCGTAGATTAATTGGAGCATGTTGACAGCTAACCTAAAATTATAGCCAAGAAAAATCTTTCTTTTTTTCTTTCTGCAATGTTTTACATTAAAAATAGAATAACTCAACAATTCCTATTCTCGAAGCAAATATCTAAAGGCATCCTTTGCTGAAAACAAACATGTCCCGATTAAACATAAACAAATGTCATTCGTGTCAAACGGCGGGAAATTCAAACTTTACACTGTTCTAAACGGCTTAATTTTTCCACCGTCTACTCAGCCCAGGATTTCATTTGTACGAGCCATACTTTTTGTTTCTCTCAGAATTAATTAAGGTCTAAAAACATGATTTTAAAAATTCATAATTATAAAAAAATATTTAAACAATTGTCGGAGTATTTGCTTTGTTGTATCGCGCGTTCAAATGAAATCCTGGGCTGCGGAGGCGTTGGAAACCGTCAATTGTTGTGCTTTTTTAAAGCGTAGATTAATTGGAGCATGTTGACAGCTAACCTAAAATTATAGCCAAGAAAATCTTTCTTTTTTTCTTTCTTTCCAATGTTTTACATTAAAAATAGAATAACTTAACAATTCCTATTCTCGAAGCAAATCTCTAAGGGCACCCTTTCCTGAAAACAAACATGTCCCGATTAAACATAAACAAATGTCATTCGTGTCAAACGGCGGGAAATTCAAACTTTACACTGTTATAAACGGCTTAATTTTTCCACCGCCTACTCAGCCCAGGATTCATTTGTACGAGCCATACTTTTTTTTGCTCTCAGAATTAATTCAAGCACGATTTTAATTTGGCTGGACTGATAAGGGACGAATAAAGGATCAAAGAAATATTCTTCTACTTTAATTGCTACGGCAATGAGCAAAATATTTTTGTCCTGACGAAAAATACATTATTATGAATATCATTAGTATTCAATGTTCAGTTGAGTTTAAAGGAATAAAGCTCCTTTAGAAATGACTTAAATGTATTCGTCTGGGTCTTGGTGTAGCAGTTTCGATTTTATATAGAAACTGCACAGATTGGATGGGAGTTGGAATAGTTTCCCCGGTTATAACCGGTTTACCGGTTCGGTTCGCCACCGTTGGCGTTAGTTGCGGATACGTGAAAAGACAAAGTGTCAGCGTCAATTGTTGAGAAACTAATACGAGTTGTGGGAAAAGCACAAAAACCTCGAGATCGCGGGAAAGTTAACAAAAGGAGAAAAACCCTAAAAAGTAACTTGTTTGTCGGTGTCAGGAGCAGGTTACACAACAAGCCCCGCAAACTTTTCCCTTTTATAGATCAGCGAGTCGCTTTATTTTATCAGCGAACTTTTCATAAACCATTTTCCCGATAATTACTGGCACATTGTCGCATTCCAGATTCATGTTTCCCGTGAGGACATCGATATTCGCCAGTTTCTCCTGAAATAGTGGCTGATAGCATGTAATGAGGCTAGAAAGAGGCCAACCCGACCACTTTTAAAGCATTTATGGTAATGATGAGATCGCGTGATCGATAGCGATAGTTTTTCCTGAAATTTCAAATCTATATTCTAAATTTCTGCACATTACCCAGTGAAAATTTTATCGCCGCGATCGGTACGATTTTTGAGAGCGGCACGAAACGCCACACCCGGAACCGTAATTAACTCCGGGATTCTTTAAATTAACGATGGGCTCACGTACGATCGAGATATCGCATAACGACTATTGACAGAAATAACGCCGACGATTATTGATTTGCCATTAACGCGTGTCGCCGATTTGGTTATGCAAGCGCGGGGGCGGCGCAAAAAACGCACCGGAAAATCGATCCCGCCACCCGAAAAAATCTAATCGAAAAGTTGCGAGTGATGCGGCCCAGTGAGCGTCCGCCATTAAAATATTTTTTTGTTGAGCGAAATCCAAATCCATAAAAGGCTTCCGCCCCCGTTAAAGTATCCTTTCCGTCGAAATTAAACCATGAATATAATTTTCCAAATATGGACATTAAGTTTTACAACGTAATTAAATTGCCGTCTGTGCCGCCGAATCCCGAACCCATCGACAAATAAAATTTCAAATTTGTTCATCCAAGTTTTCCTCAATATTGAGTTAAGGCGAACTTCTTCGTGTTATGAGTACAGGACCTCGCCGCCGCCCCTCGCCATTTTTCGGAATTACCTCACGTATCTTTTCACATTTGAATTAAAGACGAGCCGGAAAGTTGGCGGCGTAAAAATCTGACGGATCGGTGGCGGCGGCAAATCCTTGAAGGAGACTCTTCGCCGGCTTTGTGCATGCGATAACGACGACTTTCAGGAAGCGTATAACAAGGTGGTATTTGTTGGCTCGGCGACATATTGACGTATGAACTATCACGAGGATCGGAAATAATTAAATGGCTGCACGGTGAATGCGCCATGATCAATAACGTGACTTTTTCTTTTGCGACGAAGAGGTCTCTCGAACGAGTTCAACTGCAAAGCGACTCTTTATCGCGCACCAATCGACGACTCTTAACGGTTTAATCGCTCCGTGTCCGCACCGGTTGGAATTACAAATTCATTTGCCCTCGAATTACGAAGTCTCCACTCTACGTCCATAATTTGTGATGAATTTCTTTTAGTTTCGCGGCGCTCTGTTAAGACTGTCATGTCAGTTCAATAAAGTCGAATAAAACAGTCGATTTGGACGAAGAAAAATGGTGTTTTTTTTGGGAGAGAGAGAGTCGCAGAGAAGTGTTCGCGAGAGGAGAAATGTGGCTCGACCGTTGTCTTAATCGTAGCTCGAAGCTTTTAATTATCTCGGCATTACTCGAACGGTACATGAAAATTGCATGTTGCAATAATAATAACAATCATCCCTCTTTTATGAAACTTGTACAGCCGTCAATCATAAAACATGCGATATCGTGAGGAGTGCTGCGGCTCATAACTAGACATTATAGAGATGAATGGCGCGTGATTCATAAAATTACATTCGACTTTTATTTTTGTGCACAAGTCTGAAAAGGTGTTGGATTCGAAGCAGGAGCTTCAAAAATTGACTTTTTATATTTACTGAAACATTTTGTTTCAATTAGTTCGATTATTCTGTTGTCTGAAGGTTAGATAACATGTTCAAATAATATTTCACAGATTCTCTCATTACAAATTCAATAAAAACAACCGTCAATTTATAATTTGCCAAGAAAATGTTTTTTTGAATTAAATGTTTGAACATCTTTTCTTCGATACCTCCCTAGAAAGTCCATAGTTACCAGTGGGTGAAGGTTTTTCTTTCGTTCACTTCACTTTCGCTCACTGGTTTTCATTCTTTCAATAACGTAATTTTGATTTTTTTGGCAACATTTGGTACCTCGCGGCACTTGCCTCTTCCAAGACATCATCAAGAAAATATAACTATTCATCATCTATTTCCACAATTTTCACAACGTGCACACAATTCCACTGCAACAGATCCGTCCAAAAATATGATTTATTTTTATTTAAAATTGCGAATACTAAGTTATAGACTCACTTTCTAAGGAGGTATCGAACAAAACCAAATACAGCACTGGAGAGTAAGGCCGCTTTCTTTCACTTCGTCCACGGAATTCGCGTGAACGAAAGCTTTGCTTCCTCACTCTTGCTGTAAATAACTATTGCACGATAAAACCCCAAAGAAGAATTCTAAAATGACTGATGAGCCTGGAATACTTTTCACTACATATTTCCATAAATTTGTTTGATTACGTTGATAAAATCTGTTTTCTAGATTTCCACATCATAAATTCAACAAAGACAACTATTTAATTTTAATAATGTTTCGGACATTTCGTCATCATAATAATAACGCTCAAATGAAATACGTTTTAGAAAAATATAAAAAATGGTGGATGCGCCGGGATATTTTTTACTAATAATCCAATGATTTTGTTGTCCGATGGATTAGATAAAATCTGCAAACTGCATTTTGTAGGTCTAAACATCATAAATTCGTTACACCGAATCCAACGTCTCTATTCTCCACTAACAATACTGAAAATTATCATTACATTTTTCAAAATTTGGTAAAAGCGATAAAAATTTCACTGTTCTTCAAAAGGCCAAACATAATATTTTACTGATCTTTTGGTGATTTTGTCATGACAAATTCTTTGAAACCCAATGAGTTTCCGCGTTTCAAAAAAAAAAAAAAAATAGAAAAAATTGTGCATTCGCCAGTATTTTTTTTACTACATGGTTCAATAATTTTATTATTTGATGAGTTCAATTAACTCTGAAATAGTTCTTTGTACAACTAGTTATGAAAGCCAGACTTTTTTCATGAACGTGCAGTAATAAATTTTTTTTTGCATATCGATGTATCGAAATTTGGTCTGAGTATTTAAGAAAAATTACAAAAAAAAAGGTATGCTTTGACAATCATCTCCAAGGAAATGTAAAAGAGTACTACTTTCACTACGATTTTTCGTCTAAAAAAGTGCTACTTTCACTACGATTTTGCATGTAAAAAAGTGCCACTTTCATTACGATATGCAAAAAATTGCATTTTGTGCATTAGTATCATATCGTATCATAAATTCAATGAAAAAAACCTCGTGTCCCTATTGTTATTATTATCTTTATACATTTCTTTGTTACTTAAGAGGTTAGATGGATTGTTACATTTTTCGCAGTTCTCATCATGACAAATATAATAAAACAATTACTTTTCTTAAAGTAACCAAATATTTTGTGAAAATATTATTTACAAAAATGGTGGATGCACAATAGAATATTTTAAAATTTGTGATGAAATTTTTTAAATATTTTGATATTTTTGTTGTTTCAGAGCCTAGATGGAATGTTTACAGGATAATGTGGAGTCTTTCTCATGACAAATTCTTTATAACCAGAAGAATTTCTCCGTTGAACAAAAACTTCTATTTAGAAAAATGGTGGATGCGCCGGGAACGCATTTCCATAAATTATTCGATAATTGTGTTGTTTGATGGACTAGATAAAATCTAAAAACTGCATCTTGTAGGTTTGATTATCATTAATCATTAAAAGAAAATTGAACGTTTCTATCTTTACTCTTAATATCCAAAATTTCCATTATAAAATTTGTCAAAATTTCACCATAAAAATTGTTAATAAATATTTCGATATCTTTGTTGTTTAAAGAGATAGAATTGAATATTTCAATGTCTTAAAAAGCAGGATGAATCTTTTGAAACCAGCAACATTTCTGTGTCTTAAAACCTGATACATTTATATTTGCAAAAATGGTGGATGCGCCGGGATTTTTTTTTTTAATAAAATTCTATAATTCTATTGTCTGATGAGGTTGATAAAAAATCGAAACGATGTTTTTTAGATCTCATCATCATTAATCCATTAAAGAAATCTCCAGGTCTCTGTAACAATCGTCAACCTTGAAAATTCCACGTAAAAATATGAAGCATCTGATAAGATGTTGGAAATGATCCGAGGAAAAGGTGTTCCATATTAAAGTGAGGTGTCGGCGCCGATACAAACTATAAATTGAAATCCTGCTATCATCAGATTGATCAGTGTTTTTCTCCATGAGCGAAAATAGAGAAGTTTGAAAGTACACAAGAAACCATAATAACAGCCGACGAGACTTGAAAATTACTTCAAACGAGGAATAAAATATTCAAATGGCTTTCTGTAA
Organism: Tenebrio molitor; assembly: GCF_963966145.1. Taxonomy (NCBI): domain Eukaryota; kingdom Metazoa; phylum Arthropoda; class Insecta; order Coleoptera; family Tenebrionidae; genus Tenebrio; species Tenebrio molitor. The sequence continues at coordinate 13,216,572 of NC_091052.1, read as the reverse complement.
AGTGATATGGTACAGCTGGTGTTTGTAATGTCGGCTCAAAAACCATCCGCGCAATTCTCCTGATAAAACATGTTGTTAATTGCGGAAATAAAAGCGTTTCGGCGAGGTTTACGGCTTCGAGAAGCGCCAACCTTCGGCGGTCACTCTTACGCAAGTCATTTTTACAATTAGCATTTTCCCTCCACACGTTATTTCCAAAGCGCCGACCCGAACCGTTCAAACTTATCGTTTCCTTTGTTGTCAAAAACACGCCTCCTCCAGTCTTAAGCTTTCCAATATTTCGTCGATTAACCTTTAGAAATCACGTGTAAGTTAGTTGCGTTTGTTTCGGCAATAGAGAAGTTTTCCCCTCGAGTAATTATCAAAAGGTAATGAAGGGGCGTTCGGGAATTTTCAAACGAATAATTAAGTTAAATGGGGGCTAAGCTAGGTTTGGCGTGTGTGGGATCTCGAGTCTTGATGCATTGGGGTAAAGCGAGTGACCTGAGCGACCTTCCAAATTATCTCGAGTCTATGTGTGTCTGTTCGAATCATCCCTCACGTTGACATTGCCGAGTAAAATGTATTATTTCTCCGCCGTGAGGCAGATGCTCAACCGCGAGTTGTTGTCAAAGGTAACAAAGCACCAGATCGATGTAAACTACGTAACTAATATCAGTTCTTGCGGAGGAGACGGAGCTCGGCTTGTGAAAGTCGCTTTATAGGTCATACGCTTAACAGCATAAAATTATGACTCGTACATTTTCATATCGTCGGCTTAATATTTAAAAGGAAATGTGTGCCATAACTTGTTTATCGGCAATAATGATACAAAATATAATATTCCCGTCGTAAAAGTCGCTGATAAAATGTCCTCCCGATGCTCATAACAGTATTAAGATAAATGAGGAAGCAAGACGGAATCTGTCAGGCGTGATGTAGCACTCTTGCAAAAAATAAAAACGGTCGAAGAGAGTCGCTGCGACCGCTCCCCGGGGCCGCATGAATTGATAATGCGCCAGTTAAACTGACCCATTAATACTAAATTAAAGCCAACTATTGCTAATGGGTTTAGTTCGGATGCGCCCCAAAACACACAACGACCAATTATCTGTCATGTTTATGGTGTGGGCCTCAGCACCGTCCTGCGCTGAAAAATGCCCTCATATCGAATTCCACTCGCTCGTGCATTTTTCCCGACCCGCACAGGTGTCACGTTTAATAACGGAAAAGGACGAAAAGATCCTCCAAATCGAATAACGCACACGAATTGTTTAAAGACTGTCCCCGACAGGTCCTCGAGAAAGGTGCCAGGATAACGCAATAAGCCGACGAAAGTAATGAACCGGGTCCGGGATCGCAATCCTGCGAATAAGCAGGAATTGATGTTTCGTTTGCATGTCCCACCAGAAAGGATAACTCATCGGAAAAAAGGAGCACTTGAAACTTTTCGCAACTTTTAATTATTTGCAGATCTTGAGCGCCCTTAGTTAATTAAAACAACAGGGTGCAATCCATTTAGTTCTTATCCTGGTTTAATTATTGAGAGTGGAGGTGGGGGGAGATTAAAACAAGTCGGTTAACTGGCGGATAATCCTTGTTGAACAAAAAAAAATTAGTAATCTTTACCTGTGGTCGAATTTATGGAGAAGAACCTCTCGGGACTGCCGGACGTAATCCTGTATGTTATTTTCTGATTAGGGTCCTTATCCTTGTCGGAGGCTCGTATCTGGAGAACGGAGCTGCCGGAAGGACTGTCTTCGAGGATGGTGGGATAGTAGACGGCGTCGTCGCTTAGCGGAACGTTATCGTTCTCGTTCAGGACCTCGACGTACACCTGGAAGCAACGAAAATGTTTAATTGGATGGAGGCGTCGGTGGCCATCGACGAATAAAGCAATTTGGCGACTCCTTTCATTTGCCTTGGTAATGTATCCTGTCTGGAGGATAGAAAAAAGGATTTTTCAAAGAAACGTTTCCAGGTCATAGACTATGAAACTAGAAAAGCAATAAGGTTCAAAAGCTCACTTCCTGTTCCATCAGGTAACAAAGGCTGTAATTTCCTCGTCTAATTCAAGTTGGAAATGTAACGAAAGACCAAACAAAGTATACGAGGGCAACGTTTGCTCCCGCCGCAATTTAACCAAGATCTATTCGCCACCGAAGACGGCGGTAATTACAAAAATCGCTAAACTAATGGAAAGGTTACTTCCAAAGTCAATTAGACGTAATCAGAATTAGTGCTTAATTGACACGTTCCATTATCGCCGTCCGATCGAAGTTTTTCGGCGAAAATCAAGGGCCGGAAAATATTTTCCTTCCGACGATTAATAAAATAAATAAACATGCGAGTTGAATGGACGGCGTCATTATGGAAATGCAAAGGATTTGCATTTATGGAAGGAGTTCGTTTGGATGAATTGAAGAACTAAATTTGAGAGGAATGTGAGAATATTTTATTTTTTGAGCAAACATTTAAAGTTGTGGCGAAGACCGGCTGAAATATGACGGGGAGTATTTTCGGGTCCAATTTTATGGCTGGGGGCGGGATTTTTATGCAAATCTGGCTAAGCCCGGCCATTCATTCGTGTCCACTTTTCACCACATGAACCGCAATCAAATCAAGGAAAAAATTCCTACGTTACGGATTGATACAAAAAGTAGGAGAAGCGTTTTTAGGATGATCATCTTCGAATCCGTCAGATTATTTCTAGAAGAGGAGACTGCGAAAACTGAAATGAAATATTCCCAGTAAGGGGGAGCACGTTCGCTCTAAAAATGGGTCTGAATAGCGGGAATTGTTCTGTTTGGAATTTGGTCAACAAAACTAGGAATAACTTTTTGGAAACTATTTTCCTCGTTGAAGACTAAAAATTATAAAATATACGAGAAAAAGTGTTAGAAATATTAAACTAGGCCAAAATGAATAGGGAATTCCACAATTTTTCTTGGAAAGCAAAATAATTGCCCCAAACCTCCCACGCATTCTTAAACACTAGATAAATTTAAAATGTTACAGGTACTTGAAACATTACATTTAATTTGTATATATTTATATTTCTAACACATTTCATTACAACTTTAAACTGCATTTATAAAAAATTCAAAAATGCAAAAATTCCCTATTCATTTTTGCCTAGTTTATTTGGAAAAAATGGTGTATTCGCCAAGAATTTTTTTTTACTGCATGGTTTAATAATTTTGTTATCTGACGAGTTCAATAAAATGTGAAAGCCGCATTTTCATTAGTAATAACAACCTCGTGTCTCTATTTTTATTATTAATCATGAAAATCGTCATTATATAATTTGTCAAAGAATGATAAAAGTGGTGATTTTTTAAACAAATATTTCTGTTACTTAGATGAATTGTTAAACTAATTTAATAATAAAACAATTACTTCTCCTTAAAAGTAACCAAATATTCTGCAGAAATAAACTAGGCAAAAATGAATAGGAAATTTTTCCATTTTTGAATTTTTTATAAATACAGTTTAAAATGTGTAATGAAATGTGTTAGAAATATAAATATACATATACACATTAAATGTAATGTTTCAAGTACCTGTAACATTTAAAATTTATTTAGTGTTTAAGAATACGTGGAAGGATTGGGACAATTATTTTGCTTTCCAAGAAAAATTGTGAAATTTCCTATTCATTTTTGCCTAGTTTATTATTTACATAAATGATGGATGCACCGGAAAAATTTAATTTTGTAGGTTTAAACATCATAAATTTAATAAAGAAAACCATGTCTTCATCTTAATCATGGAAATCATCATTATACAGGGTGTCGCAAAATTAACGTATTCCAAGTCAGGGGTCTTGTAGGGAAAAATCTCAGGAATCTCGAAAAAATAAAATTAAAAATATGGGGGGGGGGTCTTTTCAAATGAAATCCTGGGCTGAGTAGGCGTTGGAAAAATTAAACCGTTTAGAACAGTGTAAAGTTTGAATTTCCCGCCATTTGACATTTCTTTATGTTTAATCGCCACATGATTGATCATGTTTGTTTTCAGCAAAGGGTGCGCTTAGATATTTGCTTCGAGAATAGGAATCATTAAGTTATTCTATTTTTTATGTAAAACAAGAAAGAAAAAAAGGAAGATTTTTTGGCTCTAAATTTTAGGTTAGATGTCATCATGTTCCAGTTGTTAATCTACGCTTTAAAAAAGCACAAGAATTGACGGTTTCCAACGCCTTCCCAGTCCAGGATTTCATTTGAACGCGCGATATGTGTCTGAGGAAATCCATGGTCTGAGGGTTCAAACTTTTCATCATGTTTTTTTCAAATAAAAAATATAAATGGTTGACATTCATTTTGAAATATGGTGAGGATGATTATGTAAAATATTAAAATATAAATGAAAAGACATTTCTTGAAAAAACAGCTTTATCTCGAAAAAATAAGTTTTATTTTCCAATTTTTGTTCAAAAAAAGGGAAGAACAATATAGCTAGAATATTAATTAGGTACTTTCGAACAAATATTGGCAACTTTGATATTTTTTTCAAAGTGACAGCAATTTTTTTTTAAACATTTAATTGGTCAACAGGATGTCCCCTACTAAGCCCCGAACTCGGAATACGATAATTTTAAGACACCCTGTAGAATATTTCAAAATTTGTGATGATTTTTTTTAAATAAATATTTCGATATTTTTGTTGTTTCAGAGGCCAGATGGAATGTTTACAGGATAATGTGGAGTTTTTCTCATGACAAATGCTTTGTAACCAGCAGAATTTCTCCGATGAAAAAAAATGTCTATTTAGAAAAATGGTGGATGCGTCGGGAACGCATTTCCATAAATTATTTGATAATTGTGTTGTTTGATGGACTAGATTAAATCTAAAAACTGCATCTTGTAGGTTTAAATATTGTTAATCCAACAGAGAAAATTCAACGTTTCTATCTTTACTTTTAATATAAAAAATTTCACCATAAAAATTGTTAATAAATATTTCGACCTCTTTGTTGTTTAAGAGATAAAAATGAGTATTTCAATGTCTTACAGATCAGGATGAATCCTTTGAAACCAGCAACATTTCTGTGTGTCATAAAAAGTGATAAATGTGTATTTGCGAAAATGGTGGATGCGCCGGGAAATTTTTTCTTATAAAATTTGATAATTCTATTGTCTGATGAGGTAGATAAAAAATGGATGTTTTTTAGATCTTATCTTCATAAATCCATTAAAGAAATCTCCAGGTTTCTGTAACTATCGTTAACCTTGAAAATTGCACTTATTCTTGTCATGTGAAGGATCAGATAAAATGTATATTGTATAATTATAATGTATAATGTACATTAATGCATCATAAATCCAATGAAAACAACCTCGTGTCTCTATTTTTATTATTAATCATGAGAATCATCATTATAAAGAATCATAAATGTGATGATCTTTTTATTTATTATTAACTAATTTTCGCAGATCTCACCATGACAAATATAATAATAGTATATTATATCAAGAGTAGAAGTGTCTCTTTTTGTCCCAAGCCCAGAGATTGAAGACCGAAACCCAGTTGAGATCGACAACTGGGCGAATCACAAAAAGACGTTCTACTCTGAATGACAAAAAGGGTGTTTTTTTAAATTTGGCGTCGAAGTAGGTGTTGGAGAGTCGATTGAGAGCGCACCACTCGTGTAAAAGCGTAAGATTTAAACAGCTGATCCGTGACCTCTAACCTGTCTAGTGCGTTCACAATCGGTCGTTCAACGCCTACTTCGACGCCAAATTAAAAAAAAAAAACACCCATTATACGATTTTATCTTCAAGCGGATCGCAAAAAAAAAATCGAACATGAACTCACTTATTTATTTTTTCGACCTCGGCCTCGTCTCGTACTTCAATCTCTGGGTTTAGCACAAAAAGACTCACTTCTACTCTTAATTATATCTTTAGGTATATATTTAATTATAGTTATAATTGACTATTACAAAAATGTTCGATGCGCTGAGAATTTTTTTCTAAACGATTCTATAATATTGTCGAACGAATAAAAATAATGCACCTTTTAGTAGTACGTATATTCGAAACAATCGAAACCAATAATATTTCTTTACACAAATGGAAATGCAGTTTAACGGTGAAAGTTTCCGATTTATTTTATCGACAAATTTTATTATCAGAACAGGTAAGCTTTACGAGATATCCCTGTTTTTAAAATGAACGTCGAACAACGTATTTCCATTTATTAAATCTTGAAAGTGTCTTGATGGCATATTCTTGTCTCGAAAAATAATCCCGAGCCGTGCGCGTAATGATTATTACAAAACCCGCGCAATAAACATAAAAGATTCCTCTCGCCGGTGACAAAGTAGGTAAGTGAAATTACAGTAATCACGGCCATCAGAAAAACGTGAACGTGAGATTGTGTCGAGGAATTTAGGTAATGAACTGTACAAAAATCTGCTTATCATTACCGTCAACAGAAATACCGCAGACATCAAAGCCATCTGACTGACTCATTCCTTAATTATTACGATGCATTACCGAGAGTACAAAGCTGACAAAGGATGAAAAAACGAAAGCTCCGACCGAGCCACTTTAACGCTAATCCTTTTCGGTTATTTGGGAAAAAATTAATTATAAAGCCCCATTTAAGTAGGCAGTTTTGGGAAAGCACCAAGAAGATAAATGCGAGCGCCAGCCACAGTTAATCCTCATTTAAGGATGAAATCAGGTGATTACAAAAGTTTCAGTCGGCTGAAACATCCTGTCGGCAGACGACATTACCGAAAATGAGGGCGCTGGTTAAGTAACGAAATGCCGGGGATTGAACGAGTCACGGGTCAAGAGGAGGTCCTCGGAAAAATATGACTTGTCGGTAGCGACTTCTTCCAACTTGCGTTCATATTTATGTACTTCGCAACTCCGCGACCGCAGGAAACTCCACGAAAAATAATTCCTGCGATTTTCACCGAACTAGATGTTTCGGTAATTGCGAGCAAGAAAGCAATTATTATAAATCTTAATAGGTCCGCCCCGAAGTTGGAATAATAAAATTTATATCATCACATGCTAATGAAGCGTGTGACTTGCGCGTAACTCCAGATAAGGGTGTAATAAAGTGGAAACATGTTGAAGCGTAGGGCACCGCGGAGATATTTTCAGGCACGAATAGTTGACAACACGAGGGTAAGTTCCTGAGCAGTTTGAGGTGTGGTCGCCTCCCTCGCGGAATTCCTCGACTTAATTAGAGTCATTTCGACGACAAACTGAAGCTTCGCAGAACAACATAATCGGACGGGGGTCGGACCGATCTGATTTATCTCACCCCGTAGCCAGGCCAGTTAACAACTTCTTGCGCCATCAATTAATTAGGGATTAATAGGCGGAGGGGGTGGTTGCCGCAACGATCCGTCAGCGCATAAAAATTCGAATGGCGCCAAAAAGAGCGGAGCAATAGAAAACTGATTAAAAATTAATCAAGGAGAGAAACCGGTTAAGGAGAATTAAAAGATTCGGAATTTTAATCAAGTGCATATTTGAATACATTTTAATTTATCGCAGATGTTCGCCTGCAAAAAATTACTTTTAATTATCAGCGGACGGAGAACTTTTCGGTGGATTTGATCGAGAGCTGTAAAAATTTAATTATGAAACTTGGAACAACGGTCAAAACAATCAATTGTGCGGAGGAAAAACTGTCGAAGGAGAAGAGATACGAGGAATTTAAGGTATTTTAGTGTAAAACCGACGAGGAATTTTTACCGTTGGAAGAGATTACAAATCGAATGTTCTTATCAAAAGGCAATGAATAACCATTCAAACCCGGCTTCCGTTGAAACTATAAATTTATTGGAGGGAACGGCCACGGAATGTGATAACACAAAAATAAAGAATTTTTATTAGGCACGAGAGATACCACAATGGACGGGGACTTTCTCAATCACTCAGATACGACACAACATGACTTTTTCTTACGGCCCGCATAAATAATAATTGATAATTCGGAGAAAATCCTGTCACGTAACAGCCTAAAGCTGAAATGTGGCCAATGGTTAAAATTGAATATCCGAAAGGCGAACGAAATGCGAAAATGTAATATCAATGCGATTTTTTTCACGGCGAAACTGAATTCTTTTCTGCTGGAAAAAATATTTAAAAAGTAGCAATCGCGAGACACCTGACAATTTCAGCCGACGAAATTGCTCCCAAAGAGGCTGATTTTATATTTGTACTCTTTTGTGCCGGAAGAGTGGGTGAATAGCTGGAAATGTGACTATTTTGCTCATTAGGTGTCAAACAAAAATTGCGAAACATTTATTTACTGGAGCATTCACCATCTTCACAAATAAAATTCGGAAGTTTTTCTAGTTGTACGATTTCTTCATTGTGTTCTTCATCATGACATCTATGCAACACAGTTTTCAAATTTTACTTAACCAGAGACATAAGGGAGATCTAAGAAATTTTCGGAAAATTCTCCTGCGCCTCCACCATTACTATACGAGTATATTTGAAAAAAGACGATATGGTTTTTTAAAACACTGAATTAGGAAATCCTCAATACAGATTTAACTGAACTCATTCAAAAAAACCAAATGAAGAAAAAAAAATGTTTCCTGGCGCATCCACCATTTTCCAAATACTAGGTATTTTGAATATTTTTGGTTATTTTCGTGATTGTTAGAAATAGTGATGAGTGAAATCCTTCATGGTAAATTTCTTAACACAGCTTTTTGAACTCATCACTTTAACTATGATGTAAAAAATTACCATACCAATACCACAAATGATGTTTTGAATATTTTCTTCAGGGAAGATCACGACATGCCGATTTTTTCATTTCTTTATTAAAAATGTCACGAAACGTAGTTTTCAGATCACATTAAATCTATGCAACAATAAAGGTTTTAATTTTTTTTACCAGCGCATCCACCATTTTTTATACAATAAAATGTGTTAATTTTCTTTCAAGATTACAAAATTTGACTTTTTTACTTTTGTTATTTTATTTTTTCGTAATGAAATCCACGATCCCACTTTTTTGAATTCAGTTAATTCTACAAATGAAGATTTCACTGGCGCATCCACCATTTCGTAAATAATAAACTAGGCAAAAATGAATAAGGAATTTTTCCTTTCTTGAATTTTTTATAAATACAGTTTAAAATTTGTAATGAAATGTGTTACAAATATATTAATCTACACATTAAATGTAATGTTTCAAGTACTTGTAACATTTTAAATTTATCTTGTGTTTAAGCATACGTAGGAGGATTGGGGCAATTATTTTGCTTTCCAAGAAAAATTGTGGAATTCCCTATTCATTTTTGCCTACTTTATTTTGGAAATTTTTTCGTTACCATTAAAAGTTTGTATTTCGTTTGTTGATTCTCCTTCAAAAAACCAAATGAAGAAATTACAAAAAAAATGTTTCCTGGTGCATCCACCATTTTCCAAATACATATTTTGAATATTTTTGGTTATTTTCGTGATTGCTAGAAATAGTGATAAATGAGTGAAATCCTTCATGGTAAATTTCTTAACACAACTTTTTGAACTCATCACTGTAACTATGATGTAAAAAATTTGTGGTTCTACCAATACCGCAAATGATGTTTTGAAAATTTTTTTCAGGGAAGATCACGACACCGATTTTTTCATTTCTTTATTAAAAAAAATCATGAAACGTAGTTTTCAGATCTCATTAAATCTGTGCAACAATAAAGTTTTTAATTTTTTTCCAGCGCATCCAAATTTTTTATATTTACAATAAAATGTGAATTTTCTTTCATTACAAAATTTGACTTTTTTTACCTTTATTTTATTTTTTTCGTAATGAAATCCACGATCACACTTTTTTGAATTCAGTTAATTCTACAAATGAAAATTACACTGGCGCATCCACCATTTCCTAAATAATATTTTGGAAATTTTTTCGTTACCATTAAAAGTTTGTATTTCGTTTGATGATTCTTCTTCAAAAAATCAAATGAAGAAATTACAAAAAAAATGTTTCCTGGCGCATCTACCATTTTCCAAATAGGTATTTTGAATATTTTTGGTTATTTTCGTGATTGTTAGAAATAGTGATGAGTGAAATCCTTCATGGTAAATTTCTTAACACAACTTTTTGAACTCATCATTTTAACTATGATGTAAAAAATTTGTGGTTCTACCAATACCGCAAATGATGTTTTGAAAATTTTCTTCAGGGAATATCACGACATGCCGATTTTTTCATTTCTTTATTAAAAAATTCATGAAACGTAGTTTTCAGATCTCATTAAATCTGTACAACAATAAAGTTTTAAATTTTTTTTACCAGCGCATCCACCATTTTTCATACAATAAAATGTGTTAATTTTCTTTCAAGATTACAAAATTTGACTTTTTTTACTTTATTTTTTCGTAATGAAATCCACGATCACACTTTTTTGAATTCAGTTAATTCTACAAATGAAGATTTCACTGGCGCATCCACCATTTCCTACATAATATTTTGGAAATTTTTTCGTTACCAGCAAAGGTTTGTATTTCGTTTGATGAATCTTCTTCAAGAGCTTTATTAAATAAAAATATGTTAAAAAAATTTACCCGGCGCATCCACCATTTTTGGCGCCGCGCGATTTCTACCAACATACCGATTTCATTGCAGTTTTCGTCATGTTTAAGGTAAAATTGTAGGTACTGGCACGTGTTAAACGGAACATCCGAGAGGCAAATGTGACGAAATGTGAAAATAAAATATCAATGGGATCTCTCCTCGCCTTACGCGAATTCCTCCCCGCTCAAAGAAATATTTAAAAACTAGCAATCACGAGATACCTGACAATTTCATCCGACAAAATTGCTCCTCTCCAAGAGCTAATTTTAAATTTCTACTCCTTTGTGACAAACAGTGGGCTGAATACCCGGAAATTTGACTATTTCGCTACTCATTATTAGTTCTCAATGAATCTGAAATTCAATTTCCTTGCGACGTCCTATCGACCGGGTCAAAAGCTAGGTAAGACCTTCTTTCTGTTCAAACGAGAAAAGTAGTCTCCATTACTCAAGATGGCTGCTGGAATTTCACAGGAAGCTTTTTCAAAGTTATCAAAAGCAATTAAGCGTCCTGTGCGGACACGTCAAAATGCGGACCGTAAAGATTTTCAATAACAAAAAACATTGAGCATCCCGAGGCGAGTCGGGCTTTGTTTGTGACGAAATTGTAAATGACTTATAGCTTATTTTGCGCAAAAGTGGAACCACCTCGGGGCTTGTCAGATTAAATTCGGCGAAAAAGTCTCCGTGAAAATCCACCAGTCTAGATTACAATTATGCAGTTTGGCAGGGAGCGGCGAGTTTGTGACAAATTCGTACCATATATTTGCCTAAGGGATGGCCAAAGAGAAGTTGCCCATTCATCCGCCAGAACTTTATTTCCACTTTGGCGCACATCCTTTACGGTTCGGTCTCGTAATGCAGAAAGAATTGATTTTTTGCAGGAAAGCCGTTTTAAAATTGCGGCCGATCGCCGAAGCCTTCTTTATTAAAATTTCGCAGTAAATAAAAACGGCGATACCTCCCCGACAAAGGAATTATGCAGACGGTATTAAATTATGAGTCCAGGTAACATCTGACGGACGTTAATGCGGTTTGTTGTAACAAGCATTTAAGCATGAAAACATCCGAACGCATGAAAGCCCAGCTTTCTATTCAGGCATGCTGTTGTAAACTTTTCCGCGTGCCGTAATAAAACACAATACTTTTAAAGTAATTAACCCTTATCAAGCACAAAAGCGGCCCAAATTAAACATGTGATATGTTGCGAGCGGAATTTTTTGGGGCGAGGCCGCGACAAAAGAAACGGGAATTACCTCGACGCTGGAGTAGAGCGGGACGACGCCGTGGTCCTGGGCGAAGACGGTCAGCCAGTAGTGGCTCTTGGTCTCGATGTCGAGGACGGCGGACGTCTTGATCACTCCTGGAACAGAAAGGGCGCAATTAAACCGGTGTGAATTCGCCTGGAACGGATTCGGGAAGAATTCCCCGCCGCATGCCATTATTTAGAGCTGCGCAAAAGGGGAATATTTTAAGGGAATGAATACAAATTTTATCATAGGGAGATGCTCCGGTATAAGTATGCAAAACAAGATCAAGAAATATAAGTTCGGGATGCGATGCGAGCATTCGTCGCGCGCTTTTCCGCCTATTTCCCGAGGCTCGGAGGCGGATGCTCTTCTAAAAGTGAACTTATACAAGAACAAGTGTAGTCGCCAGTCTAGTAAAAATTTTCCCTGGATAACAAGTCGGGTTGGATTAAGGAAGGCGATGAAATAAAATTTAGAAAATCTCACATAAATTCTTTACAAAGTAAAACTTTTAATACAGTCGTTCTTGAGAATTACATTGTTTGGAAGATGAAATGCGGACGAGGAAATAAAATATGGAAAATCTTTTATAAATGCTCTGATAAAATAAGTAAAATTTGTATTGAAATCATTCTTGCTTTCATTACCATCACACAATAAAGATTCTGTTGACGTTTTACTGGCGCATCCACCATTTTTGCAAAACAATAATTTAACCAGTCTTGCCACATGTCGACCCTTTAATAGAATTCATTATAAAATGCATGAATCATGCATGAATTGCTGGACCTCATTTGACACGAAACGACAGTTATTTATGATGTTGAATATTTAAATCAGCGCATCCACCATTTTTGCAACTGATAATTTGGAATTTTCTCTCAGTACTACGAAAGAGTGATATGCAAATTTCTTCACCAGTTTCTCCATCAAAAATTTATACAGGTGTCCCAAAATTCGCAAATTTCGAATTCAGAGAGTTGTAGGGGAGGACCACTTCAGTGGTCCAAATATGGAAATAAAAAAGACAATTGTATATTGTTATTGGCATCTTTATTATGACAAAATACAGTTCAGAAATCTCATTCAATATACCAAAAAGAGATTTAAAAAAATTGTAAAAACATTTATTGGCGCATCCACCATTTTTACATAATTTACAATAATTGTAACCCCTATTGAAGACCGCAAATCTTGTTTTTTCATTCGTTTCTTCAATTTAAAATCTACCAAATACTGCTTTCAGGCTTACACAGCTCATTATAACAAGTTGACAAAAACTTAAAGCGGGAATCAGCATTTTTGCAAAATAAAAATGAAGCGATTTTATTGAATGTGGACTCCTTAATAAAGTTCTTTACTGTAAAACTCCTAAATCACAATTTTTGGATCTATCTAACTATAGAGATGATAGTTTAGAACTTTAGAATATAATGTATGTATTGTTCAAATGAAATCCTGGGCTGAGTGGGCGTTGGAAAAATTGAAGAGTTTAGAACAGTGTAAACTTTGAATTTCCCGCCGTTTGACAAGAATGACATTTCTTTATGTTTAATAGCGACATAATTGAACATGTTTGTTTTCAGCCCTTAGATATTTGCTTCGGGAATAGGAATCGTTAAGTTATTTTATATTTAAAGTAAAACATTGCAAAGAAAAAAAAAAAAAACATTTTTGGCTCAAAATTTTAGGTTAGCTGTCAACATGTTCCAATTAATCTACGCTTTAAAAAAGCACAACAATTGACGGTTTCCAACGCCTTCCCAGCCCAGAATTTCATTTGAACGCGCGAAATTTGTATTGGCGCATCCACCATTTTTACAAATGATGATTTGACAATTTCTTCATTACTATCAAAGATAATAATGTGGCATCTATAAAAAGCAAATTTCAGATCTCATCTAATCTGAGAGACCGTGAAGATATTCAGAAATTTCTAAATACATTGCACGGGCGCATCCACCATTTCTGTAAAATTAAATATGGAGACAATTTTATTTCTTCACTGGCGGCTTCTTGATCCTGCATCCACAATTTCTGCCTAATTTTTAATTGTAACAGCAAACAATGAAGAAAATCTTGTTCTTTCATTCTTTCATTTCGTGTTTGAATTAATTTAAAAACATAGAGATTCCTTCAATATTTAAATAACTCTTTAGACAAAGAGGACCAGCTTCCTGTCCTCATCAATGCTTTGAAAATAATTGTTTCGTATGTTCATTAATTTTAGGAGAAAAAATTTAATGAAAATAAGTAGTTCTTGTTGTCGTAACTGATGTAAATAAATAAATATAAATATCTTGGTTACTTTTCTGAAAAATTTTCAACATCCTAGTAACATAATTTTTCCTTATAGAGCGATTCTCTCCATATCGAGCATTTTTCAAGCTTCAACTTATCGAATTTGGCAAATATTAATCAACCGTCAGAGGTAAATTTTTCTTGGGCGTCGCTTGCACCCGATAAGAATTTTTTTATTCCTGCCACGTCTGCCAAATTTCGCTGAAGACAAAATTGTCTGTGTTGCGCTGTTCCGGATATCCGGCCTTTTTAATTAAAAAGAGTCGGTCACCAATATCTGTTAATGGCGACGGATAAAGAGATTATCAAATTAATTGGCTTTGCAACATTTTCAGCCAAAAAAAAATCGTTCAAACAAAATTCAATCAGCACAATTTACTGACTTAAAAAAAATCACCATAGCATTATCCGGCGCTTGGTTTTATTCAATTCGTGAAATTGATTGGCAAACGACGTGTGGATGATGCATCTCAGTCGATGAAGTCGCATTTCATTAAAAGTCATGTTATTCGTCGCCGCCACACTAATTGATGATAATTAACTTATGCCGGGACCATAAATCACTCCGGTGCCGTTCTGCTATCAGGAAGACGCTGCAGCGGCGCAACTTTTTGCTTGTTTTTTTCCCTCCGGTTTCTTGCTTTGTAGGATGCAGGCATTGTTTGGGATAACATTGGAAATTTTGATTGATGAGAGGAATACGGTGCGGTGATTAAACGCATGGCTGCACCGTGTACATCACGATCTTGCCAGTTTTCTTCTGCGGAAGTGCAAAATTATCTGGACGGCCTTTTAGGTCAACGAACAGTCGCCGATCGTAATTTATGCAAATGATAACTAAATCCCTGCAGTCGACTCGAAGGGGATCGGATTATAGGTAGGTGTGCGCTTTATATTCCATATACGGGGTTAATTCGATTTGTAACGTTGCTTTGAACTCATCTGTGTGTGCGGAACTAACATGTTTGTACGCCCTAAAATTGCTTCACAAGCCAAGGCACGAGACTAATGGATTTCAATTGCCTTTTTAATGTTTTAAACGCACTCAAAGGAGTTTCTGCGGGAATTCCTACGCATTCCCAAAAAGAATTAATAACAATCGGTTTTTCGGACAGCACTCGAGCTGCTAGCCTTTCGGGGATTTTCTACATTGAATGTGTGCTGATGGAAAAATCGGAAATCGATAGGGAAATTCGTCGTGGCGCCTCTTCCCAGCAAAAAGAAAACATTCACAAAGCGGTGGGTAGCAGGAAAATTGCAACAGAATTCGAAAAAAAAAAATACTAATCGTTTCAAGATCTTTATTATCAGAAAATGTATTATATAGATTACACGATAAACAATCTAGTGAAGAAATCACGTTGACGTGTGTAGTAACAGTTAATTTTTTTTTAATGTATAAAGTACTATAAAGTTTTTAACAAATTGGGGAATCTGTTGCTAAATCGATTTGATACATTTTACGATGAAAAATTCAATGGATTGCTTTAGAGGAGATTGTAAAATAATTTCATTTAAAAAAATGATGGATAAGCCGATCAAAGTTTCCAACAAATTTTTACCTCTTTTTTTTTTGTCCATACGTCGTGATGAAGAATCCAATGTCAAAAAAAAGATTGTTCCCATCTGTAATGGTTGTTGCAAAAGTAAATTTTAGTGCGTAAAAATGGTGGATGCGCTGGTCCAAGATTGCGGTAAATTTGTAGATATCATTGATATCCCATAAACTGGACGAGATCTGAGAACTGTGTGTTATAAATTTTCAGGTGAACAATTTAACGAAAGTGATAAAGTTTTGAACTGCAAAAATGGTGGATGCGCTGCTAAACATTTTTCAATAAATTTTCGCGCTTTTATGACCAAGAATCTCGTAAAGAAACCAGCATATAGCTGTCTTCAATGGCAATAACGATAATTGCTGAAATTGTTTTTATAAAAATGGTGGATGCGCCAACAAACTTTTTGTAAAATTTTCTCATTTAACGGAACAGATAAAATCTGAAAACCGTGTTTAAAGAAACGAAGAATCCGAAGAGAATAATATTTTCGCTAAATTTGGACAGTGGTTACAAAAGTTTACAAATTCCCGTTTCCAAAAATGGTAGATGCGTTGGCTAAAGTTTCTAATTAATTTTCATGGAATAGATAAGATTTGAAAGCTGTATTTTGTAGATTTTACGATGAAAAACCCACTGTAGAAACCGCCATTTCGCTATCTTCAACAGCAATAACGGTAATCGTTAAAATAATTTTCACAAGAACGGTGGATGCGCCAGGATTTTTTTTCAAATTTTCTTATTTGGGTGATCAGAAGAGAATTGAATTTTTTTTTTCATTGAGATCAAGATCGAGAATCCAAAGAAAAAATCAGATTATTGCCATCTTTAACAGTACGAGGTCAAAATTACCAAATTTGCAAAAATGGTGGATGCGCCGAGATATTTTTAAGCGAATTTTCACAAGTTTGATGTGATTTGAAAACTGCATTGTGTAGATCTTATACAGAAGAATCTAGTGAAGAGATCAGTTGATACATCAATGTCTTCCATAATGATAATTGTCAAAATCGTCTTATTTGACGGATTAGATGAGATCTAAAAACCATGTTCCAAAGATTTCCAAACGAAGAACCCGAAAGAAGTTATATTTTCACTATTTTTGACAGTACTTGCAAAAGGAATTAGATATGAAAACTGTATCTTGTAGATTTTACGATGAATAATACAGTAAAGAAACGGGTCTTCAATAGCAATAACGATAATTACTAAAATAATTCTCACAAGAATGGTGGATGCGCCAGGACTTTTTTCAGTTTTCTTATTTGAGAAATCACATGAGAACTGAAAATGGCTTCTTACTGAGAATCCAAAGAAAAAAAAAATCAGATTATCGCTACATTTCAGTTATCAAAATGTCCAAATTTTATTCTACAAAAATGGTGGATGCGCCGAGAAATTTTTAATTGAATCTTCACAGGTTCGATGTGATTTGAAAACTGCATTGTGTAGACTTTGTGGTGAAGAAACCAGTACATCAATGTCTTCAATGGCAACAATGATAATTGCCAAAATCGTCTTGACAAAACTGGTGGATGCGCCAGCAATTTCTTTTTGGATTGTCTTATTTGATTGGATCTAAAAACTATATTTTAGACATTTCAAGATGAAGAACTGGAAGAAAAAATAATTCTCAAATGATCAAAATCACAAACTACTACATATTTTAAAAAATAGTGGATGCGTTAGGGATTTTTAGTTTGCCTTTGATGACGAATCAAATGTGTGCAGAGAACTGAATCTAGGATAAGTTCTTTTTTCTTTCTAAGAAAAATTCTAAATTTTTTTTCTCGTAACTGAGTCGAACATATCTTTTGATTAGAAAACGTAGAAGCACTCTAGTCAGCATAAAACGTTTAAAAATCAGTTGTCAGGCGACGGCATGCCAGTCACATTTTACCTTTAAAGATTTTATAATCCAAGTTAGCATTTACTGCCGCTGAAACCTGAACCAAACCGAAATCCTGCACAAAACCAGCCACGATACAAATCTCCTATTAGCTCCGGTTTAAAGTCTCCGATTTGAAAACTGCAATATCCATCCAATCACTCCGCCGTCCCGCTGTGCAATGTCAAATTTTATTATACGGCACTTTGTCCCGAACGACCCGTCACGAATCGAAACACCGCCACACATGCTAATCATAAAATATACCAACCAACAGTTGACACCCAATCATTCGCCATTTACGCACCGTTCCCATTAATCTCCCGAAATGAACAAAACGTTTATGCAGCTTGTTAATACCCTCTCATGCGGACAGCGTAAAGTGCACATGCACCGTTTACACAATACATTCGAAAAAATACTACCCGAACAAAACGGATCGCGGGTTAAATGCGAAAATAATGAGAGAGCACCGCAATCATGAGTACTTTTTCACAACGGTGCCATCTGCTAAATGGATGTAGGGGGCGCTGAACGCCGCACTACCCCTGATTAAAATGCCAAGAAAATAAAAATTATTGTGGCAGCTTTTTGACAGATACGCGCCCACTCTGCCCACCTTAATTCCACGGCGCTAACAATATTATTCCCGCGGGATTTGCGTCTCTTCCGTGTCATAGTCCCCGATTAAGGCGCTAATTAGAACAAGTAGACGTTTAATTTAAAACCTCGCGCATTTTTCAAGATTCATAAATAACTGCCAAGACGACTCTTATTATAATTTTTCTTTCTTTCTGGACGATTAATCGTAACGCTAATCGGTCATTATTTGCGAGAGAGGGTTGCGCAGTTGTGGTATTTCAAAAGGTATGCGAGGACAATGTCGCCCTTTTTCCCACAGGATAACGGCGAACTTATGAGTAATGTATGTAAATTCCCTCCGAATTCTCTTTCGCTCAGCAGATGCCTTGTATTGGCAATTTTAATTCCACCACGAAGTTTGATAACGCTGTGATTTATTCGTCTTTGGTGCCGACAAGATAGCGAAGATTTACGGCTCCATATGCACTAGAGCACTTCTCCTGTTCCTTTTTTTAATTAAAAATCTCCTCCAACAATCTCCTCAACTCACCACTCTCGCCTCTAATTACCCCAGATTCTAATGGAAATTTCATTCGAAGGTGTTGCAGGAAGTGCATCGTCTAATCCGACACCTGTTGTGTTCAATGCGATCACATATTTCACAGGAATTAAATTTCAAGAGAAAAATCGCACAACTCCCAATCAATACTCGACAAAAAGGAGTATCAGCGATAAACCGGAGCTTACTTGAGCATCGTTTATTCATTTTTTGCGTACATTTTTTCCCCAGAATTGTATAAATAAACTTTCATGGGAGCTGTCGATCTTCGAGGAGGTCGTAATTCTTTGAGGGTTTGTCGCAGAGGGTCGCGTCAAATATTAAACGTGTTGTATCACTTCTTCGCGGTGTGGATTTTGAATAGTGCTTTGGCGGAAGTTTTATTGTGTGGCGATTTGTAGTTGAGGAATTAAAACGGGAGCTGGCGTGAAAAAGTCTTTGCAAATCGGTGAAAAAGTGTCGATCCGGAGCCGTCGCGAAAGTAATCTTATTCGGGGAAAAGTCCCGGCTCTCCTGAAATATATCCGGAAAGAAGCATGTACTAATAGAGAAGACGACAGATAAGTGAGTGTAATCCAAATCGGAGAAGAGGCACCGTAAAATACGTTTTCCTCTCCTCTGTGACGAGCATACGCACAGGAAAGGGATGGGGCCCCGGAGACCGGTACAGTGTTGCAGCCGCAACAATTCCTGCTGCGAAATGGTTTTTCGATAGTGTCTGTTGCAGGTCGGCCGCCTCCAGTTTGTCTCGCTCACATTCAAAATAATCGAACTAGTACCGATCGCATAAATAATCTCGTGTGTGGTATTGACGTGGAATGATAGCCTTCGAAAGTTCTTGAAAACTACTTTGCATTATTATCCAGTAAATTATCCGCCCATAACGTGCGAAGAAACTGGGCCTTCGTAGCGTTCGTGGTAACGTGTTGACAACTTGCTAGTTCCGCAAATGGTACACTATGTATACGTGCTTCCTATTAGCCCTAATCGCATTTGCCAGGCCGCAACTTCAATCAAAATCATTACCGAATCAGCATCCGTCTCATTGGATTGTCACATTACCATCTCCAGTTAACAATATTGGCCTAATAGAGTGGCTCGGCTCTCACCTGGGAGCTAAATATACATTTACAAACATCAGCCTTATCCAATTATCGCTTTTTCATTGAGAAATGACTCCAAAAAAAATCCGTGATATGATTATCCAGTGAAGAATCAAATTACAAAATGGTGGATGCGCCGGTAAAATGTTTAATTTTTTTTGGGGATTGGACAACATTTAAAAATTGGATTTTGTTGATTTTAGAATCACGCATCCAGCAAAGAAAGAAACCGGCATATCATAGCCTTTAATAGCAGTGACGAATAATATTGTACAAAAATGGTGGATGCGCTAGGAAACACATTTTTGAATTTTCTTGTTTGACGGATCAGATGAGCTCTGAAAATCGTGTTATATATTCTTCAAGGTCAACAATATAAAAAATATATTATAAAGTAATCGTAAATACCGGTCGACAGAAAATAGTGGATGCGCTGGCAAAATTATACAAGAAATTTTCAAATTTTCGCCGTGTTCAACATTAATGACAATTGCCAAGATAATGAGAATTGAAAATCGTATTTTGCAGATTTCAAGATCAAGAAACCAAAGAAAAAATCAGATTATTGCTACCTTTAAGTGTTTGTAAAAAATAATTCAAATTGTAGTCTGGAAAAATGGTGGATGCGCTGGGATTTTTTAAAATAAATTTTTCAAAGCTTGGATTAAATGTAAATACAGTACCTATTTTGTAGATTTTAGGATAAAGAATCCAGCGAAGAAACCGAGAAAACGGCTATCTTAAATAGTACTGACGATGACGATATCTTTACAAAAATGATGTACTATTGCGGCCAAAAAATTTCGTCCGTCACTTTCAAGGCCTTGACATAAAGTGTAAACTACCCTTAAGCACCCATAACCTCGCTTTTTTATCGTTATTTTATTGTCATTTTGACAATCTGTCATTCAGTCCATCAGTTCAAATTTTGAGAATACAAAGGACAAGTTCCACTCTTACACAATCACCACACGACGCTTGTGGCACTAGAGGCAGACTTGCGACTATTTTTGGAGTACCAAATAGAGAACTGTGGAAATTATACGAGTATGCCGCAGTTTAAAAAAAATCAAACGAAAAACATTAAGGCAAAGACAAGGAAGTGGAACATTTATTTTTGTTTATAAATCTCGGTGATAATTCCTAGGTAATGATTGCCATGCATTAGTAATCGCAGTCAAAAGTTCTGCCCTATTCCGAATTACTTGTCGTCGCTGTTGCAAATTACGACCCAAAAGTCGCCATAGGGTTCAAATCTGGACTGCGTCTCGGTCAATCAAGAACGTTTATGTTATTATTCCTGAACCATTCTGCTACCCTATGTCCTGTATGCACTGAACAATTGTCATGTTGAAATATGAAGTTAAAATTCGGAAAAATTCTTGAAACTGAAGGCAGCATCACGTCAGGATCCTAACATAAACATCACTGTTGAGCCGATATTCTACATGCAACATTACCCAGGGGCTCTCTACTGAAATCCATGCCCATATGTTTGCCGAAAATCGACCAATCCTTTCCGTCGTCTGGATATACGGTTCATCATATCGTTAGTTCCTTGGTCTCTAGACTCTTAGACGGCCATTTGGACACGACTGAAACACTTTTTCATCTGAAAAAATAACTTGCGCCCAAAAAGCGTCGTCTCTTGCTGGATGGTCCAAACAAAATGCCATGCGGGCCTCCCTATGCATAGGTGTAAGGCTTAATTTTATTGCCGCGACATGGTTCTTAAGCTCGCTTGTTCTTACACGACGGCGAGCGGTTCTAAAGGAACCTGGGAAACCGCTTGTATTTACCGCTTCAAGAGCCGTCATAAAAGGACTATTGCGTAATCTATTGAGAAGCATATTATCTTCTTCTGCAGTAGATGTCCTAGGCCTCCCTGAGTCTTGGCGTCTTTCAATAGTTCCATTTTGTCTCCATTTCTGAGGATTTGAGGAATGGACGAAATTGTACTTTTAGGTATTCGAAGGTCCATCGAAATCTCAGCTTGGAAATTCCTCTTTGTGCAAGAGTTACTATTTTAATTTTATTAAAATTTGATACCGATGGCATTTTGCTGGACTTTCAAAAGTGACAAGTAAAAACATCAATCATAATGACAATAAGGAATGGACTACACCGATTTTTTTGAAATGACGGAAAAATGACGGACGAAATTTTTTGGCCGTCATAGTACGCGCCGGAAAACATTTTTTGTAATTGTTTAATTGGTTTGGTTAGCACGACATCTGAATATTTTCTTTAACAGAGTTGATACAGAAGAGTCAAATAAAGAAATCGACATATCATGAGCTTTAATAATAGCAACGACTTCAACT
The DNA here is from genome assembly GCF_963966145.1 of Tenebrio molitor. Taxonomy (NCBI): domain Eukaryota; kingdom Metazoa; phylum Arthropoda; class Insecta; order Coleoptera; family Tenebrionidae; genus Tenebrio; species Tenebrio molitor. Next base: position 13,194,468 of record NC_091052.1, on the reverse strand, counting down.
ATCAAATTGTCATTTGTAAAAATGGTGGATGCGCCAGGAATTTCTTTTTTATATCCTCTTTTTAGGGATTAAACGAGAATAGATTTCACAATGAATCCAATAGATGTTTTTGTTGTAACCGCATTTAAATTTTTCTTTAGAAACTCAATTTTTAATAAAGCAGAAGTACAGGGTAATTCAAGTTTTACCTCCCGCACGATAAACCCTATTAAAAAATTAGTAAAAATTATGAAAACTTTAGAGTTACATTTCCTTGATATAAGGCTTCCAACGTGTGCAATTAATTTTCCCTTATCACTTCATTCAGAGCCATAAATTAAAAAAATCGATTTTGACCAAAAAAAAAGTTTTTTCCGTACACGCTCATAATTCATAATTAATTCAAAGAACACATTTATGAAATTCGCATCAAAAGAAAACTATTAGTTTTTGAATTATTCCAATTTTAACATTGAAAGCAAAAAATAACCAAGATTTACAACTACAGTGTCATAAATAAATACCTCATTGTTGGCAAACATCTGTTGACAACTTTTCTAGTAATTCTTCAGTCCCTAAAGTGTACCATAAACAACTCACGCCAACGTCTTTTGTGGAAGTGACCACCCAATTTAATAATAAATCATAGCTAAATTTTGCACTTCAATATCAAATTCCATTTATTTCAAAAATCAGTTATGTTTTCATGATTTCGATGACACCAAATTTTTCGTAAATGTTTGAAAAGACTCTCAGTAAAAATTAAGTAAAATAATGTAGCCGTTATTGAATTAAAACGAAATATTTATGTTTCATTAAAAAATTTGAAATTTTTACTCTACAGCGACACAATCATTCCTGAATTTTTTGAGAATTTTAAATCGATTAGAAGTGTGTTTTCGCTCGGGCGGTAAAACTTGAATCACCCTGTATATTCCTAATTGGAGCACTCTAAGAAATTCTCTTTTCTGAAACTCCAAAAAGTAATACAGAATTGAGCTTGCAAGTAGTTAAAGTGATCGACAATCCTAAAAAGAGTTTTGTTACTGATCACTGATCATTAGAACAGCAAAAATAAAAAATTCAAGTTGATTAAGTCGATTTTTCAGATTGTTTCTGATGTGAGAATTTGAATAAACATAAATTTCTTTTTCTTAATGTAAAAATATAGTCTTAAGTCAAACGGTTAAGCAAACAAGACAATCTTGAATAATTTTTTAAAATTTCATTCTTAATTAAATCTTATAACAAGCAGGACTAGATTCGTAGAGGTGTTGGATTCTCTCATGGGCTGTGACCTTGGAAATATCTGCGCGAAGGCGGAGCGATAAACCAGTGAAAAAGAAAAGACGAGAGAGAGACAACGAATGACGATATTTTCCGGTTTGTAGCGACTGCTTGAGACCGATATTCGTCGTTTCCGTAGATATGACTCATAGCCCATGAGAAAATCTAAGACCTCTAACTTGACTAGAATTCGAAAAAATGTCTTCATAATCGCTGACGGACCAAGACCAATAAATGTAAATTGCTACTTTTTGTTCCAAAACGATTGCAAAAGGTAACTTTCAAAGTAAAGAGGATGAGATAAAGAATCTGATTGGTTTTCTGAAAGTGTCTTGCAAAATCAGAGCGCAATAACGGTAAAACTGGATCAGAAATAATTTGTAGAGCCAACCCAGATCACCGATTGTTCTCGATGTGGAAACATTTTTCAGCGGAAGGTAAATCTCGTGCAACAAAGACATTCCGAGTGTGAAAAACAAAAAGTTCCAGCAACGCAAATCCAAACGTCTATTACGGCAAAATAATGGCACCTTCGTCACAGTTCAATTACAATTTCAATCGTGCTGGTGGTCGAGCCGGGAGCCTCACGTACATAAATCTGAAAGACCAACAGAGATCGTAACGGCAACCAAACACTGGACCCACTATCTGCACTATTTGTTCTAGAAAATTGATCCATCTTGGGGGGCGAATCGAGTTGAGAGCACGTGACGAACAAGCGTAAGGGCGCAAAATAAAATTTATTAGCGACAGGTTGAATATCTGTAACAATTGGGAAAGTTTATGGCAGCGGTATTACAATATTTTGTCCATTTAGAGTTTCTCCCTTGATGAATGGAAACATTTTTTCCTAGTGAATTACATTCCGTTGTAAATTTTAACAACCGGTGGAAATTCTCGTCACATTTTTTCCCGCACCAGAATAGTTCACGAACCATTTCACAACAAAATGGGAGGCGTTATTCAAAACGCGGGCGGGGATGTATTAAACATTTCGATTCATTCGGATTTAAGCTGCTTTCGCATTTTCTTGCCGGAAAATTACATGGAAATGTTTTTCGTTGCATAAGCAATCTCCTCCGACATCGATTCCCTTAATTACTAAAAAATTAATCCCCCAAAAAAATTAATTAAAATTCATAGAAAACGCATTATCCCGGGAGCCAGATCGGCCGATGTGGAAGTTAATTTAATAAAGTTTTTTCATTTGGCTTAGATGGGAATCGTCATCATGACAAATTAAAACTGTTTTAAATTCCGGAACAGTCCGGGCGTTTGCATGACTAATTGTTATTGCTTTTATAAATCTACGGTCGATTCGTCGGTCCGACTTAAACTGTGGAGCTTTCGGAAAAAGTAAGCTTAATTGCGGTCATAATCCGATATCATCTTGTAATCAACAGCGACAAAGCCGCTTACGCCATGACAGTTGAAATATTATTTTTACCCTTTTTTCACTCTCGACTCTTTTTAAAACACATTATCGTAAGCGCTTTTTGACTTGTGGAACTGGTCTCAGTTTCTCCTAATGCGCATGCAAATTCTCGCCTTGTTTTCGCAATTATTTCGTATTCCGGCGATGATCTACACATTTTTATTTCGCCGGAAGGGCGCAATGCGCCACGGATCCCACCCCCACCTCCAATCTTTCAGATTTCAGGTACCCGACCCTCAATAAAAAATGTAAAAATAAAACGTACGATTCGCAGTAGATCAGCTGAAAGCGTCCGAAAGTGAAATATTTTACTCTTATCACCTTTTTATCATTCGGACATCGTTTGACCGGCAGCCTCCTGAATCACAGGAGTCCTGATTTATGCTTTGCTTGCGTTTCGGCAGGACTTTTATATGGGCGCAATTTCCGTTCTAGTAAGCGTGTTCCTGAGTTCTCTATTCTTGAATATTTGAATTTCCATGGGTTGGCGAGGCTGTGCCGTACGGCCGTAAAGACATTCGACAACGGCGAATCTACAACATTTATAAAGCCAATAAAGTCGGTCCTTCGTGTGTCGCCGACCGAAAAACCTAAATAATTTCGGCCCAAATAAGACCTTTCCCATGTCGGACATGCACCGGGGAGTAAAAAATGAATGTTATGAGCGGATCCGGCGATAAACCGAATTGCATTAAAAAATTTTTCGTTTCTCGCGGAAAATAATATCTATCCCAGGTGACCACATATTCCGCCCTTAATGAAGTTTACGACTTGGTCCGACCCTGCAAGGATTTTTTTGCAACAAGTTAACATTTTTAATCAGTCCGCCGGGAACAATTCCACGACGAGATAAAGAAGTGCGGAATCCGTGGAACGTCTTGGGAGGGAAAAAATCAGAGTGGAGCCAATACAACGTGGCGATTTATTTGGGAAACCACCGCCGCTATATTTTATCCCGGGGTCACTCGTTCGAATGGAAAATAATAGAAATTCGTCGGCACAATCCAACGTTTGATTAAAATTTCGAAGGCGCAGTTAAGTAAGCCGCAACTTCGAAAACGGATAAAAATTCATTAATGACAAATTGTGGGAATTTTAATTATAACTTTGGAAGTTTTCGTATAAAATTGAAACTAATTTTCTTCGTCTCTCGAACTCAGATAAAACTTTCTCGTTACATCTCTAGCAAGAATTCTTTATCTGGACCCACTAATAATCTTATCGAAAAATCCAGATAAGTGTTTTGGCTCGATTTGATTTATTCCGAAGTGCGACGCCTCCACACGAGAAAATACATTCTGCTGTTGTAAATAATTTAGATAATTTCAACCCTTGGCTCGGTACGCCGAGAACGCGACTCGATAAAATATTTCTCTTGCCAATAATTCCAATGTTGATGCAGAAAAATCCATTAAAAAAAAAATTAGATTGTCGTAAAAATGGTGGTGGATGCGTTGGCAAAAATTATCAAACACGTTTCGGAGATTGGATAATATTTGAAAACTGTGTCTTGTAGATTTGATGATGAAGAATCCAGTGAAGAAATCGGCAGATCGCTGTCTTCACCAGCTACGAAGATATTTGTCAAAATAATTTTAATCTAAAATGGTGGATGCGCCAGTAATAAATTTTTTGATTTTCTTACTTGACGCACTACCGCTGAATCAGATCTGACGAGATTATCACTGTCTATAATATCAGTGGTGAAAATGACCAAATTTTAATTTGTACAAATGGTAGATGCGTTGGTGAAATTTTCCAAGAAATTTTCAGGGGTTGGATTGAGGACTGTATTTTGTAGATTTTAGTATCAAGACTTTAGTGAAGAAACTGGCACGTCGCTGTCTTCCGTAGCAATGAAGATATTTGCGAACATAATTTTACAAAAATGGTGGATGCGCCGGAAACACATTTTTATTTTATTTATTTAATGGATCAGATAAGATCAGAGAATCATGTTTTACAGTCCTTAAAATGAATGAGCGCCAAGAAATCACTTCAAAAAATTGGTGGATGCGCTGGCAAAACTAATCAAACAGGTTTCATGGGTTGGATAATATTTGAAAACTGTGTTTTGTAAATTTGATGATGAAGAATCCAGTGAATAAATCGGTAAATCGCTGTTTTCAGTAGCAATGACGATATTTGCGGACATAATTTTACAAAAATGGATGCGCCAACAAACATTTTGTTGTTGTTTTTTTTATTTAATTTATCAGAACCAGAGAAGCATGTTTTATAGTCTTTAACATAATTGATCCAAAGCAAAAAATCAGATTATTTCTATCATTGACAGACGCCAAGAAATCAGTTTAAAAAAATTGGTGGATGCGCTGGCAAAACAGGTTTCAGGGGTTGGATAATATTTGAAAACTGTGTCTTGTAGATTTGATGATGAAGAATCCAGTGAAGAAATCGGCAGATCGCTGTCTTCACCAGCTACGAAGATATTTGTCAAAATAATTTTAATCTAAAATGGTGGATGCGCCAGTAACAAATTTTTGGATTTTCTTACTTGACGGACTACCGCTGAATCAGATCTGACGAGATTATCACTGTCTATAATAGCAGTGGTGAAAATGACCAAATTTTAATTTGTACAAATGGTAGATGCGTTGGTGAAATTTTCCAAAAAGTTTTCAGGGGTTGGCTTGAGGACTGTATTTTGCAGATTTTACTATCAAGACTTTAGTAAAGAAACTGACATGTCCCATGTAGCAATGAAGATATTTGCCGACATAATTTTACAAAAATGGTGGATGCGCCAGCAAACACATTTTGTTGTTGTTTTTTTAGTTAATTTATCAGATAACGTAGAGAATCATGTTTTACAGTGCTTAACATGAATGATCCAAAGTTAAAAATCAGATTATTTCTGTCATTGACAGACGCCAAGAAATCAGCTTATAAAAATGGTGGATGCGCCCGTAAAATTTTTCAAGAAATTATTAGACACGATATCTAGATATTACGCTTCATAGGTTTCATAATGGAGGGTCAAGTAAAGAAGTCGGAATCTTTGGTAACAATGACTAAAAGTGCCAAACTGTCGTTTGCACAAAAAGTGGATGCGCTAGAAAATTTCCTTTTATGTTTCTTCTTCGACGGTGTTATCAGAGAACTGTATGTTGTAGATTTTACAAGCTAAGAAAAAAAACTCCTACAGTTGCTTTTGTGGTAATTGATTAAAAAAAAAATATTTTCTGAATTATCGAGAAAGTAGAACATTTCTATCTAGAGCACTCTTTGAAAATATTTTTAAAAAATTATATTTGTTTAAACTGAAAACCTGAACCTAAAAAGTGGTCAACAGTTCTACAAAATTCTTGCTTTGTAACAAGTTTCTCATTAATAACTTGTTTAGATAATAAAAACTATCTTTATGTTTCAAATGCCGTCACACAAGAAAATTAATTGCGCTGTGGTGAATAATTTAGATAATTTAAAAACAAGTTTCACAGTGTTGGTTGTTGTTTTTTGTAGATTGTACGATTGAAGTAACCAGCATATCGCTGTCTTCGGAATATAATTGCCAAAACAGTTTTTTAAAAAATGGTGGATGCGCTAATTCGTCAATAATGTTGAATGAACAAAGCTCAATCAATTTTCTTTCAACTCTGCAAAACTAGCAATTTTGAAGCAAGTTGTCCAACTGTCGGTGTAGTTTATTCTTGAATTTTATGATGATTCCTGTTGAGATGGAAACGATGCCATTGTGTGCTTACATTGGGGCGATTTAGAGCCAACTGACACACACATAACTCTTGATGTTTTTCCGTCGCGCAAGTTATTTCCGTACAACTTTTATAACCATGAATGAGTTTTAATCTTTCAGTTAGGAAAATTTACTGCTGCCATAAATCAATCATATCTTATAAATTACAGTGGAAAGTTTTCTTTATTATTTGTCGAAAGGCTTCCGGAGTCGGGAGTCGAAGATCCGGATCGTCTAGATTTAATCGACAAAACAAATTCGAACTGTTTCATTTTCGCATCTGAGCTTTTTCAGTATTCCGAACAGTTTTATGTGAATCTGAAAGGAATCCGCATTTATGAATCGGCATATCGACAACACACATACACTATAAAACCGAGATTTGGAAGGTTTACGGCGCTAATGGCCAGCGTCAGGATTACGCCGTAAAATTTTACGTCACAAATAAACACCAGAGATGACTTCTGGGTCATTAGAGAGCGCGATATTTTAAACTGGGGCCGAAACTGGAACGAAAGAGTTTTTTAACAGCAACACGACACGCGTTCGCCGGCGATGCGATCAACTTTGTTTTTGCGAATTAGGCTGGAAATGAAAACGGAATGGAATCATAAGGGTAAACAGGTTTATGTGGCACGTTCCGTCCCATCAATCTAGGAAAGCGGTGACAAATGCTCTCACGAAACGACAATGCAGATTGCACGCGGTAAGAGATAGAAGGAATCAGCGGCTGGGGGTGGCAAACATCCACAGACAAATTCTCTCGGAACACGCATGGCCTGAACTCGCGGCTACAGTGATCAATCTCTCTCACATCCACCGCGATTTGAAGAAGTTTTTCGTCCACCGCCATATTCCGGAATATAAAGAGGACTAATAAAATATTTATACATCTTCCACGAGTGGATATGCTGATGTCTCCAATTTATAAACCGGAGAGGCACCTGAAAAATTCCACGCAAGTATCCCTCGTAATTATTGCTGCGGCGAGATGAGGCCGTCAGGAGTCACAACCCTTAAAATGGCACTCGAAGGCGTCATTTTCCGTCATATTTTCCGAACGGTTTGACGCGAGAGGAAAAATCTTGCGATTTTTTGAGCCGGGAAATGTCCCGTGCGTAATAACAGCTCGGCAGGAATCAATTTATAAATGCTGCCAAGACCGCAGTGTTGATTTCCATTCCGACAAAAGGGAAACATCCGAATGCCCCTGTGCATATCCCTTTTTATCGAGCTGCCACATTACCATATTAAACAACGGAAAATAGCTATCAGGCGCTAGTATCTGAGTAGATTAAGCCATGAGGGAGGATAAAGAAGCGTCGCCTCGTCCTTTATGTGGAAAAGTTTTTTTTTTCTATCAATCGTGATCGCGTTTTCGGCTTTCGTTTGCTAAACGAACCGTTGAAATTATCGAAATTATTTATGGCCAACAGTGAGAATTAATTCTCTTGTGTGGCGACGCTGTAATTTGGAATAAATCAAATCGAATCGAAACACAACATTTTCAATCTGATTATTATTAATGGGCCAGATAGAGAAGTTTTATCTCGGTTCCGGAAACGAAGAAAATAATTTCCAAGCAGTACAGAATAAGTAGTGAGGAAGACAAAACTTTCGTTCACGCGAATTGCTCCGCTTCAAGTGCACGAAAGCGGCCTTACTCTCCAGTGCTGTGTTTGATACCTCCTTGGAAAGTGAGTGAAAGACAGTGAGCGAAAGAGAAACCTTCACCCATTGGTAACTATGGATACGGACTCACTTTCTAGGGAGGTAACGAGTAAAATATTTTGTTGTTGTGAATTGGTGTTATGATTGATTTACGGCACTAGTAGAATTTTTGTGAGGGTCTCGTTCGTGGTTGTAAAAGTCGCGGTGAAATAAACTGGAGAACGGAAAACATGTCGGGAGTTATGTGTTGGTTGCTGGTGCTAAATCAAGCCCGGTGTAGGGACACAATGCTGTCAGATACCAGTCTCGCAGTCGGAATTAAATATTTCGTCCGCTCCGGTCCTGGAAGCTTGAAATCTGCACAACAAACAAAGAGTCTCTGGTCTGCCGTCGCATCCGGGGCCGATATCGTTAAGAGAGCGGCGATTATAGGCTTGGCCGATTAATATCAATCGGACCCCTCGATATTATAGGTGAAATTAGTGGGGGCCCTAAGACCTTATAATTTGCAAAGCCGGTACCTCACATTCGGAACGTCCTGCCGACACGATAGCCGGATTAGCTTTGGCGGCGGGATTAGTTTTGGGGTTAGTCAAACAGACGAACTAATGGGGGTGTCATATACAAGCCGAATTCGGTGGAGAGAATGTGGAGAGTAGATCAAGTCAGATATCCGTCCGGATACCGGAAATCAATCGTTCTCGAAACGTGAAGAAATAGGACGTCACTTCATTTCAGTCCGCTCACCTGAAACAAATAAACGCGTTGTACAAAAAAGTGCGGAAAATCAATCCCGACGAGTCGGCGGATAATTTTTAATAAATGTGCAAGAGATTTTTTACGAGATGAAAGGGAAAGGAAAATTCGAAACCTTTCTGACGCCGACCTCGCCAGATATTTCGTGTAATGGCACTATAAAACTTTCCAATAACTTGATTATCTGTTAGATATGTTCCTTTCAAGTTAGCACATATTAGTATTCCGGGGGCGTTTTTCGCAGCCTTCTGATGCAGTCGATGTACAGATAAAACGTGGCCATCGTCAAACTTTCCCAGAAGCACTCATTTTCTCATCATTCCGCGAACAAACTTTTCCCCAAATCCCGCCACGTTGCATCGGCTAATTGCGCAAGATGTCGGCCGAGATTCAAAATGGCCCGCTCATTAAAAGACAACCGAACACACAATCACAGTCGACTGTTGAAATGCGACGATTTGCGCGAGCGAATCAACGATGCCGGTTGCGTTCCACTCTTGGAAATAATTTCTAGAGAAAACAAATTTTACTTTGCCGTAAATAACCATACGAATCGGCACGAAATCTCTCATGTAAAAAGTCAACAGACGCACAGAAAAAATCACCCTTCGAACTTTCTCCATAATTAAGTCGAGTCACACTACAAACTTTTAACTGTCAACATCCAATTTAGATCTTCGATAGGAAGACTTTGTTGTTAAATTCCGGCGAGAAGTCGAGTTTTGTTGCTTGATCAAGATCGGCGCGCCATAGCTTTCAGAAATTTTTCATTGTCTGACAAAGGGATTTTCAGGGTGGTGGATTTCCGTCGAATTAAACTGTTTAGCAGAGCCACGTTTCGCCATTTTATTGCACTTTTCCGGTCCTCGCTCCGGGATTTGACCCAAAACGCGAACAAAATGTACGATCGCTTTGAAAAAATCTATGACGGATTCCGTCTTCGCGCCGCGACAATTATACGAGATAATCACGACGAGGAGCTTCTTTATGGACTATTCTTCGTGCAAATGGTCTTTTAATTTCAACTTTAAGCGTTTTTCGCGAGCTCCAAACGCGAACTTTTCGCTGCAAGTGACAATTTAAATATTGAAAAACGTTCCGGGGCAGAACTTTAAGTTTTTCTCGTGTATAGTTTAGACACATCGTTTAATAAGAAAAGCTGATGTTGGTGACGGTTTCCTGCGCGACTCTCGATCCCAATAAAGTAATAATGGCTGAGTGGAGTGAGCGAGCTGACAAAAATTCACTTTATACGAGCGTATGGGAGAGAAGCGTTATTACGCCTCATCGTTTCCTTACCCCAGTGTATAAAGTAAACAGTCTTTTGGAGATTTTATAAAATACATCGCCCCCTTTAAAAACAATGAATTATTACAAGGAATTTACATAAAAGCCCTAATTTCGCTGGAAAAACACACCGAGACAGATTCGACGCCCACGAATCCGTCCTAATTCAACCGGATCCTGAATCCCGAAAGTATTTATGAAAGATGTCATCCATAACGTATCGAGGAATGGAGTGACGTTTCGGTGCCTTCTCAAAAATGCAACCTGTTGCACAAAACTCCCGAAATGCAAATTGTAAAAACGTCGACGAGAAGTTTCTTTCATTTGCCCGGTGCAATTAAACTGCATTTCATATTCATTATCAGTAATCAGCGTAGCGCTAAAAATTCGCTGAATTAATTGCGAATTGAATAATTTGTAGGGTGATTAAAATACACGAACTAATCACGACTGAATCTGCTGTCCTAGTTTCTGAAACCATAACTGTTGAACTAGATTAGCAAATCGTTGTGAAGGCAAAATATGATCATTTCTCTTCCCAGAATTAATTTTTAATTAAATGAAATTGATGATAAAATGGATTTTGAATAAAAAGAAGATTGATTTAAATATAACAAATTGATCTTGAGTTAAATCTTCAACCAAGAACCACATTCGCAATTAGGTTAGAGGTTGAGATCATTTCTGTAAAAGTATGATCAATATCTATGATCGTTTCTATTGTTAAAATGATTTTAAAAAAGTTCTATCAGGATTTCTTGATGTAAAATAGTTCTTAAATAAATCTTGAAGAAGACCGTACTATAGTTAACTTTGATTAGATCTTTGCAAATATTTTTCGTCAGAAAAAATTCAAGATTTAAGACGTTTATTCTTCTCCTTCCAAACAGATTTAAAAAACTTCTATTCAGATTTCTTACTTTAAAACGATAGCTCTTTAACGAATCTTGAAGCAAATAGTTCTAAATATTCTTCCAAAAATTTGTTTTATCAGAAAATCTTTAACATGACCATCAACACCAATGTTAGAACTCATTTCAGAAGATTAATTGATATTTTGTCCGAACCACAGATTTAACTGAAATATTCAAAATAAGATCTACGATCTACTGTTTCTGTTCCCCACAAATTCCAAGACAAGTTCTACTTAAATCTTCTTGCTTTGAATAATTCTGGTTTCAAATCTGACTCTTACTCTTCTTGCAACTGATTTAGAAAAATGTTCAATTCAGATTTCTTGTTCTAATAGATAACGGCTTAAGAGATTTAAAAGAAAATTCATCTAGATTCATATTTGGCTAAAAATATTTTGTTCGATACCTCCCTACAAAGTGGGTTTGTATCCATAGTTACCAGTGGGTGAAGGTTTCTCTTTCGTTCACTTCACTTTCGCTCACTGGTTTTCATTCGCTCGTAAATTTTTCCAACTCTTTCTGATAAAATAAATACAATTTTTTAGGCAACCTTTGGTACCTCGCGGCACTTGTTTCTTCCAGAACATCACCAGGAACATATAATTCTTCATTAACTATTTCCACAATTTCTACAACGTACACACAACCACTTTATTGACGTTACAGAACTTTATTTATTTTGTATTTTATTTTTCTTTCGTTTACTTCACTTTCGCTCATCGTTTTTCTCTTACTCTCTTTCACACTGGTTTTCACCCTTCCTATTATTTCTGATAACGTAACTTTGATTTTTTAGGTAACATTTGGTACGTCGCGGCACTTGCCTTTTCCAGGACATCATCAGGAACATATAACTCTTCATCATCCGTTTTCACAATTTCCACAACATGCATACAACCACTTTATTGACGTTACTGAACTTTGTTTATTTTGTATTTTATTTTTTTCCATAGCAACAGATCCGCCCAAAAATGTGATTCATGTATTTTGAATACAAAGTTACAGAGTCACTTTCTAAGGAGGTATCGAACAAAACCAAATACAGCACTCGAGAGTAAGGCCGCATCGTCACGCAATTCGCGTGAACGAAAGCTTGGCCTTCCCCACTCTTACAGAAACACAGATTTTGGGAATTGGTGCAGCTGAGTTGCTATTTATCAATAATCAGCGCAGCGCTAAAAATGCACGGAATTAATTGGGAATCGCTTTCGAAATTATTTGTACGGTGATTAAAATACACGAACTAATGACGATCGAATTCGCTCTGTCCTAATTTGAATATTCGTTGTGCATAAATTAGTTATGGCAACGAATTTCATAATTGAAATTATTAAGCTTTTATTGAATATAAACAACGTGGGGGCATCACAAGACTAATTACAATGGTAATTACCGTCCAACAAATAAAGTACACTTCGTCAACAAGTTGACCGGATCGGCCGTGATACCGGTCGAAAGTAAACAATGCGTAATGGCCTCGATACTGTCACAATGGAGCCATTAAAATAATATTCCACGCATGGTTACGTGGGGGTTGGAGTTAATAGTTGGAACTCACGCATAAAATTTGTCACTGATTAATAAAAATAATAACGGTGATTAAGGCCCAAATGGCAGACTTTCGCCGGGGCAAATTAATTTCCAGCGAAAATTCGAGGTCAAGACGACCGAATCGCGTTAATTTGTTTAAGGGTGGAGGAGAGTCGACGTTTCCTGTTTGGGGTCGGATCGATCGGAATTCTTGCAGGAGCGTCCTTCCGTTGTCTTTTCCACGCAATCTATCTAAGTAGTTTCGCCACTTTCCACGTGTTTGTTGTGCGTTATGTGCGGAAGAAATTGCGGGGTGGACGACACGTGAAAAAGACCAGCCCGATATTGGGAACAATCCCTCAGGACTGATGACACACGTCGCACAAACGCCGAGTCAGTCTTTTGAAGTGAATCCCGTCTGCGTACGACGACAGAGACACAATTACCTGTTTCCTCGAGTTCCATATCGTAAAGAGATTGATAAAGAACCATTTTCGTCGGAAATGTATGTAAAATCCATCATAAATTTCCGTAGTCAACGATGCATAATCGCTATTGCCTTTTGTTTTTAAATGACATTCTTTAAAGTGGAAAGTTTGAAAGTTCCATCGCAATAGACGTTTCCCGGCTTAGGAAATTGAAAAGCGAGGGTAGGAAACCATCGCCGTTTATCAAGGAAGAGTGTTTCATGCTTAAACATCTATTCGTTGAAATATGAGCGCTGATTAGTCTTCGATGGCTTCATCGCAGGAAATTATTCTCCGGCTCGCGTGGACTCTCGACATTTTCTTTCAACAACTCCACCATCAATACAGACAAGGACACGTCTCAGCTGCGTGAATAATTCCGCCTCCGCCGCCACCAATTTCTGTTTATGTTGCTAACTTGGAAATAGTTCTCCATCCATAAATTTAAACGTCCGAATAATTTAACATGACGAAGACGTATTTGGGACACGGGCTAATCGCGTCTGGAATAGGCCGGTCTTGAGACCAGTTGGTCCTCCACAACTGCCGTAATAGCCTCACGAGGCGAGACAGACAGATGGAACGTAAGAATGTGAATCCTGCAACGGCACATCCACAAGAAACTCGTTAGTAAATACTCGCCCAAAATCCTGAAATAGTTCGCGTTTCCTACGAGAGCGTTACTTACTGTATGCAACTCGGTTCATTCTCGGACTAAGCGGTGTCTAATGGTTCGGCACGAATTTATTAGAACCACCCTTAAACGAGCTTATCTTGTGAAGTTACCAGTTTCGTATCAGGAACGTGGAGGGGATCGAGTGAGATGTTTGATAAAATCGCGAACGCGTCTCACACAGAATTACTAAATTCTTCCGACTCTGCGCGTGCCGCCTCCTCAATTATTTATTTTCTTTTTGTTTCGGATTTCTGAGAAATCTAACGAATACAGTTTTTGCAACGTGATGCTAATAACACTAGTCTGTCGAAAATGTTTGTTTCGCTCCCGTCGAAAATTTCATGCGTTCCTTGTACATTTGAGGGTGCTGAATCCGAATCCTGTGACAGAATTGCTCTATCACATCCGGCTTTGGAGGGATCAAGGTTTAAAATAAAAAATAGGCTATACGGGATGAATACTAACATTTTTGAAATTTTAATAATCACATGAATTTTTTTTAACACGCAAATTAGCTATTGCGAATTATTCGTTGTTTTTTCCTTTGGTAATTTTCTGTTGATGACAGACTGACCAGCAGGAAAGAATACATCTTTCATTCCTCCCCGAGGGAGAGCCGGCTGCTGAGGATTTCCATAGCCTTTTCAGCCACACTGACGGGAAGTTCTGGATGGGTGCGGAAGGAAGGTGGTAGGTACTGAGGGGTAAATACTGACCCAGCATTCGCCTTATCTGTGATATGAGACCTGTGCTCATACCATGATGTGATGTAGTGGGGAAACCACTGAAAAAACCCACTACAGATCAGGCGGCACCGGGGTTAGAACCGGGGACTTCCCGAATGCAAAGTGGCGCGCTAGGCGCTTGGCCACGGCGTTCGGTTGACTGACCAGCAGAAATCTGCAAGCATATCTTCAATCCACTTTTCCATGAGTGCTATATCTTAACGGAAGTAATAACAAATTGCTTTGTTAGTTTGTCTTCACTATAAATTCTCTATTTTGATAACATTTCAGTGTAGCAACTATAAATTTTTTAAAAATTTTTCATAAATTCACTTATCTTAATGCTTCACAAAGAGAAATCCTTTGTACTCTTCAATGGTGCAAACTGATATTTCCAATTTGCACAATCTTTCCAGCATTCTCTATTTCTTTATTTGGTCAGATTAACTTTTTATTTAAAAATGGAAAAAATCAAAGCAATAGGTTTGTATAACGAACCATCTCTACTGGAATAGTTTTGTCATTCGAAAAATTTTGTAAAGAAAAATATCTAGAGCAGTAAGTTCAAACATAAAATGCAAAGCCAATAGTTTCATAAGAATTATATCAATAACTTCAGAAGTTGAAGTTAACGCAGAAACTCAAAAGTGGTTCCTCAGAATGTCTTTCAGAATGCACTAAGTATCTCAATCTGGATTCAAGGTATATAAAGTGTTTCTGCTTGTAAAACTTTTGCAAAGTAATCCACACAGAAGTTTATCTTTGTTATGCGCAAAATAAATAAACATTTTCTAGCTTCCCTAGTTTCCTTCCTTTTCTCTTTGGATGTTTTCTGTTTCGTTGCAACAAAACCCAAAGCTTGCCAACCTGACGGCAATAAACTGTAAAAAGTTCCAAAACCTTCTGATAGATTTTTATTTTTAAGCCTAACAGCTTCTATCCCTGTATGTGGTTATAGAAAATTTGGTCGCAAATCTTGCGGGACAATATTGAATGTAATGGGCAGGGCTCTTTTATGGACGTTCCCTTCGATGACCAGATTACGAGGGCCGTTGCGATTGATTTTCCATGTGTGAAAATTTCACAAGGGAATCCCTTGTGATATAGCGTGTCGGCGACCGTATCAGTTCCTCGATCGGAGGCGGCCGCCGTCCCTCAATAATTAAAAATTAGTGTCCGTCCTCGGCGAGCCGAAAGTAATACTCACTCAGCAACAAATTAATTTGTAAGTTTCCTGTGCTGTCGGCGCAAAACGTTCCCTTTTGAGCAATTACCTGGAGCGCTTTACCCGTCCCGTTGAATTACCGCAAATTATTACAATTGCTTTGCTCTTTCCTCTTCGGCCGCGTCTACGCGGACGCATTACGGTTGCATTATTTAGGACATGACAAAAACCTGGCCGGTTCAAGACAAAAACTTCCTTGCTCGTTAAACATGCTAAGTAGCACGCAATTAATAAATAATTCGTCCGCATGTTATAAACAACGGCGTTGTGCGTGTCGCACCCGCCGCTGCGTACACATAAATATTTTACACGACTCTTGTCATCGATGCTTCCAAGACTAACTGGCGGAAGCGGGCGCGCCCATCCTCACCTCCGGTGCATCCAAGAAATCAATCGAAATTCCTGATCTCGGGACAGATTCGGTCTTCCCCCAGATGCTCCGCGGCACAAGAACCTTCCCTCCCTCCTGTTTCCCACCCTCCGCAAAGATCCTCTGCATTTTTTACGGCTGTAATTGCGTGTTCGTGTTCGCGTTCATTTTTGCATAATTAGAGGAAAAAAAGGGTTGGACAAGGTTATTGGGTAATTTCTGTGCGCCGTTTGAAATATTGGACATAAACTTTTTACTGTCAATTTCCTGTCGGCGCTACAGTTAGAATCGGCTGGGGTAATCCAGCTGATATTTTATCACGGAAACAGAAGCGAACACCACTTTCAAATTTCCTTTGCACGCCACCAGGAGCAAGGAGCGTTGAGCCGGCAAGGATTAAAATGACGGATTGGGTATTCGAGATCGACACGGCTGTACGAAGTGCACCCAGGATCGGCCGGAATTTTCCAAAAAAACGTGTTGCAACAAGTGGGAACGCGAAATGCAACTGTATTAAATAAAATTCACGTTTGGATAGTTCGATTCGTTCGGAAACAGTACAAATAAAACCGGATTTGGCTCCGGGGAAGGGGTCATCACATTGCAAACTAATTTGTCCTCTTTTTGTGTGTTTTGCGATTGGCGAAAAAACGTCAACGAGTGCATCCACATGTTACCACGCCACGTCGCCTTAAGAGGTGCAATTACGCTTGGTGTCCGCCAGCTTAAGGATAATTGATCCTTTAACGGTCCCCACTCTTCTTATTTCATTTTGGACGTGTCCTTGCGAGCCTGGAACCGAAAACTGAAGTCGTAAATAGGGATCTGAATTTTACAAGCTCTATACGTCTATAACTCGGCGGTCGAGATGGGGTATTAAACCGTCATCCCATCATCGTAGCTATATTTTATGATTGGCTTTCATACATGCGTCCATTATATTCTGCGCTCGTACGTCATAAATAACTTCATTTTGTGTCTCATCAAAGAGTCGTAAGTGTTGTGGATGGAATTAAAATATTCTGGTCGAGATTTCTTGCAGTTTTTATCTGTGGTGGTGGGTCAGGAAACGTTGGGCGAAGTTTGACCACACATAATAAGAGATTTATCGCACCTACACCGTACTCACGGAATATCGGCTGCAATAAATATCTTCCCAGTAGATGATCAGAACTTCCAGTAGGATTCCTGGTAAATTATAGCCTTCGTCGCCAATCTGTTTGTAAATTTATTTTCCATTGTCTCAGTATCCTGCGATCCCTCATCCACACCTCACGTCGCGACATCGTCGCGCTAACTACTCCTGAATCTTTGATGCAGTCTCTGCTTTTGGACTTCCACATCTTCCGGTGTCCATATTGCATACGCGCGATATGATCACGGAGTGCACCAACTGTATTTTTCATTTGTTCCAGAATATAAACCGGCTCCGTTTCCGCTTTGATGGCCACGTTACGGGATCACGTTGTCCTTTGAAATTTCATTGGTCTTGTTTGTAGAGAGCGGTCGAAAATCGTCGGCGCACTAAATTTCTAATGGTCTTCGTTTTCAGTTATTTAGTGCGGAGAGTGAAGCGAGTATGGCGGTGCAAAAAGTCGAACTAACAGACGTCAAGGATTGCGATTTGCTGTTACAGAAAATTGAACAACATTGAAAGCCGCTTACTGCATTTACCCGTGTCAGCATCGAGTTCTTGTCGAATATTTTTATTTGGCATGAAAATGAGGGCCACGTGGCGCAACTCGCTAGAGGGTTGAGTGAAAGAATATTGTGTGCAGAGTTCGGTTTAAGAGTGCGAATGAACGGTAATAATGACGGGTGGTAAATGTAAAATGAATACGCCAGGGACAATATTGGAAAAAAGTGTATTGCAGAATTTGCGAAAAAAACATTTTGCGTTGTGCGAGAAAAAACAGATTGCAGATCAAATGTCTCTTTAATGGTCACAAATACTACAATACAGACTATTTGAATTCTATTATTATTTATTATTAAAGATATATCACCCGGCTCCTCCACCATTTCTACAGAATAACAAAATGTTTGCAACTGATACCTAAATAGAAAAATATGGCCTTCTGCGTTGGAATTACTATTACATAACCTAAAAAACAAGATCCATGAATATTATCGAATCGGATACTTTACGAAAGTATCGCATTGGGTATTCGATTTCTTGCCCGGCGCCTCCACCATCTTTGCAATTGAAACAAATTTAACATTCGGAGTCAGAGTGAAGACGAGTTTCTCTTTGATCCTAATTGCCACGACAAAACCTATAAAATAGAGTGTTTGAACTTTACATACTCCTCAAAGAAGAGGTTTACAGCGTTTACTGCGTCCGGCGCATCCACCATTTTTACAATAAAAATTGCAATTTGTGCGATTCGTGTCGCAGAAACGGTAACGCGGTTTGCATCACTGGAATGTACATATAAAGTCTATAAAAATAGAAGAAACAAAAGGACACGGCATACATTTTAAATTAGGCTGAAGCTCCCACCATTTTATGAATTAAAATACAAAATTCTGTAGTTGACAACAGAGATAGAGAATTTCCTTGTATTCGAATTGCTATTATACAGGGTGTTCGGTAAATGTCCGGCCAAACTTTAACCGCGAGCTACTGGCTGCATGTAGAACTCGGAAAAAATATTTAAAAAATTCTATGTCAACAAATAAATTGACATTTAATTTTTGAGGTACAATTTTTTTTAACTGCTTTTAGTCTTCTACGTTGTCTCACAACCTCGTAGGTAAAATTTCGGCACATTTTTAAAATACACCTTGTATATCATATTTTATAAAACGTACACCCTGTATAACTTGCAAAATGTAGGATATTGAATGTTATCGAATCGGTCACTTTATGAAAGTAGGATCTTATCCACTCGACTTCCTGCCCGGCGCCTCCACCATGTTTGCAATGGAAACATCTTTCACGTTTGTCATTACAAGATCCACAAAGTAGTGTTTCAATTTTATCTATTCTCCAAACAAAAGCAACAGAAATTTAAAATTTTTCCCCGGTGCCTCCACCATTTTTGCAATAAAAAAGCAATTTGTGCGATTGACATCGCAGGTATAGTAATGCGGTTTGCATCATCGGAATCGACATCACAAAATCTATCAAACGTAGCTTTTAAATATCGTCGAACTGGACAGACTGCAAAAGTTGTTATTTATTCAATTCTTGCCCGGCGCATCCACCATTTTCCAGTAAAAAATTATTAATTTTTAAAATTTTATGGAGTACGTTCGATATCTTTTTTTTTTTTTTTTCAGTTTATCAGAAGGAGAACCTTTGCTTTCCTTTAATCATACAAATAAAAGACAAATCACAAATTGCCTCCACACCTTTAATAATGAAAATTATTTAACAATAAGTTTTGCTGAATTTAAAATTTACTTGATCTCTAAATAAAAGATATAGAGATTTTAGATTTTACCCGGCGCATCCACCATTTTTGCAAGAAAAATTACCAATTTGTGAAATCTGATTTTCTTTCATGGGATCACAAAACCTATGATGCAATATCGCAATACTCTAAAAATAGAATTTGGCCAATTTCGTTGTTATTATAAGAGGATTCCGTTTTATGGAGTAAAATCGCATTGCTGATTAAATAATTTTCAAAATCATAAAACAATGTTTGCCATTGGACATTCGTAATACCCACTATTCTTGTCAGCAATAGACAAATGGGTCTACAAGTTGGTCCCATTTTGGAGCGCTCTGGATTTAGAATAAAAATTATCGTTCGCAGAAAGGGTCCGTAAATTATGTACGGCCATTCAACAAAATAAGAATCATCGAGCAAGAGAACAAACGATGATATATGAACTGGTGGCAAGCAGCAAATCTAGGAAGAGCTTATACGGCCGAAGAACATTTACGGCCGTTTTTGATGAGACACCGCTATAATTAATTTTATCACGAAATTAATGTTCTTTGGTGAAGCTAAATGGAGGTTTCTCGGGGATGGTCTCATTAGAGGCTTATTAAATATTTATCCGGAACACAACGCCACCTACGAAAATTTATCGCGCAAACACAACGTTTAAATCCGGAACACCTCAAATTCGCGGCTGGAAATCTCGACGCATTTCACGACGGATCGACGAAAAAAAAAGAAAAACAGCCGTTCCCGAGTGGCTCCATATAATGCCGGCATTAGGAAATTAAACGAATAGGTTCGGTTTGGAGTTTCCCATTATTTGGAGGAAAGGAACGGGCGAGAAAGTATATTTTCACTTAGCCGCTTTCTGATTCGAGATTAAAAATAACTCCGCAAACTCGGAACACATAAAAACTTCCAGACAGACGTATTAGCCCAACGGGTCCAGATACTGATCTATTCCCTCCCATCCAATAAATATCAAACTTCCAGAAATTAATTACGCTAATACATAATACATCAATGGAAAAACTCGGGGCCAGTTTCCCAAATTCAACAAAGCAAGAGTGAAGAGCTCCAGATTTATCTCGCCATAATTTGCATGTAACTCCTCGCATAATCAGCTCAAAGCGGCACACGCACTGTTGCCAACGGCACAGCCGAATCGTCAGACCGGTTGAGGGATCGCTGTCAAATTCTTGCACGGAATTGGCTTCCCCAAAAAAATTCTGTGAGGAATGAGCCCGAGATGTTAATTTAGAACTGACACCGGCTTATTTCGCACGCGAGAGGCACCCAGAATTAATTAATCCAATCATCAGCGCCCAATCTTCAAAATCCAATCATCATCGGCCAATCATCATCAACGTCCTTGTCCAATCATCAATTTCATAGTTAAAAATTACTTTCTCTTCCGTATAATTTTCTTGTGACTGCTTCGCGACACGAAATCGGTTGCGCATCGTTGCCAAATTAATGCAGTCGCCCCTGTATATTTTTATGGAGATAAGCTTTCAGGCGAACGGCGTCCGAGCACTTGGTGCTCATGTTGACGGACTATTAAACCCTTTCTGCTGGCAATACAGTCGCCGTAAAGAGAACACTTTTCTATTCGATCCGGTGCAAGGCGTCGGCTTGCATGCAGGAACTCCTGAAGGGTCGAAATTGTATATTTTCCAGTGATGATGTGAGCAATAGGGCGTGACTTCGACATGACACGGGCTTTGGAAGGCGCTGCGCTGTTATCGCCGAAACTCGCGCCGAACCTAGGGCCCTGGGATTCGGGGACTTGAATACCTAATGAGCACGGTGTCACACGCACGCCTCTATATTATGTAGGAACAGTTTATAGGCAATTTATGACCTTCATATATATGATTTTCAGAGCGTATGGTTGCGCGGTAATACATAGTAATACCGTCACATATCGACATTGAGGTGTCATTAACAGGCGACCGTAAATATCTCCAAACTGGGACCACGGTCCACATTTTTTTTTCTGGCCTTGCTCGGACATCGAGACCATTCGCGTTTCATCAACAACAGGAAATATCAACTGTACATATTTGATTCAGCCTGATTAGTGGTGATCCTTGTTACGGCAGTGTTAATGGAAGTCTCTGACCCGTATGCCTTCATTATCAAATTTCATATGAAATTCAAGAGCCCTGATCCCTTCCTCTCCAAAAAAATCTAATAATATGGGAAGTTTCCAAGTTCACCGAACGACCTTTGGGTCGGATTTAGAACGAATCAGGCGATTTTTCTTCGAGCTTATGCCAAAATCTATAAATTTTAGTTCACTCACCCGATTCTACATCTCACCACTTTATTTAAAACGGCTGAGTCGCACCCACTGGCGTAACAATCTTTTTACAACATTCACAATTTTTCAAAATTGTAAAAATATTTTATCCATGACGGTGATACATGTCTCATCTATCCCACGCATTTCGGATAGGTAATGACTTGCTTTACCGCACATCGTGCGGTCACAAATACTTGGGAAACTACGTTATTACAGCACTTATTTGACCACATAAGCTCAGCTACCGCCTCGTGCAAACTTCACATGCGTGCGATAATGACTATATCGAACTTGTTGCCTAAACAACTATTACCATCATTAGGAACCATTTGGAAAATTAAAAAAATCTTATAAAACATTGCCAAATTTAGAAACATTTCAGTTTGCGTAAAACCAATACAGCTTTCGATATAAATTAATTATCAAATTGAAAATATATGGAGAATTGTAATTTCGTAAGTTTGTAAGTTCGTCGGGAGCTTTTGGAATAGGTTGGGCCACCGGGTGTACATCCCGGGCCTCGTAAATTGTCTGAAAGGGTGATTTTATTAAGGAAAAATAAAATTTGATGTTGATTTTGAGGCACTTCCTCCGGCAGTGGCGAGTCATAAAGCGCCAAGAAAATGCCATGGGTGTTTATGTCAACGTTAGAAGGTAAACAGAATGTTATAGCTTCATCGGTTTCCAACTATGCCCTGCGCGTCGTCAGCGATAAGTTCCGTAAATATTTAAACTTTCAGCAGACTCGTCCGGGTTTTCGCTTTGTGCGGTTGGCCACACCTAACCGATTTAATTGGACGTTTGTTTTCATTATCGAAAAACGGCCACCGCCGTAGTTTCGCAAATTGACTCCGATTCTAATTAAAACTTTCAATCGGAAATATTTTTACGTCCAACTGTTAGTTACAACTTTTTCAATAGAAAGGGTGGAAAATAATTAAGCGACGGGTGGGAAAAAAATCGAGTGAGTCCTCATTACGCAGGCGAATTCTGTTTCGGAGATTTTTTAAGGACGAGCGCTCGTGCTCGACGTGAAGGATGTAAGCCCCGTTTTGCACCGACAGGATATCATTACGACACACGAAGAAGCACAATGCGACCGACAATCCATTATCCTCTCTGTACAATGGCTCTCAAGATGCTGCCACGAGCTTGATTTATTTATAATTTACAGAGACAAGCATAATCTTGAGCGATGCCGGAGAGATCATGTCATGCGATATCCGACAGTCGTGGACGTTTTAGTACATTAGTGATCGGCTCTGGTATCACTATTGCTTGATGAAAAGAATCGCAAATATTGCCAGACGAGCTATTACTCCTACACTGGCGGAGAACCTGAGCTTTAAACTTTCTAATTATAATTGCCAGCTTAAAGGTACGCCCACGTTACACTAAGTTCCACAAATTTGTCGAATTGCTATTACATACCCTGTTAATTGCTAATATGTGCTCTTTTCATGTGAAACATTCTATTTCAATTCATCGTGCTCTATTAAATTCAAAGCAGAGCTTCGAGCGCTACCGCTAACTTCCATGACACTGTATTAAGATTGGAAATGAAAGAGCCATAGGGACTATTGACTTACACACCGTGGAGCTTAATAAAATGTATATCTGTCGTCATCAAGTGACTAACGTGCTGAATTAGAAGATGCAAGTGTCGCACACCAGTGGCGGAGGAAGCACAAACAAGTATCAAGGCTAACAAACACAATTTTCTCAAAGAATTTTTTACAATAAACGAATCAACAATCAATAAGTTCTTCTTTGTAAAAAAATCCGAATTAAAACGAAAAACCTTGTACAGGTATTGCGTTGTAGCTGCTTTCTTCAAAACATTCACCTCTTTTCATAATTACCTGTTTTTGCATTAATACAAAAAAAATATTCATTGAATATTCATCACGTCGAATTTTATATTTTGTATTTCATAAAAAATTAACCTAAATCGAAATTTAATCTGATAAAAAATTCATTTTTCCTTATTTTATTATTATTTGGTTGATTTGGCTCGACGTGTATTGTTGGTTGCATGCTAGGAAATTAGCGGTAGATTAATCCGGGCGATTCTTCCCGGAGCGAAGTGTTCGTGAGATGACCCTCCGAGGTAATAGCGGCAAGATGAAGGATAATAACTTGCAGTCGAGGTAAGTAAAATCGAGCATCAATAGAACAGAGTGGAGATGACGCCTGCAGATAATTGCCGATGTAGTAATTAAGGGTATTGTGATACTAGCGATAGTAGGGGCGATGGTAATGAACAGTTTTAAACAAAACCAATGCCAGCCAATTATTTAGCGTTCTATAAACGATCGTCGACCGACCCTTTTTCGTTCAAGCGCAGCGTACGCTAAAACCAATCGTAATTGTACCCGACAATTAACGGTAATTATCGCTTTATACCGTAAAGTAGGGCGGTGCAACAATAAAGCCGGGGGGTGGTTAATTGAAAACTTACCATCCGAAGTGTTCCGATACGGCGCCGGTTTATTGTGCATTACCGGATGACAACCGAATGGGTTATAACCGCCTAGGTGGAGCACTTAAAGCGCAACTTGTTTATTATTCCGGTTTACGGTCGAGTAAACGAACAGACATAACCGCCCCCGTAATCAGAAATTATAAAAGTATTTACTCCCAATTAAAGCGGACTTATCTCGGCTGCCGATTCAGCTCCCGAAAACATAAAAATGTCACAAACTTTTCCGCTAAATTATTCGTTTAAACGAATTTAATTACGACCCGAACGAAAATATCGACTCGATCGACTTAACCCACCCCAAGTCGGTTGAAAAAAAAAGCGAAGAATTCGTGTCCATTTGTGGGCGGCTGAATCAGATCGACGGGGAAAAAATGTCCGGAAACGGTCAGAACATTCGAAATTGTACTCGCCAGGCTTAAGGCGAAATAATTTCGATGTTTAATTAAATTCTAGTGGCGGGGAAAATTGCGACCGCGTTTCCAAGGAAATTCTGCATGGGCGGCTGGGAATTGTTGGGAAAAATTCTCCAAGAAAATAATTCCCCGCGGTTCGGCAGTGGAAGGTTCCTATTTTCCCACTCTCAATTTTTGTGGTACCTTCATTGGAAAAAATAAAAGTTAACGTAGTGTTCAGATTGTACACTGCTGTGTAGAAAATCGCGTACACTTCAAAAATCAAGCAATCAAGTCTTCGAGTAATTTATGCTTTGTAAATGTGGATTTTGACATTATATTTGTAAATAGGTTATATACACTTTCAGTGAAATTGTCATTATTTTATTTATTTATTAGGAAAATCAGCCAGTTGTTTGACACTGACAAATAAAAAGTGAAAACCTATCTAGACCGATTTAACACAGTGAAAAAAAGGTGTACGTGATTTTTCTGCACAGCAGTGTACCACAATAGTATATTGTAATATCAAGAGTTGAAATCGAATTTTCAACACGTGGTATACACGATATTTTTCCGACGACCACAAAAAAAAACGCTAATATTCGGTATTCCTTCAAACTTCAAATATTATTCGACAGAGCTGCGGACAAAACATACATTGGTGGCCATGGTTACTACAACTGTGTGCAATGATTTCATTGCGCACAGGCTAGAAGGTATCTGATTGGATAACCAGTTTCATTGCACACGGGTTCGCTATTTGCATGCAATAGCCAACTTTCAGTAATAGTTATTTGTGCGAATTTACGCATTTTTCATAGTGGTCGTCGGAAAAGAAATTTTTAATATCGATTAGAAGTAATTTTCAAACATTTTAATTTCCATTTCTTACACTTAAATTTGAAATATTTCCGAGCCTGTATTACTTATTGGAAAATAATGATTCAAAGTTGTAGATTTTTTGTCCTCAAGCGATGGTATTGGGTGATTCAAAATGATTGTGGATAAGTATGGCAACTATGTACGAAAATTTATGTGGCAACTGTGTGGGCAGGTCAGGTTAGGTCAGGTCAGACATTTCTTTGACAGTTCACTGTCGCGCAATTTTGAAAATTGTTAAATCAATGTGCAATGATATAAAAAAAATCAAATGCATGCTTTTGAAATGTTATACAAATGTCAACTCTACCCCACCCACGCAGTTGCCACATAAATTTTCGTACATAGTTGCCATACTTATCCACAATCATTTTGAATCACCCATTATATTTTTGTGTTATCATTGTTACTGCTCCTAAAAAATAAATGAAAGATAATAAAATTGTACATTTTACCCAATTTAGGAGATGAAAAACTAAAATAATAGTTATTTACACAATTAGTGGGATAAAAGCAATATTACAGGACCCGAGTGTGAAGATTGCAGATAACGAGGGCGTTAGCCCGAGTTCACCTGTAATCGCACGAGTTTCCTGTCATATGCTTTAGCCCACGTGTTATGTACAAAATTTTATCTAAGACCGCCCAGAATTAAAAAAAAAAGGTAAATCTTATTTATTTCCACCAGTTTCATTACACCACTCAGTGGAATAATGACTTACTTATCCCACTGAGTGGGGTAATGAAGCTCACTTATCCCACTGAGTGGAGTAATGAAATGCGTCCGGTAATGAAGTTCCTTATTCCACTCAAATGAGTGGGATAAGTGTCATTTATCCCACGGGATTAGATAAAATATATTTATGAATTTAATTATTGAATAATTAATAATTTTAGAGAGAATGTTTACAGCATATATTTGGTTGTTTTTCAAAAGTGTATTTACTATCGACATTTAAATAATTGGTTCAAACATTCTAAAATTTAAAATAGAACGAAAAACAAAGGTGTGTTAAATAATTTCACCAATTCTATTTGATGAAATCATTCACAGATTTGTCGCTTTTTAATTAAACAAATTGTTATAAACATAAACTATATCTTAAGAGCAACATATTTTTTCTGATGTGTTGATGTCTGCAAACGAAATGGTAAATAAAAATGTGAAAAAACCCTTTCTTCGATACCTCCCTAGAAAATGACTCTTAGTTCCCAGTGGGTGAAAGTTTTTCTTTCGTTCACTTCACTTTCGCTCACTAGTTTCCATTCACTCATACATTTTTTCAATTCTTTCTGTTAACGTAGTTTTGATTTTTTGGGCAACATTTGGTATCTCTCGGCATTCGCCTATTCCAGGCCATCATCACGACCTCTTCATCTTCCATTTTCACAATTTCCACAACGTGCACACAACCACTTTATTGACGTTACAAAACTTTGTTTATTTTATATTTAATTTTTTTCCATAGCAACAGATCCGTCCAAAAATGTGATCTATTATTATTTAAAATTTGTAATACAAAGTTACGGACTGAGGTCATTCACGAAACTCAGGTAATTTGCAAATCGTTAACGAAACGGCAAATACAATGCTTCAACAATATCAGTTGTCATGGTTTTGAATTTGCAAGCCTTACCGAGTTTCGTGAACGACCCACTCACTTTCAAAGGAGGCATCGAACAAAACCAAATACAGCACTCGAGAGTAAAGTCGCTTTCGTTCACTT
The DNA here is from genome assembly GCF_963966145.1 of Tenebrio molitor. Classification (NCBI taxonomy): domain Eukaryota; kingdom Metazoa; phylum Arthropoda; class Insecta; order Coleoptera; family Tenebrionidae; genus Tenebrio; species Tenebrio molitor. The sequence goes on along the minus strand of NC_091052.1, from coordinate 13,167,239 downwards.
GAATTGCATCGCGTGAACGAAAGCATTGCACTCTTATTGTAAATAACTATTCTCCACATTTTCCATTCATTTTCAGCACCTCCCAAGCTGTTCAGTGTGTTGGATATGTTTCTCCACTTTCGTTCTGCGTCTTTTTGGGTAAATGATCCACTGAATTTACCGCTCACCAACTACGGGAGCTGTTTTACATTTTCGATTAATACTTTTTTTTATCGCTGATTTTAGCTCCGCGTACACTAGTCATTTCGCTAGAATTGACCTTTCTTATGACTGGAAATCGCACTACTAATCACGTCTGTCTGACTGTCAGAAAAAACTGCACTGCCAAATGTGGCAATCGTTGTTTAGCCAGTGGTAAAATATGTCATAACGAAAACTACCAAAATTGAGAATTGCAAGTCATCGTTATAAACTCGTTCGTGAAAATGCTTCTGCGCTATGTAACGATTGATCTCAAAAATTTACCCCTACGGGAGCTTTTCCGCAAATGTATGAACAATCTAAAAAACTTCAGGGATGTCCAAACTACTATTTGTCAAAATATTATTTATTACATCTAGTTACTCATGAAAATTGAATATTGGGTTTTATTTTGAGTTCGTCAGGCTCGTATTCTTACGTGAAACACGTTGTATATTTTCTTATACTCTCAGAATTAATGTACGAGTAAGTGACTACACGAGTGCCGTAATACATTGATTGGACCATGAACTCAAAGCACAAACATCTTTAACAAGATAAGAATAAGGACCTCTTAGCACGTGTCAAAACAAGTCTAACACGTTTATGATTGGATTCTGTATTTTCAGCGCGATCACTTGATCTGCCACCACTAGATTATTTTAAGCACCAAGTGTTTTAAATGACAATTTAACGACTTAGAAGAGCTACAGCAGGAAATTACACGATACCGTCGTAGGTAATATTGATCAAACAATGTTGCAGAAGATTTTTGAAAATATGTAAGTAAAGTAAAGCGTGAATATTTTCAGTGACCCAGAACAGACCTTTTCTTTTAACTTAAAAACTCATTGTTTTTAGACAACAAATTAATGACGTCAGATTTAACAGTACAGGAAGACACAAGAATAGTGGGTGGCAAATTTCCACAGCCCACGACGTGTAATCGGCGTTTCTCAGGTTGACCCGTCCAGGTCGAAAACGTTAATGTATACGCTTCAGAAAAATAAATATTATTGGAGGCGCGCCGAAAACATTGTAATTTTGATGGGGCCCGACATTCGATATTGAAATTCATATATGCAAGTTCGGTTTTAGCTGGCGGGTGACAACAAAAACCGAAATGTTCAACATTCATGCGGCGTACCTGGCAGAATTCCTGCCGTAACATGAAGATCTCGCATATGACATAATAACGATCTACGTGTTGTTATGAGACGTTACGCTCGATGCACAATTGCACTCCGGTTAACCGGAGGTTCGACCTCGACACAGACGTCCTAATTGACCCTAATTTATAGATGGGGCACGAGACGACAAGTCTCATAATTGCCGACTAAATTCCACCGTTCCACACACTTATCCGCCATATTGTCAACAATCCGATTCGATAAACAGCCCGTTCGGCTGAGCCCTAGGTGCCTGCCTCGCCATATTGTCTAATAAAGCCAGATCGGTCTGATTAAGACACCATTGCCGGCTGGGTGATAAGCGAGGCCTATCGCCTCTAATTCACTCCGGAGTACGGTTATGTTAATTGAGATCTACTTAATTTATCCTTTGGAATGGTAACCGCCGACGAGCCGATAACGTTCTTCTTCATTATCTCGACACGGTCCCGACATAACTCACTCCTAATCTCGGGATAAATATGACAAAAACAAATATTAAATATACGCACTGCTCGTAAATCTGCGCCGTAAATTAAGACTAGGAAGTTGCAGGGGGGCCCGTGACGAGCCCCATTAACTCGCGCCGCTATTACTCGCATCCTGCACAATGCACCGGCGCAAATTTTTTTTTGACCCAACCGGATTTTTCGTCGCCGAATCCGGGACTCTGCTCGAATCAGCCTGTTTGTTCATTACCGTTACACCTGCACATAATCAAATAACTTATTTGCAAGCTCATCGCATTTTCATCCTAAACAGAAGAACAAACGAGGGGATCTGTCATCGGGCACGGCACCCCTTCCTTCTTCCTCCGACGTTGTTCCTCCACCGACCGGCGAGTTCTTAATCTGCGCCGTTAACGTCCTCATTTCGCGACGCCGTCTCCGCACTTTTCTGTATTGTTTATGATGCGACGTCTAGAATGGATGGCGGTCTTCGTGATAAACTGCTCTCGAGTGTCAGATATGATGCGACCGCATTAGACAGGCCATTTATTTGGGGAATCGGAAAACGTTGTTAAAACATGTCAACTTTGCCGAAATAATAGATGGCGCGTTCTATATGGTTTTGTCCGTGGTGACAACTACATTTGTAAATAAACAAAACCTAACGAGGCGCGCCAACAAAAATTCCCCCCCGATAAATTTTACTTTTAGGATGGAAACTTTACGACCCGCTAAAAGGGGAAGACGGGATGATGTGCATGTGTGGAGGTCGGTGTGGTTTTTTTTCAATTCGTTCCCTCGCAAAAAATATATCTCTCTCAAATTAGACGAACAACAATAAAAACTTGAAGTGATGATATATTTAAGCTGGAAGCTCTTCGCAGTCTACAGGTAGGGCGTATTCCCGCCACGGCTCTTGAGATATGTCCTTAGCGGTGCTCTCGAGGGAAGCTCCGGGCTGTACGAATGAGTTATGCACGAGGTTTGTAGGGTCAGAGTTGTTGGTTTACATTGACATTTCCACAGATTGATGGCGGTGTAAATTGTCCGGCGATTACTGCGAGAGCTTTTTGCCCTAAGATACTTGAGGAGTTGTCCGCAACACCGACACGTGACTCTTATACGCAACCACAAAATCTCATGCGTTTTCTTGTGGAGGTTCCTCTTGGAAATCAAGGCCATTCGGATCGTTGCCTATTTGCTTTGCAAGCGGTTGCGAAACGAACCTCCCTGAGAAAATACACGGGATTTTGGGCTGGAACGGAGCTTTGCAAGAAGTCATCTGAACTGGTACCGTGTAGAACGTTTACTGAGCCACGTCGACGCTTACTCATTTAGAATAAAAGTGCAACGAGGTGAATCGATACCGTTGCAGCGACCTGCAAAAGCTATTTGCTCGAGCTGGAAGTGTTTTTTCATCATAAATGGGCCAATAAATTACTTGGACGGGTTTAATAAAATACCAATAAGCCATGCCGGACTCAATTACCTAATACTTGTCCGGAGCATATAATTATTATCCATTATGCTGCCCCCCAATAATGTAGACGGCAAATTCCTCTTAATATGAATAATACATACATTAAAGCATAATTTGGTTCTGGTGTAGTGACAGGCTTTGACGGTGCCGAGGTGGGTGATTGATATTTTAATTACCAAAAATTACTGTTGTACTGGACAACAAATTACAAATGGACAGTTCGACGGTTTGTTTGATAAATGACGCAACGAGTGATAGTTTTTGATGTAAACAGATTAGTTATTCAATTTGGAAGATTGCATATCTATGGACGGCGCAGCGGTCGATTTTAATAAAGTGAAGGGAATTAAAAATTTTCCAGGTAATGAAGTTAGATGAGGCGACCGCGAAATAATTTCAGCGAGGCGAAACACCGTCCGGAAACTTCACAAAATATTATTCTCTAGTTACATTTTGAAAAACGAGCGTGGGAGTTTCTCCGCATTTGAGATAATTACTTTTAACAATAACCGTCATGAAGGGCGGAGGTTAAATAGTTGAATGAACTGTTATTCGAGACGATTGCTCCTGATGGTCTAGGCGACTGGCTCACCTGCAACAAACAAAACCCGAATTAGAAACAAATCTTGGTTCGACTGGTGAAAAAATGACAGGAAAATTTACGATTTCCATTTCCCTGCGTATTATCCGGCAGCAGTAAAAACCTTTTACAAAACCGAGAACTTCATTCTATTTAACGGCAGGATAATGGAATCGTAATGAAAGAACAATAACGGAAGATTAGGATGATTTAATGTCTGCTTTATATGGAACGGGAATCGATAACTGGAAAAAAGATTAAAATAATACGGCGACGACTTTAGTCGAGATCAGCCGCATCTAAACCCAAAATCTAAAAGCTTTATTTACATATCATTAAAGTGACACGAGCTCGAAAAAAGTCGCTTTAATAGAAGGGAAGGCGACATGAACGTCAGATTACGTCTCGGCTTATAACATTCAGATTATTCTCGTCGGAGGTTGGCGAAATATTTTTTAAAAACCGTTTTTATTAAGCCGAGATAACGTCAACGTTGTAATTATTTTCTCATATCCGTGATCGTTTTATTCGTATCGTAATCCGTTAATCAGACGTGATTATACCTATCACGAATTACTTCCGCCACAACAATTCATCTTGGGTCCGGATTACGACGCCATTATGAATAGTGGCGGATGCACCCGGTGCATCGCAGAAAAATACAAGGAGCAACATAAATCCTCCGGGCGAGGAATTAAGTCCGGGGATATGAAAGAAATTTTGCGTCCGGAATAATAATGAACGGCCCGGATCCGGCTCGGATCTGAGGATCTCCGTAATTAGCCCTATTAGGCGATTAATCATCGAATCACTCCTCCCCGAATGATAATACTTCCGCAAGTATTAAAATCGCGAAATAAGTTAAACTAAATTGACATAATTGGCTCTCTATACATCCGAGCATAAGCCCGAAAGCCCGTTTGATTAATGTCGGCATTGGAAATACGCAAGGGTGCGAATTTAATTCGCCCAAGATGGAATGAATAAATAAAAGCGCTGGATTGAAGCTTGCTTGCTCTACTTAGTCCTGAGACGATCCTGGACAAGAAGTGGACCGATATTTCAGGAGAGAGAGACGCCCGGATCGATTCCGGGACCACCCAAAACTATCACGGGGAGCGTCTCGACATCGATTAAAATTTTTAATTCGGACAAATGGCCCGACCGGAGTCGCCGAACAAAACGACTAATTAGACTTGTTTGTGTTAAACGTTTAATCCCGGAAAAAATGTTTGAGTTGGGGGAAAAACACAATACAAATCTGCGTAAACCAGAACTGACAATCGGACTGTTTTGGGGGACAAAAAGCTCCATTTTTTCCGGGGCAAGTCGACGAGAATTAGACATACCGGGGAGCTATCTGGGCAACATATTTTATCTGAAACATTAGCGTGCATCATTTTGATATACGATCGGAGTGCAACTGCAATTCCACTTGTCACTGGAGAAATAGCGCTCTGCTAACAATTGACACCGACTGATAACGGCATAGATGGTTTCAATAATAACGAGAATGCAATTAAATTACTCAAAGCGATCGAACGCGTGTACATGTTCGGGGACAAAAGGGCCATGTTTATAAACAATCGGACAGGCGGCGGCCATAATGGACGCGCCTCATTAAGCAAATAATAATTTCGACGGCAAAAACTCGATAGGGGCCGAACAGATTGGAAGATTAGGTTGTGTAAACAAGTCGCCAAAATTGTACAGGAGGTTTTTTGCAAAGGGCGTTAACAAGTTTGCGAGGCAAGAACCGAACAGGGCCTTCCGGTTTGTAATCGGATTTTCACGTTAAAAACGGCCGCAACAATTTAATTTAGTTTTTTTTTTAATTTGCAACTCCACGGACATACACATACTAAAAGTGTCAATTAATTTTTTTTGGGATGTATTCACAAAAAGAGGAATTTAGCAACTTATGACATGGCATTTGCTGATTTTTTTCTTTTCTAATACGTCCAGTTTCATACTGAAAAAGTACCAATTCATCGACGAGACCTGTAGGTTCTTTCAGTGTCTTTGTAAGAAGTAAAGTAAAACAAACCAAAAATTACAATCGTGTTTTCATTTATTTTTGCCTCATCTAGTCACCTGACTACCAAACTGGTACCTGTGTCGCGAACGGAGGTGATGTCAACGAGTCTCAAAGATGAATAATTCTGTATTTCAGAGAAGAACTCTCAAAGGTGTTTCCTTTAGAGATGATAGAACAGGGGTGTCTTTAAATTACCAGCCTGAAAACGTTACAATGTGTCGTTAAATCTAGCAGCGTTATTATTTTCATTTGCTTTGTTTTTCAATTATTTTCATAGGCTCTGAAAACCGATGGAAGTGTGGCGAGTATAATGATATTTATTGTTTTCAACTGTCATAAATTCTCATTGTTCTCCTTTGTAAACTGCCTCTTTTAACTGCCCTAAAGCAAAATGAGCAGATAACGAACCGTTGCCCTAGACAACAGATTCAACTTTACATTTCTGACAGGTCTTGAAAAATTTGTCAAAACTGTCAAAAACAAATGCGAAACCATTTTTAAAAGATTTGGAAGCTTCAGGGACGTCGTTTCAAACAATAACATTTTGTATGCAACTCGTTTCTGGGTAAATTGGGCTTTTCTAATTGCCCTCGAGGCCTTAAAACCCTGGCTGCGCTCGTGTTTCAATCTTGTTCCTCGGGCAATTAGAAAAGCCCAATTTACACAGAAACTCGTTGCATAAATAACTATTATTAGCTAATCAAATCCGTTGAATTTTTTAAATCTTTCTTTTGATCGTAAAATTATCCTAAAAGATTCATTTTAAATCTCCTGTTACAAATTCTGCCAGAAACATTCTTTCTAAGTAAAGCAGATGAGATGCTCACATACAAATTATTTTTAGATGATTTCTTGATCAAGTTGCAAATTGTTGTTCATTTTTGGTACTTTCTTAAAAATCTCAAAAATATTTTCAAACACAAAACGTTTCGCTTTATTTAGTGGCCCAAAAACTTGTAAAAATGTGGAAATTCTTTTTCTCACAAGTAACTAACGGGTGTTCAAATGAAAACTTCATCATGATCTATTGATTAAAAAAGATATAGCGAAAAAGCGAAAATGATGTCTTTTTGACAGAAGCCAGTCGTGTTGCTGCGACTTTCGTCCAATTAAGATGTTTTTGTCGTTGTTTTTTGTTATTGACCTTCTAAGATATACTTTACAATGTTGTGAAAAATTCAAAGGCTACTTGATGAACTTTTTATTTGAACACTCGTTAGTTAAGGATAAAAATATGTTAACCTCAAGATTTTATTTTTTACAAAACAATTTGTTCCCCCAAAATTAATTTTTTTAATCGACTTTTTTCAGATTTTCACAAAACTTCAGATCAAGTGATTCATTCTTCAATTTTTAAATTGTACTTTTTAAATTATTCTATTATTTGACGCGTTTTTAATTTTCAAAATTTCTTTCCAACATTCGGCGTCCCTCAAGGCTCAAATCTAGTTCCGTTACTGTTCGCAAAAACATATCTCGTGTAACGAGATAAATCTCTTGTTCATAAAATCTGAGTGAAAATATTTGATTTTATTTTTGCATCGAGACTTATTCACGACCTTGCCTGTCGCGCCTGTGCATAATCATTT